>NC_060139.1:1078045946-1078385112 GCF_021461385.2 Schistocerca piceifrons
AGGGAGACATGGTCAGAAGTGCGCTAACTGTGTCTACAGATGGTGAGTGTTGGCAATGGTGCCTTCTGAGCTCCTTACTGTTCTCCTTCACCTAGGGTAGTGAGTAAGGTAGACGTGTACAGCTGTACGCTAACTATGTCTACAGATGGTGAATGTTGGAAATGGTGCTTTCTGAGGCTCCTTACAGTTCTTTTTCATCAAGGGTAGAAAGTAAGGGAGACATGGTCAGATGTGCGCTAACTGTGTCTACAGATGGTGAATGTTGGAAATGGTGCTTTCTGAGGCTCCTTACAGTTCTTGTTCATCAAGGGTAGAAAGTAAGGGAGACATGGTCAGATGTGCGCTAACTATGTCTACAGATGTTGAATGTTGGAAATAGTGCTTTCTGAGGCTCCTTACAGTTCTTGTTCATCAAGGGTAGAAAGTAAGGGAGACATGGTCAGATGTGCGCTAACTGTGTCTACAGATGATGAATGATGGAAATGGTGCCTTCTGAGCTCCTTACTGTTCTCCTTCACCTAGAGTAGTGGGTAAGGTAGACGTGTACAGCTGTACGCTAACTATGTTTACAGATGGTGAATGTTGGAAATGGTGCTTTCTGAGGCTCCTTACAGTTCTGTTTCATCAAGGGTAGAAAGTAAGGGAGACATGGTCAGATGTGCGCTAACTGTGTCTACAGATAGTGAATGTTGGAAATGGTGCTTTCTGAGGCTCCTTACAGTTCTTGTTCATCAAGGGTAGAAAGTAAGTGAGACATGGTCAGATGTGCGCTAACTGTGTCTGCGGATGGTGAATGTTGGATATGGTGCTTTCTGAGGCTCCTTACAGTTCTTGTTCATCAAGGGTAGAAAGTAAGAGAGACATGGTCAGATGTGCGCTAAGTGTGTCTACAGATGGTGAATGTTGGATATGGTGCTTTCTGTGCTCCTTACTGTTCTCCTTCACCTAGGGTAGTGAGTAAGGTAGACGTGTACAGCTGTACGCTAACTATGTTTACAGATGATGAATGTCGGAAATGGTGCTTTCTGAGGCTCCTTACAGTTCTTGTTCATCAAGGGTAGAAAGTAAGGGAGACATGGTCAGATGTGCGCTAACTGTGTCTACAGATGGTGAATGTAGGAAATGGTGCTTTCTGAGGCTCCTTACAGTTCTTGTTCATCAAGGGTAGAAAGTAAGGGAGACATGGTCAGATGTGCGCTAACTGTGTCTACAGATGGTGAATGTTGGAAATGGTGCTTTCTGAGGCTCCTTACAGTTCTTGTTCATCAAGGGTAGAAAGTAAGGGAGACATGGTCAGAAGTGCGCTAACTGTGTCTACAGATGGTTAGTGTTGGCAATGGTGCCTTCTGAGCTCCTTACTGTTCTCCTTCACCTAGGGTAGTGAGTAAGGTAGACGTGTACAGCTGTACGCTAACTATGTCTACAGATGGTGAATGTTGGAAATGGTGCTTTCTGAGGCTCCTTACAGTTCTTTTTCATCAAGGGTAGAAAGTAGGGAGACATGGTCAGATGTGCGCTAACTGTGTCTACAGATGGTGAATGTTGGAAAAAGGTGCTTTCTGAGGCTCATTACAGTTCTTGTTCATCAAGGGTAGAAAGTAAGGGAGACATGGTCAGATGTGCGCTAACTATGTCTACAGATGTTGAATGTTGGAAATGGTGCTTTCTGAGGCTCCTTACAGTTCTTGTTCATCAAGGGTAGAAAGTAAGGGAGACATGGTCAGATGTGCGCTAACTTTGTCTGCAGATGGTGAATGATGGAAATGGTGCCTTCTGAGCTCCTTACTGTTCTCCTTCACCTAGGGTAGTGGGTAAGGTAGACGTGTACAGCTGTACGCCAACTATGTTTACAGATGGTGAATGTTGGAAATGGTGCTTTCTGAGGCTCCTTACAGCTCTTGTTCATCAAGGGTAGAAAGTAAGGGAGACATGGTCAGATGTGCGCTAACTGTGTCTACAGATGGTGAATGTTGGAAATGGTGCCTTCTGAGCTCCTTACTGTTCTCCTTCAACTAGGGTAGTGAGTAAGGCAGACGTGTACAGCTGTACGCTAACTATGTATACAGATGGTGAATGTTTTAAATGGTGCTTTCTGAGGCTCCTTACAGTTCTTGTTCATCAAGGGGAGAAAGTAAGGGAGACATGGTCAGATGTGCGCTAACTGTGTCTACAGATGGTGAATGTTGGAAATGGTGCTTTCTGAGGCTCCTTACAGTTCTTGTTCATCAAGGGTAGAAAGTAAGGGAGACATGGTAAGATGTGCGCTAACTGTGTCTACAGATAGTGAATGTTGGAAATGGTGCTTTCTGAGGCTCCTTACAGTTCTTGTTCATTAAGGGTAGAAAGTAAGGGAGACATGGTCAGATGTACGCTTACTGTGTCTACAGATGGTGCATGTTGGAAATGGTGCTTTCTGAGGCTCCTTAACAGTTCTTGTTCATCAAGGATAGAAAGTAAGGGAGACATGGTCAGATGTGCGCTAACTGTGTCTACAGATGGTGAATGTTGGAAATGGTGCTTTCTGAGGCTCCTTACAGCTTTTGTTCATCAAGGGTAGAAAGTAAGGGAGACATGGTCAGATGTGCGCTAACTGTGTCTACAGATGGTGAATGTTGGAAATGGTGCTTTCTGAGGCTCCTTACAGTTCTTGTTCATCAAGGGTAGAAAGTAAGGGAGACAAGGTCAGATGTGCGCTAACTGTGTCTACAGATGGTGAATGTTGGAAATGGTGCTTTCTGAGGCTCCTTACAGTTCTTGTTCATCAAGGGTAGAAAGTAAGGTAGACATGGTCAGATGTGCGCTAACTGTGTCTACAGATGGTGAATGTTGGAAATGGCGCTTCCTGAGGCTCCTTACAGTTCTTGTTCATCAAGGGTAGAAAGTAAGGGAGACATGGTCAGATGTGCGCTAACTGTGTCTACAGATGGTGAATGTTGGAAATGGTGCTTTCTGAGGTTCCTTACAGTTCCTGTTCATCAAGGGTAGAAAGTAAGGGAGACATGGTCAGATGTGCGCTAACTGTGTCTACAGATGGTGAATGTTGGAAATTGGTGCTTTCTGAGGCTCCTTACAGTTCTTGTTCATCAAGGGCAGAAAGTAAGGGAGACATGGTCAGATGTGCGCTAACTGTGTCTACAGATGGTGAATGTTGGAAATGGTGCTTTCTGAGGCTCCTTACAGTTCTTGTTCATCAAGGGTAGAAAGTAAGGGAGACATGGTCAGATGTGCGCTAACTGTGTCTACACATGGTGAATGTTGGAAATGGTGCTTTCTGAGGCTCCTGACAGTTCTTGTTCATCAAGGGTAGAAAGTAAGGGAGACATGGTCAGATGTGCGCTAACTATGTCTACAGACGTTGAATGTTGGAAATGGTGCTTTCTGAGGCTCCTTACAGTTCTTGTTCATCAAGGGTAGAAAGTAAGGGAGACATGGTCAGATGTGCGCTAACTGTGTCTACAGATGGTGAATGATGGAAATGGTGCCTTCTGAGGTCCTTACTGTTCTCCTTCACCTAGGGTAGTGGGTAAGGTAGACGTGTACAGCTGTACGCTAACTATGTTTACAGATGGTGAATGTTGGAAATGGTGCTTTCTAAGGCTCCTTACAGTTCTTTTTCATCAAGAGTAGAAAGTAAGGGAGACATGGTCAGATGTGCGCTAACTGTGTCTACAGATGGTGAATGTTGGAAAAAGTGCTTTCTGAGGCTCCTTACAGTTCTTGTTCATCAAGGGTAGAAAGTAAGGGAGACATGGTCAGATGTGCGCTAACTATGTCTACAGATGTTGAATGTTCGAAATGGTGCTTTCTGAGGCTCCTTACAGTTCTTGTTCATCAAGGGTAGAAAGTAAGGGAGACATGGTCAGATGTGCGCTAACTGTGTCTACAGATGGTGAATGATGGAAATGGTGCCTTCTGAGCTCCTTACTGTTCTCCTTCACCTAGGGTAGTGGGTAAGGTAGACGTGTACAGCTGTACGCTAACTATGTTTACACATGGTGAATGTTGGAAATGGTGCTTTCTGAGGCTCCTTACAGTTCTTGTTCATCAAGGGTAGAAAGTAAGGGAGACATGGTCAGATGTGCGCTAACTGTGTCTACAGATGGTGAATGTTGGAAATGGTCCCTTCTGAGCTCCTTACTGTTCTCCAGCTGTACGCTAACTATGGTCTACAGATGGTGAATGTTGGAAATGGTGCTTTCTGAGGTTCCTTACAGTTCTTGTTCATCAAGGGTAGAAAGTAAGGGGAGACATGGTCAGATGTGCGCTAACTGTGTCTACAGATGGTGAATGTTGGAAATGGTTCTTTCTGAGTCTCCTTACAGTTCTTGTTCATCAAGGGTAGAACGTAAGGGGAGACATGGTCAGATGTGCGCTAACTGTGTCTACAGATGGTGAATGTTGGAAATGGTGCCTTCTGAGCTCCTACTGTCCTCCTTCACCTAGGGTAGTGAGTTAAGGTAGATGTGTACAGCTGTACGCTAACTATGTCTACAGATGGTGAGTGTTGGAAATGGTGCTTTCTGAGGCTCCTTACAGTTCTTGTTCATCAAGGGTAGAAAGTAAGGGAGACATGGGTCAGATGTGCGCTAACTGTGTCTACAGATGGTGAATGTTGGAAATGATGCCTTCTGAGGCTCCTTACAGTTCTTGTTCATCAAGGGTAGAAAGTAAGGGGAGACATGGTCAGATGTGCGCTAACTGTGTCTACAGATGGTGAATGTTGGAAATGGTGCCTTCTGAGCTCCTTACTGTTCTCCTTCAACTAGGGTAGTGAGTAAGGTAGACGTGTACAGCTGTACGCTAACTATGTCTACAGATGGTGAATGTTGGAAATGGTGCTTTCTGAGGCTCCTTACAGTTCTTGTTCATCAAGGGTAGAAAGTAAGGGAGACATGGTCAGATGTGCGCTAACTGTGTCAAACAAATGGTGGAATGTTGGAAATGGTGCTTTTCTGAGGCTTCCTTACACTTCTTGTTCATCAGGGTAGAAAGTAAGGGGAGACATGGTCAGATGTGCGCTAACTGTGTCTACAGATGGTGAATGTTGGAAATGGTGCCTTCTGAGCTCCTTACTGTTCTCCTTCACCTAGGGTAGTGAGTAAGGTAGGACGTGTACAGCTGTACGCTAACTATGTCTACAGATGGTGAATGTTGGAAATGGGGCTTTCTGAGGCTCCTTACAGTCCTTGTTCATCAAGGGTAGAAGCAAGGGAACCATGGTCAGATGTGTGCTAACTGTGTCTAACAGATGGTGAATGTTGGAAATGGTGCCTTTCTGAGGCTCCTTACAGTTCTTGTTCCATCAAGGGTAAGAAAGTAAGGGAGAACATGGTCAGATTTGCGCTAACTTGTGTCTACAGATAGTGAATGTTGGAAATGGTGCTTTCTGAGGCTCCTTACAGCTCTTGTTCATCAAGGATAGAAAGTAAGGGAGACATGGTCAGATGTGCGCTAAATGTGTCTACAGATGGTGAATGTTGGAAATGGTGCTTTCTGAGGCTCCTTACAGTTCTTTGTTCATCAAGGGTAGAAAGTAAGGGAGACATGGTCAGATGTGCGCTAACTGTGTCTACAGATGGTGAATGTTGGAAATGGTGCTTTCTGAGGCTCCCTTACAGTTCTTGTTCATCAAGGGTAGAAAGTAAGGGAGACATGGTCAGATGTGCGCTAACTGTGTCTACAGATAGTGAATGTTGGAAAAGGTGCTTTCTGAGGCTCCTTATAGTTCTTGTTCATCAAAGGTAGAAAGTAAGGTAGACATGGTCAGAATGTGCGCTAACTGTGTCTACAGATGGTGAATGTTGGAAATGGCGCTTCCTGAGGCTCCTTACAGTTCTTGTTCATCAAGGGTAGAAAGTAAGGGAGACATGGTCAGATGTGCGCTAACTGTGTCTACAGATGGGGAATGTTGGAAATGGTGCTTTCTGAGGTTCCTTACAGTTCCTGTTTCATCAAGGGTAGAAAGTAAGGCAGACATGGTCAGATGTGCGCTAACTGTGTCTACAGATGGTGAATGTTGGAAATGGTGCTTTCTGAGGCTCCTTACAGTTCTTGTTCATCAAGGGGCAGAAAGTAAGGGAGACATGGTCAGATGTGCGCTAACTGTGTCCTACAGATGGTGAATGTTGGAAATTGGTGCTTTCTGAGGCTCCTTACAGTTCTTGTTCATCAAGGGTAGAAAGTAAGGGAGACATGGTCAGATGTGCGCTAACTGTGTCTACACATGGTGAATGTTGGAAATGGTGCTTTCTGAGGCTCCTGACAGTTCTTGTTCATCAAGGGTAGAAAGTAAGGGAGACATGGTCAGATGTGCGCTAACTATGTCTACAGACGTTGAATGTTGGAAATGGTGCTTTCTGAGGCTCCTTACAGTTCTTGTTCATCAAGGGTAGAAAGTAAGGGGAGACATGGTCAGATGTGCGCTAACTGTGTCTACAGATGGTGAATGATGGAAATGGTGCCTTCTGAGGTCCTTACTGTTCTCCTTCACCTAGGGTAGTGGGTAAGGTAGACGTGTACAGCTGTACGCTAACTATGTTTACAGATGGTGAATGTTGGAAATGGTGCTTTCTAAGGCTCCTTACAGTTCTTTTTCATCAAGAGTAGAAAGTAAGGGAGACATGGTCAGATGTGCGCTAACTGTGGTCTACAGATGGTGAATGTTGGAAAAAGTGCTTTCTGAGGCTCCTTACAGTTCTTGTTCATCAAGGGTAGAAAGTAAGGGAGACATGGTCAGATGTGCGCTAACTATGGTCTACAGATGTTGAATGTTCGAAATGGTGCTTTCTGAGGCTCCTTACAGTTTCTTGTTCATCAAGGGTAGAAAGTAAGGGAGACATGGTCAGATGTGCGCTAACTGTGTCTACAGATGGTGAATTGATGGGAAATGGTGCCTTCTGAGCTCCTTACTGTTCTCCTTCACCTAGGGTAGTGGGTAAGGTAGACGTGTACAGCTGTACGCTAACTATGTTTACACATGGTGAATGTTGGAAATGGTGCTTTCTGAGGCTCCTTACAGTTCTTGTTCATCAAGGGTAGAAAGTAAGGGAGACATGGTCAGATGTGCGCTAACTGTGTCTACAGATGGTGAATGTTGGAAATGGTCCCCTTCTGAGCTCCTTACTGTTCTCCTTCACCTAGGGTAGTGAGTAAGGTAGACGTGTACAGCTGTACGCTAACTATGTCTACAGATGGTGAATGTTGGAAATGGTGCTTTCTGAGGTTCCTTACAGTTCTTGTTCATCAAGGGTAGAAAGTAAGGGAGACATGGTCAGATGTGCGCTAAACTGTGTCTACAGATGGTGAATGTTGGGAAATGGTTCTTTCTGAGTCTCCTTACAGTTCTTGTTCATCAAGGGTAGAAACGTAAGGGTGAGACATGGTCAGATGTGCGCTAACTGTGTCTACAGATGGTGAATGTTGGGAAATGGTGCCTTCTGAGCTCCTTACTGTCCTCCTTCACCTAGGGTAGTGAGTAAGGTAGATGTGTACAGCTGTACGCTAACTATGTCTACAGATGGTGAGTGTTGGAAATGGTGCTTTCTGAGGCTCCTTACAGTTCTTGTTCATCAAGGGTAGAAAGTAAGGGAGACATGGTCAGATGTGCGCTAACTGTGTCTACAGATGGTGAATGTTGGAAATGATGCCTTCTGAGGCTCCTTACAGTTCTTGTTCATCAAGGGTAGAAAAGTAAGGGAGACATGGTCAGATGTGCGCTAACTGTGTCTACAGATGGTGAATGTTGGAAATGGTGCCTTCTGAGCTCCTTACTGTTCTCCTTCAACTAGGGTAGTGAGTAAGGTAGACGTGTACAGCTGTACGCTAACTATGTCTACAGATGGTGAATGTTGGAAATGGTGCTTTCTGAGGCTCCTTACAGTTCTTGTTCATCAAGGGTAGAAAGTAAGGGAGACATGGTCAGATGTGCGCTAACTGTGTCAACAAATGGTGAATGTTGGAAATGGTGCTTTCTGAGGCTCCTTACACTTCTTGTTCATCAGGGGTAGAAAGTAAGGGAGACATGGTCAGATGTGCGCTAACTGTGTCTACAGATGGTGAATGTTGGAAATGGTGCCTTCTGAGCTCCTTACTGTTCTCCTTCACCTAGGGTAGTGAGTAAGGTAGACGTGTACAGCTGTACGCTAACTATGTCTACAGATGGTGAATGTTGGAAATGGGGCTTTCTGAGGCTCCTTACAGTCCTTGTTCATCAAGGGTAGAAAGCAAGGGAACCATGGTCAGATGTGTGCTAACTGTGTCTACAGATGGTGAATGTTGGAAATGGTGCTTTCTGAGGCTCCTTACAGTTCTTGTTCATCAAGGGTAGAAAGTAAGGGAGACATGGTCAGATTTGCGCTAACTGTGTCTACAGATAGTGAATGTTGGAAATGGTGCTTTCTGAGGCTCCTTACAGCTCTTGTTCATCAAGGATAGAAAGTAAGGGAGACATGGTCAGATGTGCGCTAAATGTGTCTACAGATGGTGAATGTTGGAAATGGTGCTTTCTGAGGCTCCTTACAGTTCTTGTTCATCAAGGGTAGAAAGTAAGGGAGACATGGTCAGATGTGCGCTAACTGTGTCTACAGATGGTGAATGTTGGAAATGGTGCTTTCTGAGGCTCCTTACAGTTCTTGTTCATCAAGGGTAGAAAGTAAGGGAGACATGGTCAGATGTGCGCTAACTGTGTCTACAGATAGTGAATGTTGGAAAAGGTGCTTTCTGAGGCTCCTTATAGTTCTTGTTCATCAAAGGTAGAAAGTAAGGGAGACATGGTCAGATGTGCGCTAACTGTGTCTACAGATGGTGAATGTTGGAAATGGTGCTTTCTGAGGCTCCTTACAGTTCTTGTTCATCAAGGGTAGAAAGTAAGGGGAGACGTGGTCAGATGTGCGCTAACTGTGTCTACAGATAGTGAATGTTGGAAATGGTGCTTTCTGAGGCTCCTTACAGTTCTTGTTCATCAAGGGTGAAAAGTAAGGGAGACATGGTCAGATGTGCGCTAACTGTGTCTACAGATAGTGAATGTTGGAAATGGTGCTTTCTGAGGCTCCTTGCAGTTCTTGTTCATCAAGGGTAGAAAGTAAGGGAGACATGGTCAGATGTGCGCTAACTGTGTCTACAGATCGTGAATGTTGGAAATGGTGCCTTCTGAGCTCCTTACTGTTCTCCTTCACCTAGGGTAGTGAGTAAGATAGACGCGTGCAGCTGTACGCTAACTATGTCTACAGATGGTGAATGTTGGAAATGGTGCTTTCTGAGGCTCCTTACAGTTCTTGTTCATCAAGGGTAGAAAGTAAGGGAGACATGGTCAGATGTGCGCTAACTGTGTCTACAGATAGTGAATGTTGGAAATGGTGCTTTCTGAGGCTCCTTACAGTTCTTGTTCATCAAGGGTAGAAAGTAAGGGAGACATGGTCAGATGTGCGCTAACTGTGTGTACAGATGGTGAATGTTGGAAATGGTGGCTTTCTGAGGCTCCTTACAGTTCTTGTTCATCAAGGGTAGAAAGTAAGGGAGACATGGGTCAGATGTTGCGCTAACTGTGTCTACAGATGGTGAATGTTGGAAAATGGTGCTTTCTGAGGGTCCTTACAGTTCTTGTTTCATCAAGGGTAGAAAGTAAGGGAGACATGGTCAGATGTGCGCTAACTGTGTCTACAGATGGTGAATGTTGGAAATGGTGCCCTCTGAGCTCCTTACTGTTTCTCCTTCACCTAGGGTAGTGATTAAGGTAGACCGTGTAGAGCTGTACGCTATGTCTACAGGTGGTGAATTTTGGAAATGGTGCTTTCTGAGGCTCCTTACAGTTCTTGTTCATCAAGGGTAGAAAGTAAGGGAGACCATGGTCAGATGTGCGCTAACTGTGTCTACAGATAGTGAATGTTGGAAATGGTGCTTTCTGAAGCTCCTTTACAGTTCTTGTTCATCAGGGTAGAAAGTAAGGGAGACATGGTCAGATGTGCGCTAACTGTGTCTACAGATGGTGAATGTTGGAAATGGTGCCTTCTGAGCTCCTTACTGTTCTCCTTCACCTAGGGTAGTGAGTAAGGTAGACGTGTAACAGCTGTAAGCTAACTATGTCTACAGATGGTGAATGTTGGAAATGGTGCTTTCTGAGGCTCCTTACAGTTCTTGTTCATCAAGGGTAGAAAGTAAGGGAGACATGGTCAGATGTGCGCTAACTGTGTCTACAGATGGTGAATGTGTGAAATGGTGCTTTCTGAGGCTCCTTACAGTTCTTGTTTGTCAAGGGTAGAAAGTAAGGGAGACATGGTCCAGATGTGCGCTAACTGTGTCCTACAGATGGTGAATGTTGGGAATGGTGCCCTTCTGAGCTCCTTTCTGTTCTCCTTCACCTAGGGTAGTGAGTAAGGTAGACGTGTACAGCTGTACGCTAACTATGTCTACAGATAGAGAATGTTGGAAATGGTGCCTTCTGAGGCTCCTTACAGTTCTTGTTCATCAAGGGTAGAAAGTAACGGAGACATGGTCAGATGTGCGCTAACTGTGTCTACAGATGGTGAATGTTGGAAATGGTGCTTTCTCAGGGCTCCTTACAGCTCTTTGTTCATCAAGGGTAGGAAAGTAAGGGAGACATGGTCAGATGTGCGCTAACTGTGTCTACAGATGGTGAATGTTGGAAATGGTGCTTTCTGAGGCTTCCTTACAGTTCTTGTTAATCAAGGGTAGAAAGTAAGGGAGACATGGTCAGATGTGCGCTAACTGTGTCTACAGATGGTGAATGGTTGGAAATGGTGCTTTCTGAGGCTCCTTACAGTTCTTGCTCATCAAGGGTAGAAAGTAAGGGGAGACATGGTCAGATGTGCGCTAACTGTGTGTACAGATGGTGAATGTTGGAAATGGTGCTCTCTGAGGCTCCCTTACAGTTCTTGTTCATCAAGGGTAGAAAGTAAGGAGACATAGTCAGATGTGCGCTAACTGTGTCTACAGATGGTGAATGTTGGAAATGGTGCCTTCTGAGCTCCTTACTGTTCTCCTTCACCTTGGGTAGTGAGTAAGATAGACGCGTGCAGCTGTACGCTAACTATGTCTACAGATGGAAAATGTTGGAAATGGTGCTTTCTGAGGCCTCCTTACAGTTCTTGTTCATCAAGGGTAGAAAGTAAGGGAGACATGGTCAGATGTGCGCTAACTGTGTCTACAGATGGTGAATGTTGGAAATGGTGCTTTCTGAGGCTCCTTACAGTTCTTGTTAATCAAGGGTAGAAAGTAAGGGAGACATGGTCAGATGTGCGCTAACTGTGTCTACAGATGGTGAATGTTGGAAATGGTGCTTTCTGAGGCTCCTTACAGTTCTTGCTCATCAAGGGTAGAAAGTAAGGGAGACATGGTCAGATGTGCGCTAACTGTGTGTACAGATGGTGAATGTTGGAACTGGTGCCCTTTGAGCTCCTTACTGTTCTCCTTCACCTAGGGTAGTGAGTAAGGTAGACGTGTACAGCTGTACGCTAACTATGTCTACAGATGGTGAATGTTGGAAATGGTGCTTTCTGAGGCTCCTTACAGTTCTTGTTCATCAAGGGTAGAAAGTAAGGGAGACATGGTCAGATGTGCGCTAACTGTGTCTACAGATAGTGAATGTTGGAAATGGTGCTTTCTGAGGCTCCTTACAGTTCTTGTTCATCAAGGGTAGAAAGTAAGGGAGACATGGTCAGATGTGCGCTAACTGTGTCTACAGATAGTGAATGTTGGAAATGGTGCTTTCTGAGGCTCCTTACAGTTCTTGTTCATCAGGGGTAGAAAGTAAGGGAGACATGGTCAGATGTGCGCTAACTGTGTCTACAGATGGTGAATGTTGGAAATGGTGCTTTCTGAGGCTCCTTACAGTTCTTGTTCATCAAGGGTAGAAAGTAAGGGAGACATGGTCAGATGTGCGCAAACTGTGTCTACAGATGGTGAATGTTGGAAATGGTGCCTTCTGAGCTCCTTACTGTTCTCCTTCACCTAGGGTAGTGAGTAAGGTAGACGTGTACAGCTGTATGCTAACTATGTCTACAGATGGTGAATGTTGGAAATGGTGCTTTCTGAGGCTCCTTACAGTTCTTGTTCATCAAGTGTAGAAAGTAAGGAAGACATGGTCAGATGTGCGCTAACTGTGTCTACAGATGGTGAATGATGGAAATGGTGCTTTCTGAGGCTCCTTACAGCTTTTGTTCATCAAGGGTAGAAAGTAAGGGAGACATGGTCAGATGTGCACTAAATGTGTCTACAGATGGTGAATGTTGGAAATGGTGCTTTCTGAGGCTCCTTACAGTTCTTGTTCATCAAGGGTAGAAAGTAAGGGAGACATGGTCAGATGTGCGCTCACTGTGTCTACAGATGGTGAATGTTGGAAATGGTGCTTTCTGAGGCTCCTTACAGTTTTTGTTAATCAAGGGTAGAAAGTAAGGGAGACATGGTCAGATGTGCGCTAACTGTGTCTACAGATGGTGAATGTTGGAAACGGTGGTTTCTGAGGCTCCTTACAGTTCTTGCTCATCGAGGGTAGAAAGTAAGGGAGACATGGTCAGATGTGCGCTAACTGTGTCTACAGATGGTGAATGTTGGAAATGGTGCCTTCTGTGCTCCTTACTGTCCTCCTTCACCTAGGGTAGTGAGTAAGGTAGACGTGTACAGCTGTACGCTAACTATGTCTACAGATGGTGAATGTTGGAAATGGTGCTTTCTGAGGCTCCTTACAGTTCTCGTTCATCAAGGGTAGAAAGTAAGGGAGACATGGTCAGACGTGCACTAACTGTGTCTACAGATGGCGAATGTTGGAAATGGTGCCTTCTGAGCTCCTTACTGTTCTCCTTCACCTAGGGTAGTGAGTAAGGTAGACGTGTACAGCTGTACGCTAACTATGTCTACAGATGGTGAATGTTGGAAATGGTGCTTTCTGAGGCTCCTTACAGTTCTTGTTCATCAAGGGTAGAAAGTAAGGGGGGACATGGTCAGATGTGTGCTAACTGTGTCTACAGATGGCGAATGTTGGAAATGGTGCTTTCTGAGGCTCCTTACAGTTCTTGTTCATCAAGGGTAGAAAGTAAGGGAGACATGGTCAGATGTGCGCTAACTGTGTCTACAGATAGTGAATGTTGGAAATGGTGCTTTCTGAGGCTCCTTACAGTTCTTGTTCATCAAGGGTAGAAAGTAAGGGAGACATGGTCAGATGTGCGCTAACTGTGTCTACAGCTGGTGAATGTTGGAAATGGTGCCTTCTGAGCTCCTTACTGTTCTCCTTCACCTTGGGTAGTGAATAAGATAGACGCGTGCAGCTGTACGCTAACTATGTCTACAGATGGTGAATGTTGGAAATGGTGCTTTCTGAGGCTCCTTACAGTTCTTGTTCATCAAGGGTAGAAAGTGAGGGAGACATGGTCAGATATGCGCTAACTGTGTCTACAGATAGTGAATGTTGGAAATGGTGCTTTCTGAGGCTCCTTACAGGTCTTGTTCATCAAGGGTAGAAAGTAAGGGAGACATGGTCAGATGTGCGCTAACTGTGTGTACAGATGGTGAATGTTGGAAATGGTGCTTTCTGAGGCTCCTTACAGTTCTTGTTCATCAAGGGTAGAAAGTAAGGGAGACATGGTCAGATGTGCGCTAACTGTGTCTACAGATGGTGAATGTTGGAAATGGTGCTTTCTGAGGCTCCTTACAGTTCTTTTTCATCAAGGGTAGAAAGTAAGGGAGACATGGTCAGATGTGCGCTAACTGTGTCTACAGATGGTGAATGTTGGAACTGGTGCCCTCTCAGCTCCTTACTGTTCTCCTTCACCTAGGGTAGTGAGTAAGGTAGACGTGTACAGCTGTACGCTAACTATGTCTACAGTTGGTGAATGTTGGAAATTGTGCTTTCTGAGGCTCCTTACAGTTCTTGTTCATCAAGTGTAGAAAGTAAGGGAGACATGGTCAGATGTGCGCTAACTGTGTCTACAGATAGTGAATGTTGGAAATGGTGCTTTCTGAGGCTCCTTACAGTTCTTGTTCATCAGGGGTAGAAAGTAAGGGAGACATGGTCAGATGTGCGCTAACTGTGTCTACAGATGGTGAATGTTGGAAATGGTGCCTTCTGAGCTCCTTACTGTTCTCCTTCACCTAGGGTAGTGAATAAGGTAGACGTGTACAGCTGTACGCTAACTATGTCTACAGATGGTGAATGTTGGAAATGGTGCTTTCTGAGGCTCCTTACAGTTCTTGTTCATCAAGGGTAGAAAGTAAGGGAGACATGGTCAGATGTGCGCTAACTGTGTCTACAGATGGTGAATGTTGGAAATGGTGCTTTCTGAGGCTCCTTACAGTTCTTGTACATCAAGGGTAGAAAGTACGGGAGACATGGTCAGATGTGCGCTAACTGTGTCTACAGATGGTGAATGTTGGAAATTTTGCTTTCTGAGGCTCCTTACAGTTCTTGTTCATCAAGGGTAGAAAGTAAGGGAGACATGGTCAGATGTGCGCTAACTGTGTCTACAGATGGTGAATGTTGGAAATGGTGCTTTCTGAGGCTCCTTACAGTTCTTGTTCATCGAGGCTAGAAAGTAAGGGAGACATGGTCAGATGTGCGCTAACTGTGTCTACAGATAGTGAATGTTGGAAATGGTGCTTTCTGAGGCTCCTTACAGTTCTTGTTCATCAAGGGTAGAAAGTAAGGGAGACATGGTCAGATGTGCGCTAACTGTGTCTACAGATGGTGAATGTTGGCAATGGTGCTTTCTGAGGCTCCTTACAGTTCTTGTTCATCAAGGGTAGAAAGTAAGGGAGACATGGTCAGATGTGCGCAAACTGTGTCTACAGATGGTGAATGTTGGAAATGGTGCCTTCTGAGCTCCCTACTGTTCTCCTTCACCTAGTGTAGTGAGTAAGGTAGACGTGTACAGCTGTACGCTAACTATGTCTACAGATGGTGAATGTTGGAAATGGTGCTTTCTGAGGCTCCTTACAGTTCTTGTTCATCGAGGCTAGAAAGTAAGGGAGACATGGTCAGATGTGCGCTAACTGTGTCTACAGATAGTGAATGTTGGAAATGGTGCTTTCTGAGGCTCCTTACAGTTCTTGTTCATCAAGGGTAGAAAGTAAGGGAGACATGGTCAGATGTGCGCTAACTGTGCCTACAGATGGTGAATGTTGGCAATGGTGCTTTCTGAGGCTCCTTACAGTTCTTGTTCATCAAGGGTAGAAAGTAAGGGAGACATGGTCAGATGTGCGCAAACTGTGTCTACAGATGGTGAATGTTGGAAATGGTGCCTTCTGAGCTCCTTACTGTTCTCCTTCACCTAGGGTAGTGAGTAAGGTAGACGTGTACAGCTGTACGCTAACTATGTCTACAGATGGTGAATGTTGGAAATGGTGCTTTCTGAGGCTCCTTACAGTTCTTGTTCATCAAGGGTAGAAAGTAAGGGAGACATGGTCAGATGTGCGCTAACTGTGTCTACAGATAGTGAATGTTGGAAATGGTGCTTTCTGAGGCTCCCTACAGTTCTTGTTCATCAAGGGTAGAAAGTAAGGGAGACATGGTCAGATGTGCGCTAACTGTGTCTACAGATGGTGAATGTTGGAAATTTTGCTTTCTGAGGCTCCTTACTGTTCTTGTTCAGCAAGGGTAGAAAGTAAGGGAGACATGGTCAGATGTGCGCTAACTGTGTCTACAGATGGTGAATGTTGGAAATGGTGCTTTATGAGGCTCCTTACAGTTCTTGTTCACCGAGGGTAGAAAGTAAGGGAGACATTGTCAGATGTGCGCTAACTGTGTCTACAGATAGTGAATGTTCGAAATGGTGCTTTCTGAGGCTCCTTACAGTTCTTGTTCATCAAGGGTAGAAAGTAAGGGAGACATGGTCAGATGTGCGCTAACTGTGTCTACAGATGGTGAATGTTGGAAATGGTGCTTTCTGAGGCTCCTTACAGTTCTTGTTCATCAAGGGTAGAAAGTAAGGGAGACATGGTCAGATGTGCGCAAACTGTGTCTACAGATGGTGAATGTTGAAAATGGTGCCTTCTGAGCTCCTTACTGTTCGCCTTCACCTAGGGTAGTGAGTAAGGTAGACGTGTACAGCTGTACGCTAACTATGTCTACAGATGGTGAATGTTGGAAATGGTGCTTTCTGAGGCTCCTTACAGTTCTTGTTCATCAAGGGTAGAAAGTAAGGGAGACATGGTCAGATGTGCGCTAACTGTGTCTACAGATAGTGAATGTTGGAAATGGTGCTTTCTGAGGCTCCTTACAGTTCTTGTTCATCAAGGGTAGAAAGTAAGGGAGACATGGTCAGATGTGCGCTAACTGTGTCTACAGATGGTGGATGTTGGAAATTTTGCTTTCTGAGGCTCCTTACAGTTCTTGTTCATCGAGGGTAGAAAGTAAGGGAGACATGGTCAGATGTGCGCTAACTGTGTCTACAGATAGTGAATGTTGGAAATGGTGCTTTCTGAGGCTCCTTACAGTTTTTGTTCATCGAGGCTAGAAAGTAAGGGAGATATGGTCAGATGCGCGCTAACTGTGTCTACAGATAGTGAATGTTGGAAATGGTGCTTTCTGAGGCTCCTTACAGTTCTTGTTCATCAAGGGTAGAAAGTAAGGGAGACATGGTCAGATGTGCGCAAACTGTGTCTACAGATGGTGAATGTTGGAAATGGTGCCTTCTGAGCTCCTTACTGTTCTCCTTCACCTAGGGTAGTGAGTAAGGTAGACGTGTACAGCTGTACGCTAACTATGTCTACAGATGGTGAATGTTGGAAATGGTGCTTTCTGAGGCTCCTTACAGATCTTGTTCATCAAGGGTAGAAAGTAAGGGAGACATGGTCGGATGTGAGCTAACTGTGTCTACAGATGGTGAATGTTGGAAATTTTGCTTTCTGAGGCTCCTTACAGTTCTTGTTCATCAAGGGTAGAAAGTAAGGGAGACATGGTCAGATGTGCGCTAACTGTGTCTACAGATGGTGAATGTTGGAAGTGGTGCTTTCTGAGGCTCCTTACAGTTCTTGTTCATCGAGGCTAGAAAGTAAGGGAGACATGGTCAGATGTGCGCTAACTGTGTCTACAGATAGTGAATGTTGGAAATGGTGCTTTCTGAGGCTCCTTACAGTTCTTGTTCATCAAGGGTAGAAATTAAGGGAGACATGGTCAGATGTGCGCTAACTGTGTGTACAGATGGTGAATGTTGGAAATGGTGCTTTCTGAGGCTCCTTACAGTTCTTGTTCATCGAGGGTAGAAAGTAAGGGAGCCATGGTCAGATGTGCGCTAACTGTGTCTACAGATGGTGAATGTTGGAAATGGTGCTTTCTGAGGCTCCTTACAGTTCTTGTTCATCAAGGGTAGAAAGTAAGGGAGACATGGTCAGATGTGCCCTAACTGTGTCTACAGATGGTGAATGTTGGAACTGGTGCCCTCTGAGCTCCTTACTGTTCTTCTTCACCTAGGGTAGTGAGTAAGGTAGACGTGTACAGCTATACGCTAACTATGTCTACAGATGGTGAATGTTGGAAATGGTGCTTTCTGAGACTCCTTACAGTTCTTGTTCATCAAGGGTAGAAAGTAAGGGAGACATGGTCAGATGTGCGCAAACTGTGTCTACAGATGGTGAATGTTGGAAATGGTGCCTTCTGAGCTCCTTACTGTTCTCCTTCACCTAGGGTAGTGAGTAAGGTAGACGTGTACAGCTGTACGCTAACTATGTCTACAGATGGTGAATGTTGGAAATGGTGCTTTCTGAGGCTCCTTACAGTTCTTGTTCATCAAGGATAGAAAGTAAGGGAGACATGGTCAGATGTGCGCTAACTGTGTCTACAGATGGTGAATGTTGGAAATGGTGCTTTCTGAGGCTCCTTACAGTTCTTGTTCATTGAGGCTAGAAAGTAAGGAAGACATGGTCAGATGTGCGCTAACTGTGTCTACAGATAGTGAATGTTGGAAATGGTGCTTTCTGAGGCTCCTTACAGTTCTTGTTCATCAAGGGTAGAAAGTAAGGGAGACATGGTCAGATGTGCGCTAACTGTGCCTACAGATGGTGAATGTTGGCAATGGTTCTTTCTGAGGCTCCTTACAGTTCTTGTTCATCAAGGGTAGAAAGTAAGGGAGACATGGTCAGATGTGCGCAAACTGTGTCTACAGATGGTGAATGTTGGAAATGGTGCCTTCTGAGCTCCTTACTGTTCTCCTTCACCTAGGGTAGTGAGTAAGGTAGACGTGTACAGCTGTACGCTAACTATGTCTACAGATGGTGAATGTTGGAAATGGTGCTTTCTGAGGCTCCTTACAGTTCTTGTTCATCAAGGGTAGAAAGTAAGGGAGACATGGTCAGATGTGCGCTAACTGTGTCTACAGATGGTGAATGTTGGAAATTTTGCTTTCTGAGGCTCCTTACTGTTCTTGTTCATCAAGGGTAGAAAGTAAGGGAGACATGGTCAGATGTGCGCTAACTGTGTCTACAGATGGTGAATGTTGGAAATGGTGCTTTCTGAGGCTCCTTACAGTTCTTGTTCATCGAGGGTAGAAAGTAAGGGAGACATTGTCAGATGTGCGCTAACTGTGTCTACAGATAGTGAATGTTCGAAATGGTGCTTTCTGAGGCTCCTTACAGTTCTTGTTCATCAAGGGTAGAAAGTAAGGGAGACATGGTCAGATGTGCGCTAACTGTGTCTACAGATGGTGAATGTTGGAAATGGTGCTTTCTGAGGCTCCTTACTGTTCTTGTTCATCAAGGGTAGAAAGTAAGGGAGACATGGTCAGATGTGCGCAAACTGTGTCTACAGATGGTGAATGTTGGAAATGGTGCCTTCTGAGCTCCTTACTGTTCTCCTTCACCTAGGGTAGTGAGTAAGGTAGACGTGTACAGCTGTACGCTAACTATGTCTACAGATGGTGAATGTTGGAAATGGTGCTTTCGGAGGCTCCTTACAGTTCTTGTTCATCAAGGGTAGAAAGGAAGGGAGACATGGTCATATATGCGCTAACTGTGTCTACAGATGGTGAATGTTGGAAATGGTGCTTTCTGAGGCTCCTTACAGTTCTTGTTCATCAAGGGTAGAAAGTAAGGGAGACATGGTCAGATGTGCGCAAACTGTGTCTACAGATGGTGAATGTTGGAAATGGTGCCTTCTGAGCTCCTTACTGTTCTCCTTCACCTAGGGTAGTGAGTAAGGTAGACGTGTACAGCTGTACGCTAAATATGTCTACAGATGGTGAATGTTGGAAATGGTGCTTTCTGAGGCTCCTTACAGTTCTTGTTCATCAAGGGTAGAAAGTAAGGGAGACATGGTCAGATGTGCGCTAACTGTGTCTACAGATAGTGAATGTTGGAAATGGTGCTTTCTGAGGCTCCTTACAGTTCTTGTTCATCAAGGGTAGAAAGTAAGGGGGACATGGTCAGATGTGTGCTAACTGTGTCTACAGATGGTGGATGTTGGAAATTTTGCTTTCTGGGGCTCCTTACAGTTCTTGTTCCTCAAGGATAGAAAGTAAGGGAGACATGGTCAGATGTGCGCTAACTGTGTCTGCAGATGGTGAATGTTGGAAATGGTGCTTTCTGAGGCTCCTTACAGTTCTTGTTCATCGCGGGTAGAAAGTAAGGGAGACGTGGTCAGATGTGCGCTAACAGTGTCTACAGATAGTGAATGTTGGAAATGGTGCTTTCTTAAGCTCCTTACAGTTCTTGTTCATCGAGGCTAGAAAGTAAGGGAGACATGGTCAGATGTGCGCTAACTGTCTCTACAGATAGTGAATGTTGGAAATGGTGCTTTCTGAGGCTCCTTACAGTTCTTGTTCATCAAGGGTAGAAAGTAAGGGAGACATGGTCAGATGTGCGCAAACTGTGTCTACAGATGGTGAATGTTGGAAATGGTGCCTTCTGAGCTCCTTACTGTTCTCCTTCACCTAGGTTAGTGAGTAAGGTAGACGTGTACAGCTGTACGCTAACTATGTCTACAGATGGTGAATGTTGGAAATGGTGCTTTCTGAGGCTCCTTACAGTTCTTGTTCATCAAGGGTAGAAAGTAAGGGAGACATGGTCAGATGTGCGCTAACTGTGTCTACAGATGGTGAATGTTGGAAATGGTGCTTTCTGAGGCTCCTTACAAATCTTGTTCATCAAGGGTAGAAAGTAAGGGAGACATGGTCAGATGTGCGCTAACTGTGTCTACAGATGGTGAATGTTGGAAATTTTGCTTTCTGAGGCTCCTTACAGTTCTTGTTCATCAAGGGTAGAAAGTAAGGGAGACATGGTCAGATGTGCGCTAACTGTGTCTACAGATGGTGAATGTTGGAAATGGTGCTTTCTGAGGCTCCTTACAGTTCTTGTTCATCGAGGCTAGAAAGTAAGGGAGACATGGTCAGATGTGCGCTAACTGTGTCTACAGATAGTGAATGTTGGAAATGGTGCTTTCTGAGGCTCCTTACAGTTCTTGTTCATCAAGGGTAGAAAGTAAGGGAGACATGGTCAGATGTGCGCTAACTGTGTCTACAGATGGTGAATGTTGGCAATGGTGCTTTCTGAGGCTCCTTACAGTTCTTGTTCATCAAGGGTAGAAAGTAAGGGAGACATGGTCAGATGTGCGCAAACTGTTTCTACAGATGGTGAATGTTGGAAATGGTGCCTTCTGAGCTCCTTACTGTTCTCCTTCACCTAGGGTAGTGAGTAGGGTGGACGTGTACAGCTGTACGCTAACTATGTCTACAGATGGTGAATGTTGGAAATGGTGCTTTCTGAGGCTCCTTACAGTTCTTGTTCATCAAGGGTAGAAAGTAAGGGAGACATGGTCAGATGTGCGCTAACTGTGTCTACAGATAGTGAATGTTGGAAATGGTGCTTTCTGAGGCTCCTTACAGTTCTTGTTCATCAAGGGTAGAAAGTAAGGGAGACATGGTCAGATGTGCGCTAACTGTGTCTACAGATGGTGAATGTTGGAAATTTTGCTTTCTGAGGCTCCTTACAGTTCTTGTTCATCAAGGGTAGAAAGTAAGGGAGACATGGTCAGATGTGCGCTAACTGTGTCTACAGATGGTGAATGATGGAAATGGTGCTTTCTGAGGCTCCTTACAGTTCTTGTTCATCAAGGGTAGAAAGTAAGGGAGACATGGTCAGATGTGCGCTAACTGTGTCTACAGATAGTGAATGTTGGAAATGGTGCTTTCTGAGGCTCCTTACAGTTCTTGTTCATCAAGGGTAGAAAGTAAGGGAGACATGGTCAGATGTGCGCTAACTGTGTCTACAGATGGTGAATGTTGGAAATGGTGCTTTCTGAGGCTCCTTACAGTTCTTGTTCATCAAGGGTAGAAAGTAAGGGAGACATGGTCAGATGTGCGCAAACTGTGTCTACAGATGGTGAATGTTGGAAATGGTGCCTTCTGAGCTCCTTACTGTTCTCCTTCACATAGGGTAGTGAGTAAGGTAGACGTGTACAGCTGTACGCTAACTATGTCTACTGATGGTGAATGTTGGAAATGGTGCTTTCTGAGGCTCCTTACAGTTCTTGTTCATCAAGGGTAGAAAGTAAGGGAGACATGGTCAGATGTGCGCTAACTGTGTCTACAGATAGTGAATGTTGGAAATGGTGCTTTCTGAGGCTCCTTACAGTTCTTGTTCATCAAGGGTAGAAAGTAAGGGAGACATGGTCAGATGTGCGCTAACTGTGTCTACAGATGGTGGATGTTGGAAATTTGGCTTTCTGAGGCTCCTTACAGTTCTTGTTCATCAAGGGTAGAAAGTAAGGGAGACATGGTCAGATGTGCGCTAACTGTGTCTACAGATGGTGAATGTTGGAAATGGTGCTTTCTGAGGCTCCTTACAGTACTTGTTCATCGAGGGTAGAAAGTAAGGGAGACATGGTCAGATGTGCGCTAACAGTGTCTACAGATAGTGAATGTTGGAAATGGTGCTTTCTGAGGCTCCTTACAGTTCTTGTTCATCGAGGCTAGAAAGTAAGGGAGACATGGTCAGATGTGCGCTAACTGTGTCTACAGATAGTGAATGTTGGAAATGGTGCTTTCTGAGGCTCCTTACAGTTCTTGTTCATCAAGGTAGAAAGTAAGGGAGACATGGTCAGATGTGCGCTAACTGTGTCTACAGATGGTGAATGTTGGCAATGGTGCTTTCTGAGGCTCCTTACAGTTCTTGTTCATCAAGGGTAGAAAGTAAGGGAGACATGGTCAGATGTGCGCAAACTGTGTCTACAGATGGTGAATGTTGGAAATGGTGCCTTCTGAGCTCCTTACTGTTCTCCTTCACCTAGGGTAGTGAGTAAGGTAGACGTGTACAGCTATACGCTAACTATGTCTACAGATGGTGAATGTTGGAAATGGTGCTTTCTGGGGCTCCTTACAGTTCTTGTTCATCAAGGGTAGAAAGTAAGGGAGACATGGTCAGATGTGCGCTAACTGTGTCTACAGATGGTGAATGTTGGAAATGGTGCTTTCTGAGGCTCCTTACAGTTCTTGTTCATCGAGGCTAGAAAGTAAGGGAGACATGGTCAGATGTGCGCTAACTGTGTCTATAGATAGTGAATGTTGGAAATGGTGCTTTCTGAGGCTCCTTACAGTTCTTGTTCATCAAGGGTAGAAAGTAAGGGAGACATGGTCAGATGTGCGCTAACTGTGTCTACAGATGGTGAATGTTGGCAATGGTGCTTTCTGAGGCTCCTTACAGTTCTTGTTCATCAAGGGTAGAAAGTAAGGGAGACATGGTCAGATGTGCGCAAACAGTGTCTACAGATGGTGAATGTTGGAAATGGTGCCTTCTGAGCTCCTTACTGTTCTCCTTCACCTAGGGTAGTGAGTAGGGTAGACGTGTACAGCTGTACGCTAACTATGTCTACAGATGGTGAATGTTGGAAATGGTGCTTTCTGAGGCTCCTTACAGTTCTTGTTCATCAAGGGTAGAAAGTAAGGGAGACATGGTCAGATGTGCGCTAACTGTGTCTACAGATAGTGAATGTTGGAAATGGTGCTTTCTGAGGCTCCTTACAGTTCTTGTTCATCAAGGGTAGAAAGTAAGGGAGACATGGTCAGATGTGCGCTAACTGTGTCTACAGATGGTGAATGTTGGAAATTTTGCTTTCTGAGGCTCCTTACAGTTCTTGTTCATCAAGGGTAGAAAGTAAGGGAGACATGGTCAGATGTGCGCTAACTGTGTCTACAGATGGTGAATGATGGAAATGGTGCTTTCTGAGGCTCCTTACAGTTCTTGTTCATCAAGGGTAGAAAGTAAGGGAGACATGGTCAGATGTGCGCTAACTGTGTCTACAGATGGTGAATGTTGGAAATGGTGCTTTCTGAGGCTCCTTACAGTTCTTGTTCATCAAGGGTAGAAAGTAAGGGAGACATGGTCAGATGTGCGCAAACTGTGTCTACAGATGGTGAATGTTGGAAATGGTGCCTTCTGAGCTCCTTACTGTTCTCCTTCACATAGGGTAGTGAGTAAGGTAGACGTGTACAGCTGTACGCTAACTATGTCTACTGATGGTGAATGTTGGAAATGGTGCTTTCTGAGGCTCCTTACAGTTCTTGTTCATCAAGGGTAGAAAGTAAGGGAGACATGGTCAGATGTGCGCTAACTGTGTCTACAGATAGTGAATGTTGGAAATGGTGCTTTCTGAGGCTCCTTACAGTTCTTGTTCATCAAGGGTAGAAAGTAAGGGAGACATGGTCAGATGTGCGCTAACTGTGTCTACAGATGGTGGATGTTGGAAATTTGGCTTTCTGAGGCTCCTTACAGTTCTTGTTCATCAAGGGTAGAAAGTAAGGGAGACATGGTCAGATGTGCGCTAACTGTGTCTACAGATGGTGAATGTTGGAAATGGTGCTTTCTGAGGCTCCTTACAGTACTTGTTCATCGAGGGTAGAAAGTAAGGGAGACATGGTCAGATGTGCGCTAACAGTGTCTACAGATAGTGAATGTTGGAAATGGTGCTTTCTGAGGCTCCTTACAGTTCTTGTTCATCGAGGCTAGAAAGTAAGGGAGACATGGTCAGATGTGCGCTAACTGTGTCTACAGATAGTGAATGTTGGAAATGGTGCTTTCTGAGGCTCCTTACAGTTCTTGTTCATCAAGGTAGAAAGTAAGGGAGACATGGTCAGATGTGCGCTAACTGTGTCTACAGATGGTGAATGTTGGCAATGGTGCTTTCTGAGGCTCCTTACAGTTCTTGTTCATCAAGGGTAGAAAGTAAGGGAGACATGGTCAGATGTGCGCAAACTGTGTCTACAGATGGTGAATGTTGGAAATGGTGCCTTCTGAGCTCCTTACTGTTCTCCTTCACCTAGGGTAGTGAGTAAGGTAGACGTGTACAGCTGTACGCTAACTATGTCTACAGATGGTGAATGTTGGAAATGGTGCTTTCTGAGGCTCCTTACAGTTCTTGTTCTTCAAGGGTAGAAAGTAAGGGAGACATGGTCAGATGTGCGCTAACTGTAACTACAGATGGTGAATGTTGGAAATGGTGCTTTCTGAGGCTCCTTACAGTCCTTGTTCATCAAGGGTAGAAAGTAAGGGAGACATGGTCAGATGTGCGCTAACTGTGTCTACAGATGGTGAATGTTGGAAATTTTGCTTTCTGAGGCTCCTTACAGTTCTTGTTCATCAAGGGTAGAAAGTAAGGGAGACATGGTCAGATGTGCGCTAACTGTGTCTACAGATGGTGAATGTTGGAAATGGTGCTTTCTGAGGCTCCTTACAGTTCTTGTTCATCGAGGGTAGAATGTAAGGGAGACATTGTCAGATGTGCGCTAACTGTGTCTACAGATAGTGAATGTTCGAAATGGTGCTTTCTGAGGCTCCTTACAGTTCTTGTTCATCAAGGGTAGAAAGTAAGGGAGACATGGTCAGATGTGCGCAAACTGTGTCTGCAGATGGTGAATGTTGGAAATGGTGCCTTCTGAGCTCCTTACTGTTCTCCTTCACCTAGGGTAGTGAGTAAGGTAGACGTGTACAGCTGTACGCTAACTATGTCTACAGATGGTGAATATTGGAAATGGTGCTTTCTGAGGCTCCTTACAGTTCTAGTTCATAAAGTGTAGAAAGTAAGGGAGACATGGTAAGATGTGCGCTAACTGTGTCTACAGATAGTGAATGTTGGAAATGGTGCTTTCTGAGGCTCCTTACAGTTCTTGTTCATCAAGGGTAGAAAGTAAGGGAGACATGGTCAGATGTGCGCTAACTGTGTCTACAGATGGTGAATGTTGGAAATGGTGCTTTCTGAGGCTCCTTACAGTTCTTGTTCATCAAGGGTAGAAAGTGAGGGAGACATGGTCAGATGTGCGCTAACTGTGTCTACAGATGGTGAATGTTGGAAATGGTGCTTTCTGAGCTCCTTACTGTTCTCCTTCACCTAGGGTAGTGAGAAGGTAGACGTGTACAGCTGTACGCTAACTATGTCTACAGATGGTGAATGTTGGAAATGGTGCTTTCTGAGGCTCCTTACAGTTCTTGTTCATCAAGGGTAGAAAGTAAGGGAGACATGGTCCGACGTGCGCTAACTGTGTCTACAGATGGTGAATGTAGGAAATGGTGCCTTCTGAGCTCCTTACTGTTCTCCTTTACATAGGGTAGTGAGTAAGGTAGACGTGTACAGCTGTACGCTAACTATGTCTACAGATGGTGAATGTTGGAAATGGTGCTTTCTGAGGCTCCTTACAGTTCTTGTTCATCTAGGGTAGAAAGTAAGGGAGACATGGTCAGATGTGCGCTAACTGTGTCTACAGATGGTGAATGTTGGAAATGGTGCTTTCTGAGGCTCCTTACAGTTCTTGTTCATGAAGGGTAGAAAGTAAGGGAGACATGGTCAGATGTGCGCTAACTGTGTCTACAGATGGTGAATGTTGGAAATGGTGCCTTCTGAGCTCCTTACTGTTCTCCTTCACCTAGGGTAGTGAGTAAGGTAGACGTGTACAGCTGTACGCTAACTATGTCTACAGATGGTGAATGTTGGAAATGCTGCTTTCTGAGGCTCCTTACAGTTCTTGTTCATCAAGGGTAGAAAGTAAGGGAGACATGGTCAGATGTGCACTAACTGTGTCTACAGATGGTGAATGTTGGAAATGGTGCTTTCTGAGGCTCCTTACAGTTCTTGTTCATCAAGGGTAGAAAGTAAGGGAGACATGGTCAGATGTGCGCTAACTGTGTCTACAGATGGTGAATCTTGGAAATGGTGCTTTCTGAGGCTCCTTACAATTCTTGTTCATCAAGGGTAGAAAGTAAGGGAGACATGGTCAGATGTGCGCTAACTGTGGCTACAGATGGTGAATGTTGGAAATGGTGCCTTCTGAGCTCCTTACTGTTCTCCTTCACCTATTGTAGTGAGTACGGTAGATGTGTACAGCTGTACGTTAACTATGTTTACAGATGGTGAATGTTGGAAATGGTGCTTTCTGAGGCTCCTTACAGTTCTTGTTCATCAAGGGTAGAAGGTAAGGGAAACAAGGTCAGATGTCCGCTAACTATGTCTACAGATGGTGAATGATGGAAATGGTGCTTTCTGAGGCTCCTTACAGTTCTTCTTCATCAAGGGTACAATGTAAGGGAGACATGGACTGATGTGCGCTAACTATGTCTACAGATGGTGAATGTTGGAAATGGTGCTTTCTGAGGCTCCTTGCAGTTCTTCTTCATCAAGGGTAGAAAGTAAGGGAGACATGGTCAGATGTACGCTAACTATGTCTACAGATGGTGAATTTTGGGAATGGTGCTTTCCGCAGGTCCTTATGGTCCTCCTTCACCTAGTGTAGAAAAGAAGGGAGACATGTACTGCTGTGCGCTAGTAATGTCTACAGATGGTGAATGTTGGAAATGGTGCTTCCTGTGGCTAATTACAGTTCTTCTACATCTAGCGTAGAAAGTAAGGGAGGCAAGGTCAGGTGTGCGCTAACTATGTCTAAAGATAGTGAATATAGGAAATGATGCTCTCTGCAGCTCCCTACAGTTCTCCTTCACCGAGAGTAGAAAGTAAGGGAGACATGTACAGCTATGCGCTAGCTATGTCTACAGTTGGTGAATATTGGAAATGGTGCCATCTGAGCTCCTTACTGTGCTCCTTCACCTAGGGTAGAGCGAAAGGGAAACATTGTCATAAGTGCGCTAACTATGTCTACAGTTGGTGAATGTTGGAAATGGTGCTTTCTGAGGCTCCTTACAGTTCTTGTTCATCAAGGGTAGAAAGTAAGGGAGACATGGTCAGATGTGCGCTAACTGTGTCTACAGATGGTGAATGTTGGAAATGGTGCCTTCTGAGCTCCTTACTGTTCTCCTTCACCTAGGGTAGTGAGTAAGGTAGACGTGTACAGCTGTACGCTAACTATGTCTACAGATGGTGAATGTTGGAAATGGTGCTTTCTGAGGCTCCTTACAGTTCTTGTTCATCAAGGGTAGAAAGTTAGGGAGACATGGTCAGATGTGCGCTAACTGTGTCTACAGATGGTGAATGTTGGAAATGGTGCTTTCTGAGGCTCCTTACAGTTCTTGTTAATCAAGGGTAGAAAGTAAGGGAGACATGGTCAGATGTGCGCTAACTGTGTCTACAGATGGTGAATGTTGGAAATTGTCCTTTTTCAGGCTCCTTACAGTTCTTGCTCATCAAGGGTAGAAAGTAAGGGAGACATGGTCAGATGTGCGCTAACTGTGTCTACAGATGGTGAATGTAGGAAATGGTGCCTTCTGAGCTCCTTACTGTTCTCCTTCACCTAGGGTAGTGAGAAGGTAGACGTGTACAGCTGTACGCTAACTATGTCTACAGATGGTGAATGTTGGAAATGGTGCTTTCTGAGGCTCCTTACAGTTCTTGTTCATCAAGGGTAGAAAGTAAGGGAGACATGGTCCGACGTGCGCTAACTGTGTCTACAGATGGTGAATGTAGGAAATGGTGCCTTCTGAGCTCCTTACTGTTCTCCTTTACATAGGGTAGTGAGTAAGGTAGACGTGTACAGCTGTACGCTAACTATGTCTACAGATGGTGAATGTTGGAAATGGTGCTTTCTGAGGCTCCTTACAGTTCTTGTTCATCTAGGGTAGAAAGTAAGGGAGACATGGTCAGATGTGCGCTAACTGTGTCTACAGATGGTGAATGTTGGAAATGGTGCTTTCTGAGGCTCCTTACAGTTCTTGTTCATGAAGGGTAGAAAGTAAGGGAGACATGGTCAGATGTGCGCTAACTGTGTCTACAGATGGTGAATGTTGGAAATGGTGCCTTCTGAGCTCCTTACTGTTCTCCTTCACCTAGGGTAGTGAGTAAGGTAGACGTGTACAGCTGTACGCTAACTATGTCTACAGATGGTGAATGTTGGAAATGCTGCTTTCTGAGGCTCCTTACAGTTCTTGTTCATCAAGGGTAGAAAGTAAGGGAGACATGGTCAGATGTGCACTAACTGTGTCTACAGATGGTGAATGTTGGAAATGGTGCTTTCTGAGGCTCCTTACAGTTCTTGTTCATCAAGGGTAGAAAGTAAGGGAGACATGGTCAGATGTGCGCTAACTGTGTCTACAGATGGTGAATCTTGGAAATGGTGCTTTCTGAGGCTCCTTACAATTCTTGTTCATCAAGGGTAGAAAGTAAGGGAGACATGGTCAGATGTGCGCTAACTGTGGCTACAGATGGTGAATGTTGGAAATGGTGCCTTCTGAGCTCCTTACTGTTCTCCTTCACCTATTGTAGTGAGTACGGTAGATGTGTACAGCTGTACGTTAACTATGTTTACAGATGGTGAATGTTGGAAATTGTGCTTTCTGAGGCTCCTTACAGTTCTTGTTCATCAAGGGTAGAAGGTAAGGGAAACAAGGTCAGATGTCCGCTAACTATGTCTACAGATGGTGAATGATGGAAATGGTGCTTTCTGAGGCTCCTTACAGTTCTTCTTCATCAAGGGTACAATGTAAGGGAGACATGGACTGATGTGCGCTAACTATGTCTACAGATGGTGAATGTTGGAAATGGTGCTTTCTGAGGCTCCTTGCAGTTCTTCTTCATCAAGGGTAGAAAGTAAGGGAGACATGGTCAGATGTACGCTAACTATGTCTACAGATGGTGAATTTTGGGAATGGTGCTTTCCGCAGGTCCTTATGGTCCTCCTTCACCTAGTGTAGAAAAGAAGGGAGACATGTACTGCTGTGCGCTAGTAATGTCTACAGATGGTGAATGTTGGAAATGGTGCTTCCTGTGGCTAATTACAGTTCTTCTACATCTAGCGTAGAAAGTAAGGGAGGCAAGGTCAGGTGTGCGCTAACTATGTCTAAAGATAGTGAATGTAGGAAATGATGCTCTCTGCAGCTCCCTACAGTTCTCCTTCACCGAGAGTAGAAAGTAAGGGAGACATGTACAGCTATGCGCTAGCTATGTCTACAGTTGGTGAATATTGGAAATGGTGCCATCTGAGCTCCTTACTGTGCTCCTTCACCTAGGGTAGAGCGAAAGGGAAACATTGTCATAAGTGCGCTAACTATGTCTACAGTTGGTGAACGTTGGAAATGGTGCTTTCTGAGGCTCCTTACAGTTCTTGTTCATCAAGGGTAGAAAGTAAGGGAGACATGGTCAGATGTGCGCTAACTGTGTCTACAGATGGTGAATGTTGGAAATGGTGCCTTCTGAGCTCCTTACTGTTCTCCTTCACCTAGGGTAGTGAGTAAGGTAGACGTGTACAGCTGTACGCTAACTATGGCTACAGATGGTGAATGTTGGAAATGGTGCTTTCTGAGGCTCCTTACAGTTCTTGTTCATCAAGGGTAGAAAGTTAGGGAGACATGGTCAGATGTGCGCTAACTGTGTCTACAGATGGTGAATGTTGGAAATGGTGCTTTCTGAGGCTCCTTACAGTTCTTGTTAATCAAGGGTAGAAAGTAAGGGAGACATGGTCAGATGTGCGCTAACTGTGTCTACAGATGGTGAATGTTGGAAATTGTCCTTTCTCAGGCTCCTTACAGTTCTTGCTCATCAAGGGTAGAAAGTAAGGGAGACATGGTCAGATGTGCGCTAACTGTGTCTACAGATGGTGAATGTAGGAAATGGTGCCTTCTGAGCTCCTTACTGTTCTCCTTCACCTATTGTAGTGAGTAAGGTAGACGTGTACAGCTGTACGCTAACTATGTCTACAGATGGTGAATGTTGGAAATGGTGCTTTCTGAGGCTCCTTACAGTTCTTGTTAATCAAGGGTAGAAAGTAAGGGAGACATGGTCAGATGTGCGCTAACTGTGTCTACAGATGGTGAATGTTGGAAATTGTCCTTTCTCAGGCTCCTTACAGTTCTTGCTCATCAAGGGTAGAAAGTAAGGGAGACATGGTCAGATGTGCGCTAACTGTGTCTACAGATGGTGAATGTTGGAAATGGTGCTTTCTGAGGCTCCTTACAGTTCTTGTTCATGAAGGGTAGAAAGTAAGGGAGACATGGTCAGATGTGCGCTAACTGTGTCTACAGATGGTGAATGTTGGAAATGGTGACTTCTGAGCTCCTTACTGTTCTCCTTCACCTAGGGTAGTGAGTAAGGTAGACGTGTACAGCTGTACGCTAACTATGTCTACAGATGGTGAATGTTGGAAATGCTGCTTTCTGAGGCTCCTTACAGTTCTTGTTCATCAAGGGTAGAAAGTAAGGGAGACATGGTCAGATGTGCGCTAACTGTGTCTACAGATGGTGAATGTTGGAAATGGTGCTTTCTGAGGCTCCTTACAGTTCTTGTTCATCAAGGGTAGAAAGTAAGGGAGACATGGTCAGATGTGCGCTAACTGTGTCTACAGATGGTGAATCTTGGAAATGGTTCTTTCTGAGGCTCCTTACAATTCTTGTTCATCAAGGGTAGAAAGTAAGGGAGACATGGTCAGATGTGCGCTAACTGTGGCTACAGATGGTGAATGTTGGAAATGGTGCCTTCTGAGCTCCTTACTGTTCTCCTTCACCTAGGGTAGTGAGTACGGTAGATGAGTACAGCTGTACGTTAACTATGTTTACAGATGGTGAATGTTGGAAATGGTGCTTTCTGAGGCTCCTTACAGTTCTTGTTCATCAAGGGTAGAAGGTAAGGGAAACAAGGTCAGATGTCCGCTAACTATGTCTACAGATGGTGAATGATGGAAATGGTGCTTTCTGAGGCTCCTTACAGTTCTTCTTCATCAAGGGTACAATGTAAGGGAGACATGGACTGATGTGCGCTAACTATGTCTACAGATGGTGAATGTTGGAAATGGTGCTTTCTGAGGCTCCTTACAGTTCTTCTTCATCAAGGGTAGAAAGTAAGGGAGACATGGTCAGATGTACGCTAACTATGTCTACAGATGGTGAATTTTGGGAATGGTGCTTTCCGCAGGTCCTTATGGTCCTCCTTCACCTAGTGTAGAAAAGAAGGGAGACATGTACTGCTGTGCGCTAGTAATGTCTACAGATGGTGAATGTTGGAAATGGTGCTTCCTGTGGCTAATTACAGTTCTTCTACATCTAGCGTAGAAAGTAAGGGAGGCAAGGTCAGGTGTGCGCTAACTATGTCTAAAGATAGTGAATGTAGGAAATGATGCTCTCTGCAGCTCCCTACAGTTCTCCTTCACCGAGAGTAGAAAGTAATGGAGACATGTACAGCTATGCGCTAGCTATGTCTACAGTTGGTGAATATTGGAAATGGTGCCATCTGAGCTCCTTACTGTGCTCCTTCACCTAGGGTAGAGCGAAAGGGAAACATTGTCATAAGTGCGCTAACTATGTCTACAGTTGGTGAATGTTGGAAATGGTGCTTTCTGAGGCTCCTTACAGTTCTTGTTCATCAAGGGTAGAAGGTAAGGGAAACAAGGTCAGATGTCCGCTAACTATGTCTACAGATGGTGAATGTTGGAAATGGTGCTTTCTGAGGCTCCTTACAGTTCTTCTTCATCAAGGGTACAATGTAAGGGAGACATGGACAGATGTGCGCTAACTATGTCTACAGTTGGTGAATGTTGGAAATGGTGCTTTCTGAGGCTCCTTACAGTTCTTCCTCATCAAGCGTAGAAAGTAAGGGAGGCAAGGTCAGGTGTGCGCTAACTATGTCCACAAATGGTGAATGTTGAAAATGGTGCTTTCTGCAGATACTTACAGTCCTCCTTTTCCTAGGGTAGAATGGAAGGGAGACATGTACAGCTGCGCGCTAGTAATGTCTACTGATGGTGAATGTTGGAAATGGTGGTTTCTGAGGCTCCTTACACTTCTTCTTCATCAAGCGTAGAAAGTAAGGAAGGCAAGGTCAGGTGTGCGCTAACTATGTCTAAAGATGGTAAATGTAGGAAATGGTGCTTTCTGCAGCTCCCTACAGTTCTCATTCACCGAGGGTAGGAAGTAAGGGAGACAAGTACAGCTGGTGCGCTAACTATGTCTACAGATGGTGAATGTTGGAAATGGTGCTTTCTGAGGCTCCTTACAGTTCTGCTTCATCAATGGTAGAAAGTAAGGAAGGCAAGGTCAGATGTGCGCTAACTGTGTTTACAGATGCTGAATGTTGGAAATGGTGCTTTCTGCAGCTCCTTACAGTCCTCCTCCACCTAGGGTAGAAAGGAAGAGAGACATGTACAGCTGTGCGCTAGTAATGTCTACAGATAGTGATTGTTGGAAATTGTGCTTTCTGTAGCTCATGACAGTTCTTCTTCATCAAGCGTAGAAAGTTTGGGAGATATGGTCAGATGTGCGCTAACTATGTCTACAGATGGTGAATGTTGGAAATGGTGCTTTCTGAGGCTCCTGACAGTTCTTCTTCATCAAGCATAGAAAGTAAGGGAGGCCAGGTCAGGTGTGTGCTAACTATGTCTACAGATGATGAATATTGGAAATGGTGCCTTCTGAGCCCCTTGCTGTTCTCCTTCAACTAGGGTAGGGTGTAGGGGAGACATGTACAGCTGTACGTAACTATCTCTACAGTTGGTGAATGTTGGAAATGGTGCTTTCTGAGGCTCCTTACAGCTCTTCTTCATCAATCGTAGAAAGTAAGGGAGGCAAGGTCAGGTGTGCGCTAACTATGTCTAAAGATGGTGAATGTAGGAAATGGTGCTTTCTGCAGCTCCCTACAGTTCTCCTTCACCGAGGGTATAAAGTAAGGGAGACATGTACAGCTGTGCGCTAACTATGTCTACAGATGGTGAATACTGGAAATGGTGCATTCTGAGCTCCTGACTGTGCTCCTTACCGTTCTCCTTCCTGTTCTCCTTCACCTAGGGTGTAGAGTAAAGGAGACGTGTACAGCTCTACGCTAACTATGTCTACAGATGGTGAATGTTGGAAATTGTGGTTTCCGAGGCTCCTTACAGTTCTTCCTCATCAAGGGTAGAATTTAAGGGACACACGGTCAGATGTGCGCTAACTATGTCTACAGATGGTGAATGTTGGAAATGGGGCTTTCTGAGGCTCCTTACAGTTCTTCTTCATCAAGGGTTGAAAGTAATGGAGACATGGTCAGATGTGCACTAACTATGTCTACAGATGGTGAATGTAGGAAAAGGTGCTTTCCGCAGCTCCTTACAGTCCTCCTTTACCTAGGGTAGAAAGGAAGGGAGACGTGTACAGCTGTGCTCTAGTAATGTCTACAGATGGTGAATGTTGGAAATGGTGCTTTCTGAGGCTCCTTACAGTCCTCCTTCACCTAGGTAAAAAGGAAGGGAGACATGTACAGCTGTGCGCTAGTAATGTCTACAGAAGGTGAATGTTGGAAATGGTGCTTTCTGAGGCTCCTGACAGTTGTTCTTCATCAAGGGTAGGAAGTAAGGGGGACGTGGTCAGATGTGCGCTAACTATGTCTACAGATGGTGAATGTTGGATATGGTGCTTTCTGCAGCTCCTTACAGTCGTCCTTCACCTAGGTAAAAGGGAAGGGAGACATGTACAGCTGTGCGCTAGTAATGTCTACAGAGGGTGAATGTTGGAAATGGTGCTTTCTGAGGCTCCTGACAGTTTTTGTTCATCAGGCGTAGAAAGTAAGGCGGGCGTGGTCAGATGTGCGCTAACTATGTTTACAGATGGTGAATGTTGGATATGGTGCTTTCTGCAGCTCCATACAGTCCTCCTTACCTAGGGTAGAAAGGAAGGGAGACATGTACAGCTGTGCGCTAGTAATGTCTACAGATGGTGAATGTTGGAAATGGTGCTTTCTGAGGCTCCTGACAGTTCTTCTTCATCAAGCGTAGAAAGTAAGGGAGGCAAGGTCAGGTGTGTGCTAACTATGTCTACAGATGATGAATATTGGAAATGGTGCCTTCTGAGCCCCTTACTGTTCTCCTTCAACTAGGGTAGGGTGTAGGGGAGACATGTACAGCTGTACGTAACTATGTCTACAGTTGGTGAATGTTGGAAATGGTGCTTTCTGAGGCTCCTTACAGCTCTTCTTCATCAATCGTAGAAAGTAAGGGAGGCAAGGTCAGGTGTGCGCTAACTATGTCTAAAGATGGTGAATGTAGGAAATGGTGCTTTCTGCAGCCCCCTACAGTTCTCCTTCACCGAGGGTATAAAGTAAGGGAGACATGTACAGCTATGCGCTAACTATGTCTACAGATGGTGAATACTGGAAATGGTGCATTCTGAGCTCCTGACTGTGCTCCTTACCGTTCTCCTTCCTGTTCTCCTTCACCTAGGGTGTAGAGTAAAGGAGACGTGTACAGCTCTACGCTAACTATGTCTACAGATGGTGAATGTTGGAAATTGTGGTTTCCAAGGCTCCTTACAGTTCTTCCTCATCAAGGGTAGAATTTAAGGGACACAAGGTCAGATGTGCGCTAACTATGTCTACAGATGGTGAATGTTGGAAATGGGGCTTTCTGAGGCTCCTTACAGTTCTTCTTCATCAAGGGTTGAAAGTAATGGAGACATGGTCAGATGTGCACTAACTATGTCTACAGATGGTGAATGTAGGAAAAGGTGCTTTCCGCAGCTCCTTACAGTCCTCCTTTACCTAGGGTAGAAAGGAAGGGAGACGTGTACAGCTGTGCTCTAGTAATGTCTACAGATGGTGAATGTTGGAAATGGTGCTTTCTGAGGCTCCTTACAATCCTCCTTCACCTAGGTAAAAAGGAAGGGAGACATGTACAGCTGTGCGCTAGTAATGTCTACAGAAGGTGAATGTTGGAAATGGTGCTTTCTGAGGCTCCTGACAGTTGTTCTTCATCAAGGGTAGAAAGTAAGGGGGACGTGGTCAGATGTGCACTAACTATGTCTACAGATGGTGAATGTTGGATATGGTGCTTTCTGCAGCTCCATACAGTCCTCCTTACCTAGGGTAGAAGGGAAGGGAAACATGTACAGCTGTGCGCTAGTAATGTCTACAGATGGTGAATGTTGGATATGGTGCTTTCTGAGGCTCCTGACAGTTCTTCTTCATCAAGCGTAGAAAGTAAGGGAGGCAAGGTCAGGTGTGTGCTAACTATGTCTACAGATGGTGAATGTTGGGAATGGTGCCTTCTGAGCTCCTAACTGTTCTCCTTCACCTAGGGTGTAGTGTTATGGAGACGTGTACAGCTGTATGCTAACTATGTCTACAGATGGTGAATGTTGGAAATGGTGCTTTCTGAGGCTCCTTACAGTTCAGCTTCATCAAGGGTAGAAAGTTAGGGACCCACGGTCAGATGTGTGCTAACTATGTCTACAGATGGTGAATGTTGGAAATGGTGCTTTCCGCAGCTCCTTACAGTCCTCCTTCACCTAGGGTAGAAAGGAAGGGAGACATGTACAGCTTTACGCTACTTATGTCTACAGATGGTGAATGTTGGAAATGGTGCTTTCTGAGGCTCCCTACAGTTCATCTTCATCAAGCGTAGAAAGTAAGCAAGGCAAGATCAGGTGTGCGCTAACTATGTCTAAAGATTATGAATGTAGGAGATGGTGCTTTCAGCAGCTCCCTACAGTTCTCCTTCACCGAGAGTAGAAAATAAGGGAGACATGTACAGCTGTGCGCTAACTACATCTACTGATGGTGAATATTGGAACTGGTGCCTTCTGAGCCCCTTACTGTTGTGCTTCACCTAGGGTAAAGAGTAAGGGAGACATGTACAGCTGTACGCTAACTATGTCTACAGATGGTGAATCTTGGAAATGGTGCTTTCTGCAGCTCCCTGCAGTTCACCTTCACCGAGGGTAGAGAGTAAGGGACACATGTACAACTGTGCGCGAACTATGTCTACAGATGGTGAATATTGGAAATGGTGCCTTCTGAGCCCCTTACTGTTCTCCTTCACCTAGGGTAGGGTGTAAGGGAGACATGTACAGCTGTACGTAACTATGTCTACAGCTGGTGAATGTTGGAAATGGTGCTTTCTGAGGCTCCTTACAGTTCTTCTTCATCAAGCATAGAAAGCAAGGGAGGCAAGGTCAGGTGTGCACTAACTATGTCTAAAGATGGTGAATGTACGAAATGGTGCTTTCTGCAGCTCTCTACAGTTCTCCCTCACCGAGGGTAGAAAGTAAGGGAGACATGTACAGCTGTGCGCTAACTATGTCTACAGATGGTGAATGTTGGAAATGGTGCCTTCTGAGCTCCTTACTGTTCTCCTTCACCTAGGGTAGAGAGTAAGGGAGACGTGTCGAGCTGTACGATAACTATGAGTACGGATGGTGAATATTGGAAATGGTGCCTTCTGAGCCCTTTACTGTTCTCCTTCACCTAGGGTAGAGGGATAGGGAGACATTAACATAAGTGCGCTAACTATGTCTACAGATGGTGAATGTTGGAAATGGTGCTTTCTGAGGCTCCTTACAGTTCTGCTTCATCAAGTGTAGAAAGTTAGGGACGCACGGTTGGATGTGCGCTAACTATGTCTACAGATGGTGAATGTTGGAAATGGTGCTTTCTGAGGCTCCTTACAGTCCTTCTTCATCAAGGGTAGAAAGTAAGATAGACATAGCCAGATGTGCGCTAACTATGTCAACAGATGGTGAATGTTGGAAATGGTGCTTTCTGCAGCTCCTTACAGTCATCCTTCACATAGGGTAGAAAGGAAGGGAGACATGTACAGCTGTGCGCTAGTAATGTCTACAGATAGTGATTGTTGGAAATGGTGCTTTCTGCAGCTCCTTACAGTCCTCCTTCACATAGGGTAGAAAGGAAGGGAGACATGTACAGCTGTGCGCTAGTAATGTCTACAGATAGTGATTGTTGGAAATGGTGCTTTCTGCAGCTCCTTACAGTCCTCCTTCACCTAGGGTAGAAAGGAAGGGAGACATGTACAGCTTTACGCTAACTATGTCTACAGATAGTGAATGTTGGAAATTGTGCTTTCTGAAGCTCCTTAAAGTTCTTCTTCATCAAGCGTAGAATGTAAGGGAGGCAAGGTCAGGTGTGCGCTAACTATGTCTAAAGATGTTGAATGTAGGATATGGTGCTTTCTGCAGCATCCTACAGTTCTCCTTCACCGAGGGTAGAAAGTATGGGAGACGTGTACAGCTGTGCGCTAACTATGTCTACAGATTGTGAATGTTGGAAATGGTGCTTTCTGAGGTTCCTTACAGTTCTTGTTCATCAAACATAGAAAGTAAGGGAGGCAAGGTCAGGTGTGTGCTAACTATGTCTAAAGATGGTGAATGTACGAAATGGTGCTTTCTGCAGCTCCCTACAGTTCTCCTTCACCGAGGGTTGAAAGTAAGGGAGACATGTACAGCTGTGCGCTAGCTATGTCTACAAATGGTGAATATTAGAAATGGTGCCTTCCGAGCTCCTTACTTTTCTCCTTCACCTAGGGTAGAGAGTAAGGGAGACGTGTCGAGCTGTACGCTAACTATGTCTACAGATGGTGAATGTAGGAAAAGGTGCTTCCCGCAGCTCCTTACAGTTTTTCTTCATCAAGGGTACAAAGTAAGGGAGACATGGACAGATGTGCGCTAACTATGTCTACAGATGGTGAATGTTGGAAATGGTGCTTTCTGAGGCTCCTTACAGTTCTTCTTCATCAAGGGTACAAAGTAAGGGAGACATGGACAGTTGTGCGCTAACTATGTCTACAGATGGTGAATGTTGGAAATTGTGCTTTCTGAAGCTCCTTAAAGTTCTTCTTCATCAAGCGTAGAATGTAAGGGAGGCAAGGTCAGGTGTGCGCTAACTATGTCTAAAGATGTTGAATGTAGGATATGGTGCTTTCTGCAGCATCCTACAGTTCTCCTTCACCGAGGGTAGAAAGTATGGGAGACGTGTACAGCTGTGCGCTAACTATGTCTACAGATTGTGAATGTTGGAAATGGTGCTTTCTGAGGTTCCTTACAGTTCTTGTTCATCAAACATAGAAAGTAAGGGAGGCAAGGTCAGGTGTGTGCTAACTATGTCTAAAGATGGTGAATGTACGAAATGGTGCTTTCTGCAGCTCCCTACAGTTCTCCTTCACCGAGGGTTGAAAGTAAGGGAGACATGTACAGCTGTGCGCTAGCTATGTCTACAAATGGTGAATATTAGAAATGGTGCCATCCGAGCTCCTTACTTTTCTCCTTCACCTAGGGTAGAGAGTAAGGGAGACGTGTCGAGCTGTACGCTAACTATGTCTACAGATGGTGAATGTAGGAAAAGGTGCTTCCCGCAGCTCCTTACAGTTTTTCTTCATCAAGGGTACAAAGTAAGGGAGACATGGACAGATGTGCGCTAACTATGTCTACAGACGGTGAATGTTGGAAATGGTGCTTTCTGAGGCTTCTTACAGTTCTTCTTCATCAAGGGTACAAAGTAAGGGAGACATGGACAGTTGTGCGCTAACTATGTCTACAGATGGTGAATGTTGGAAATTGTGCTTTCTGAAGCTCCTTAAAGTTCTTCTTCATCAAGTGTAGAATGTAAGGGAGGCAAGGTCAGGTGTGCGCTAACTATGTCTAAAGATGTTGAATGTATGATATGGTGCTTTCTGCAGCATCCTACAGTTCTCCTTCACCGAGGGTAGAAAGTATGGGAGACGTGTACAGCTGTGCGCTAACTATGTCTACAGATTGTGAATGTTGGAAATGGTGCTTTCTGAGGTTCCTTACAGTTCTTCTTCATCAAACATAGAAAGTAAGGGAGGCAAGGTCAGGTGTGTGCTAACTATGTCTAAAGATGGTGAATGTACGAAATGGTGCTTTCTGCAGCTCCCTACAGTTCTCCTTCACCGAGGGTTGAAAGTAAGGGAGATATGTACAGCTGTGCGCTAACTATGTCTACAGATGGTGAATATTGGAAATGGTGCATTCTGAGCTCCTTACTGTGCTCCTTACTGTGCTCCTTACTGTTCTGCTTCCTGTTCTCCTTCGCTTAGGGTGTAGAGTAAAGGAGACGTGTACAGCTGTACGCTAACTATGTCTACAGATGGTGAATGTTCGAAATTGTTCTTTCTGAGGCTCCTTACAGTTCTTCCTCATCAAGGGTAGAATTTAGGGACACTCGGTCAGATGTGCGCTAACTATGTCTACAGATGGTGAATGTTGGAAATGGTGCTTTCTGAGGTTCCTTACAGTTCTTCTTCATCAAACATAGAAAGTAAGGGAGGCAAGGTCAGGTGTGCGCTAACTATGTCTAAACATAGTGAATGTAGGAAATGATGCTTTCTGCAGCTCCCTACAGTTCTCCTTCACCTAGGGTAGAAAGTAAGGGAGACATGTACAGCTATGCCCTAGCTATGTCTACAGTTGATGAATATTGGAAATGGTGCATTCTGAGGCTCCTTACAGTTCTTCTTCATCAAGCGTAGAAAGTAAGGGAGGCAAGCTCAGGTGTGTGCTAACTATGTCTACAGATAGTGAATGTTGGAAATGGTGCTTTCTGAGGCTTCTTACAGTTCTTCTTCATCAAGGGTAGAAAGTAAGGGGGACGTGGTCAGATGTGCGCAAACTATGTCTACAGATGGTGAATGTTGGATATGGTGCTTTCTGCGGCTCCATACAGTCCTCCTTCACCTAGGGTAGAAAGGAAGGGAGACATGTACCGCTATGCGCTAACTATGTCTACAGATGGTGAATGTTGGAAATGGAGCTTTCTGAGGGTCCTTACAGTTCTTCTTCATCTAGGGTAGAAAGTAAGGGAGACGTGGACTGATGTCCGCTAACGATGTCTACAGATGGTGAATGTTGGAAATGGTGCTTTCTGAGGCTCCTTACAGTTCTTCTTCATCAAGCGTAGAAAGTAAGGGTGGCAAGGGCAGGTGTGCACTAACTGTGTCTAAAGATGGTGAATGTACGAAATGGTGCTCTCTGCAGCTCCCTACAGTTCTCCATCACCGAGGGTAGAAAGTAAGGGAGACATGTACAGCTATGCCCTAGCTATGTCTACAGTTGATGAATATTGGAAATGGTGCCTTCTGAGCCCCTTACTGTTCTCCTTCACCTAGGGTAGAGCGATAGGGAGACATTAACATAAGTGCGCTAACTATGTTTACAGAAGGTGAGTGTTGGAAATGGTGCTTTCTGAGGCCCCTTACAGTTCTGCTTCATCAAGTGTAGAAAGTTAGGGACGCACGGTCAGATGTGCGCTAATTATGTCTACAGATGGTGAATGTTGGAAATGGTGCTTTCTGAGGCTCCTTACAGTTCTTCTTCATCAAGCGTAGAAAGTAAGGGAGATATGGTCAGATGTGCGCTAACTATGTCTACAGATGGTGAATGTTGGAAATGGTGCTTTCTGCAGCTCCTTACAGTCCTCTTTCACATATGGTAGAAAGGAAGGGAGACATGTACAGCTGTGCACTAGTAATGTCTACAGATGGTGAATGTTGGAAATGGTGCTTTCTGAGGCTCCTGACAGTTCTTCTTCATCAAGGGTAGAAAGAAAGGGGGACGCGGTCAGATGTGCGCTAACTATGTCTACAGATGGTGAATGTTGGGTATGGTGCTTTCTGCAGCTTCATACAGTCCTCCTTCACCTAGGGTAGAAGGGAAGGGAGACATGTACAGCTGTGCGCTAGTAATGTCTACAGATGGTGAATGTTGGATATGGTGCTTTCTGAGGCTCCTGACAGTTCTTCTTCATCAAGCGTAGAAACTAAGGGAGGCAAGGTCAGGTGTGTGCTAACTATGTCTACAGATGGTGAATGTTGGGAATGGTGCCTTCTGAGCTCCTAACTGTTCTCCTTCACCTAGGGAGTAGTGTTATGGAGACGCGTGCAGCTGTATGCTAACTATGTCTACAGATGATGAATGTTGGATATGGTGCTTTCTGAGCCTCCTTACAGTTCTTCTTCATCAAGCGTAGAAAATAAGGGAGGCAAGGTCAGGTGTGCGCTAACTATGTCTAAAGATGGTGAATGTATGAATTGGTGCTTTCTGCAGCTCCCTACAGTTCTCCTTCACCGAGGGTAGAAAGTAAGGGAGACACGTACTGCTGTGCGCTAAGTATGTCTACAGATGGTGAATATTGGAAATGGTGCCTTCTGAGCTCCTTACTGTTCTCCTTCACCTAGGGTGTAGAGTAAGGGAAACGTGTACAGCTGTACGCTAACTATGTCTACAGATGGTGAATGTTGGAAATGGTGCTTTCTGAGGCTCCTTACAGTTCAGCTTCATCAAGGGTAGGAAGTTAGGGACGCACGGTCAGATGTGCGCTAACTATGTCTACAGATGGTGTATGTTGGAAATGGTGCTTTCTGAGGCTCCTTACAGTTCTTCTTCATCAAGGGTAGAAAGTAAGGGAGACATGGTCAGATGTGCGCTAACTATGTCTACAGATGGTGAATGTTGGAAATGGTGCCTTCTGAGGCCCTTACTGTTCTCCTTCACCTAGGGTAGGGTGTAACGGAGACATGTACAGCTGTACGCTAACTATGTCTACAGATGTTGAATGTTGAAAATGGTGCTTTCTGAGGCTCCCTACAGTTCTTCTTCATCAAGCGTAGAAAATAAGGGAGGCAAGGTCAGGTGTGTGCTAACTATGTCTAAAGATGGTGAATGTAGGAAATGGTGCTTTCTGCAGCTCCCTACAGTTCTTCTTCACCGAGGGTAGAAAGTAAGGGAGTCATGGTCAGATGTGTGCTAACTATGTCTACAGATGGTGAATGTAGGAAAAGGTGCTTTCCGCAGCTCCTTACAGTGCTCCTTCTCTTAGGGTAGAAAGGAAGGGAGACATGTACAGCTGTGCGCTAGTAATATCTACATTTGGTGAATGTTGGAAATGGTGCTTTCTGAGGCTCCTTACAGTTCTTCTACATCAAGCGTAGAAAGTAAGGGAGGCAAAGTCAGGTGTGCGCTAACTATGTCTAAAGATGGTGAATGTACGAAATGGTGCTCTCTGCAGCTCCCTACAGTTCTCCTTCACCGAGGGTAGAAAGTAAGGATGACATGTACAGCTGTGCGCTAACTATGTCTACAGATGGTGAAAATTGGAAATGGTGCCTTCTGAGCTCCTTACTGTTCTCCTTCACCTAGGGTAGAGAGTAAGGGAGACGTGTCGAGCTGTACGCTAACTATGTCTACAGATGGTGAATGTTGGAAATTGTGCTTTCTGAGGCTCCTTACAGTTCTTTTTCATCAAGGGTAGAAAGTAAGGGAGACATGGTTAGATGTGCGCTTACTATGTCTACAAATGGTGAATGTTGGAAATTGTGCTTTCTGAGGCTCCTTACAGTTCCTCTTCATCAATCGTAGAATGTAAGGGTGGCAAGGGCAGGTGTGCACTAACTGTGTCTAAAGATGGTGAATGTAGGAAATGGTGTTTTCTGCAGCTCCCTACAGTTCTCCTTCACCGAGGGTAGAAAGTAAGGGAGACATGTACAGCTGTGCGCTAACTATGTCTACAGATGGTGAATATTGGAAATGGTGCATTCTGAGCGCCTTACTGTTCTCCTCCACCAAGGGTAGAAAGTAAGGGAGACGTGTAAATATGTACGTTAACTATGTCTACAGATGGTGAATGTTGGAAATGGTGCTTTCTGAGTCTCCTTACAGTTCTTCTTCATCAAGGTTAGAAAGTAGGCGAGTCATGGTCAGATGTGTGATAACTATGTCTACAGCTGGTGATTGTTGGAAATGGTGCTTTCTGCAGCTCCTTACAGTCCTCCTTCACCTAGGGTAGAGAGGAAGAGAGACATGTACGGCTGTGCGGTAGTAATGTCTACAGACGGTGAATGTTGAAAAAGGTGCTTTCTGAGGCTCCTTACAATTCTTCTTCATCAAGCGCAGAAAGTAAGGGAGGCAAGGTCAGGTGTGCGCTAACTATGTCTAAAGATGGTGAATGTACAAAATGGTGCTTTCTGTAGCTCCCTACAGTTCTCCTTCACCGAGGGTAGAAAGTAAGGGAGACATGTACAGCTGTGCGCTAACTATGTCTACAGATGGTGAATATTGGAAATGGTGCTTTCTCAGGCTCCTTACAGTTCTTCTTCTTCAAGGGTAGAAAGTAAGGGAGACATGGTCAGATGTGCACTAACTACGTCTACAGATGGTGATTGTAGGAAAAGGTGCTTTCCGCAGCACCTAACAGTCCTCCTTCACCTAGGGTAGAAAGGAAGGGAGACGTGTACAGCTGTGCGCTAGTAATGTCTACAGATGGTGAATGTTGGAAATGGTGCTTTCTGAGGCTCCTTACAGTTCTTCTTCATCAAAGGAAGAATGTAATGGACACACGGTCAGATGTGCGCTAACTATGTCTACAGATGGTGAATGTTGGAAATGGTGCTTTCTGTGGCTCCTTACAGTTCTTCATCAAGGGTAGAAAGTAAGGGAGACAGGGTCAGATGTCCGCTAACTATGTCTACAGATGGTGAATGTTGGATATGGTGCTTTCTGAGGCTCCTTACAGTTCAGCTTCATCAAGGGTAGAAAGTAAGGGAGACATGGTCAGATGTGCGCTAACTACGTCTACAGATGGTGAATGTTGGAAATGGTGCTTTCCGCAGCTCCTTACAGTCCTCCTTCACCTAGGGTAGAAAGGAAGGGAGACATGTACAGCTGTGCGCTATTAATGTACACAGTTGGTGAATGTTGGAAATGGTGCTTTCTGAGGCTCCTTACAGTTCTTCGACATCAAGCGTAGAAGGTAAGGGTGGCAAGGGCAGGTGTGCACTAACTGTGTCTAAAGATGGTGAATGTAGGAAATGGTGCTTTCTGCAGCTCCCCACAGTTCTCCTTCACCGAGGGTAGAAAGTAAGGGAGACATGTACAGCTGTGCTCTATCTATGTGTACAGATGGTGAATATTGGAAATGGTGCCTTCTGAGCTCCTTGCTGTTCTCCTTCACCAAGGGTAGAGAGTAAGGGAGACGTGTACATATGTACGCTAACTATGTCTACAGATGGTGGATGTTAGAAGTGGTGGTTTCTGAGGCTCCTTACATTTCTTCTTCATCAAGGGTTGAATGTAAGGTAGGCAAGGTCAGGTGTGCGCTAACTATGTCTAAAGATGGCGAATGTAGGAAATGGTGCTTTCTGCAGCTCCCTACAGTTCTCCTTCACCGACGGTAGAAAGTAAGGGAGACATGTAGAGCTGTGCGCTAACTATGTCTACAGATGGTGTATATCGGAAATGGTGCCTTCTGAGCTCCTTACTGTTCTCTTTCACCTAGGGTAGAGAGTAAGGGAGACGTGTCCAGCTGTACGCTAACTATGACTACAGATGGTGAATGTTGGAAATGGTGCTTTCTAAGGCTCCTTACAGTTCTTCTTCATCAAGGGTAGAAAGTAAGGGAGACATGGACAGATGTGCGCTAACTATGTCTACAGATGGTGAATGTTGGAAATGGTGCTTTCTGAGGCTTTTTACAGTTCTTCTTCGTCAAGGGTAGAAAGTAAGGGAGACATGGTCAGATGTGCGCTTACTATGTCTACAGTTGGTGAATGTAGGAAAAGGTGCTTTCCGCAGCTCTTGACAGTCCTCCTTCACCTAGGGTAGAAAGGAAGGGAGACGTGTACAGCTGTGCGCTAGTAATGTCTACAGATGGTGGATGTTGGAAGTGGTGCTTTCTGAGGCTCCTTACAGTTCTTCTTCATCAAGCGTAGAAGGTAAGGGTGTCAAGGGCAGGTGTGCACCAACTGTGTCTAAAGATGGTGAATGTAGGAAATGGTGCTTTCTGCAGCTCCCTACAGTTCTCCTTCACCGAGGGTAGAAAGTAAGGGAGACATGTACAGCTGTGCGCTAACTATGTCTACAGATGGTGAATATTGGAAATGGTGCCTTCTTAGCTCCTTACTGTTCTCCTTCACTAAGGGTGTAGTGTTATGGAGATGTGTACAGCTGTACGCTAACTATGTCTACAGATGATGAATGTTGAACTGGTGCTTTCTGAGGCTCCTTACAGTTCTTCTTCATCAAGGGTAGAAAGAAAGGGGGACGCGGTCAGATGTGCGCTAACTATGTCTACAGATGGTGAATGTTGGGTATGGTGCTTTCTGCAGCTTCATACAGTCCTCCTTCACCTAGGGTAGAAGGGAAGGGAGACATGTACAGCTGTGCGCTAGTAATGTCTACAGATGGTGAATGTTGGATATGGTCCTTTCTGAGGCTCCTGACAGTTCTTCTTCATCAAGCGTAGAAAGTAAGGGAGGCAAGGTCAGGTGTGTGCTAACTATGTCTACAGATGGTGAATGTTGGGAATGGTGCCTACTGAGCTCCTAACTGTTCTCCTTCACCTAGGGTGTAGTGTTATGGAGACGCGTACAGCTGTATGCTAACTATGTCTACAGATGATGAATGTTGGATATGGTGCTTTCTGAGCCTCCTTACAGTTCTTCTTCATCAAGCGTAGAAAATAAGGGAGGCAAGGTCAGGTGTGCGCTAACTATGTCTAAAGATGGTGAATGTATGAATTGGTGCTTTCTGCAGCTCCCTACAGTTCTCCTTCACCGAGGGTAGAAAGTAAGGGAGACACGTACTGCTGTGCGCTAACTATGTCTACATATGGTGAATATTGGAAATGGTGCTTTCTGAGGCTCCTTACAGTTCAGCTTCATCAAGGGTAGAAAGTAAGGGAGACATGGTCAGATGTGTGCTAACTATGTCTACAGATGGTGAATGTAGGAAAAGGTGCTTTCCGCAGCTCCTTACAGTCCTCCTTCTCTTAGGGTAGAAAGGAAGGGAGACATGTACAGCTGTGCGCTAGTAATATCTACATTTGGTGAATGTTGGAAATGGTGCTTTCTGAGGCTCCTTACAGTTCTTCTTCACCGAGGGTACAAAGTAAGGGAGACATGGACAGATGTGCGCTAACTATGTCCATAGATGGTGAATGTAGGGAGTGGTGCTTTCCACAGCTCCTTATAGTCCTCCCTCACCTAGGGTAGAAAGGAAGGGAGACATGTACAGCTATGCGCTAGCTATGTCTACAGTTGGTGAATATTGGAAATGGTGCCTTCTGAGCTCCTTACTGTTCTCCTTCACCTAGGGTAGAGAGTAAGGGAGACGTGTCGAGCTATACGCTAACTATGTCTACAGATGGTGAATGTTGGAAATTGTGCTTTCTGAGGCTCCTTACAGTTCTTTTTCATCAAGGGTAGAAAGTAAGGGAGACATGGTCAGATGTGCGCTTACTATGTCTACAGATGGTGAATGTTGAAATGGTGCTTTCTGAGTCTCCTTACAGTTCTTCTTCATCAAGGTTAGAAAGTAGGCGAGTCATGGTCAGATGTGTGATAACTATGTCTACAGCTGGTGATTGTTGGAAATGGTGCTTTCTGCAGCTCCCTACAGTTCTCCTTCACCGAGGGTAGAAAGTAAGGGAGACATGTACAGCTGTGCTCTATCTGTGTGTACAGATGGTGAATATTGGAAATGGTGCCTTCTGAGCTCCTTGCTGTTCTCCTTCACCAAGGGTAGAGAGTAAGGGAGACGTGTACATATGTACGCTAACTATGTCTACAGATGGTGGATGTTGGAAGTGGTGCTTTCTGAGGCTCCTTACATTTCTTCTTCATCAAGGGTAGAATGTAAGGTAGGCAAAGTCAGGTGTGCGCTAACTATGTCTAAAGATGGCGAATGTAGGAAATGGTGCTTTCTGCAGCTCCCTACAGTTCTCCTTCACTGACGGTAGAAAGTAAGGGAGACATGTACAGCTGTGCGCTAACTATGTCTACAGATGGTGTATATCGGAAATGGTGCCTTCTGAGCTGCTTACTGTTCTCCTTCACCTAGGGCAGAGAGTAAGGGAGACGTGTCCAGCTGTACGCTAACTATGACTAGAGATGGTGAATGTTGGAAATGGTGCTTTCTAAGGCTCCTTACAGTTCTTCTTCATCAAGGGTAGAAAGTAAGGGAGACATGGACAGATGTGCGCTAACTATGTCTACAGATGGTGAATGTTGGAAATGGTGCTTCCTGAGGTTCCTTACAGTTCTTCTTCGTCAAGGGTAGAAAGTAAGGGAGACATGGTCAGATGTGCGCTTACTATGTCTACAGTTGGCGAATGTAGGAAAAGGTGCTTTCCGCAGCTCTTTACAGTCCTCCTTCACCTAGGGTAGAAAGGAAGGGAGACGTGTACAGCTGTGCGCTAGTAATGTCTACAGATGGTGAATGTTGGAAATGGTGCTTTCTGAGGCTCCTTACAGTTCTTCTTCAACAAGGGAAGAATGAAAGGGACACACGGTCAGATGTGCGCTAACTATGTCTACAGATGGTGAATGTTGGAAATGGTTCTTTCTACAGCTCCTTACAGTCCTCCACCTAGGGTAGAAAGGAAGGGAGACGTGTACAGCTGTGCGCTAAATATGTCTACAGATGGTGAATATTGGAAATGGTGCGTTCTGAGCTCCTTACTGTTCTCCTTCACCTAGGGTAGAGAGTAAGGGAGACGTGTACAGCTGTATGCTAACTATGTCTACAGATGGTGAATGTTGGAAATGGTGCTTTCTGAGGCTCCTGACAGTTCTTCTTCATCAAGCGTAGAAAGTAAGGGAGGCAAGGTCAGGTGTGTGCTAACTATGTCTACAGATGATGAATATTGGAAATGGTGCCTTCTGAGCCCCTTACTGTTCTCCTTCAACTAGGGTAGGGTGTAGGGGAGACATGTACAGCTGTACGTAACTATGTCTACAGTTGGTGAATGTTGGAAATGGTGCTTTCTGAGGCTCCTTACAGCTCTTCTTCATCAATCGTAGAAAGTAAGGGAGGCAAGGTCAGGTGTGCGCTAACTATGTCTAAAGATGGTGAATGTAGGAAATGGTGCTTTCTGCAGCTCCCTACAGTTCTCCTTCACCGAGGGTATAAAGTAAGGGAGACATGTACAGCTATGCGCTAACTATGTCTACAGATGGTGAATACTGGAAATGGTGCATTCTGAGCTCCTGACTGTGCTCCTTACCGTTCTCCTTCCTGTTCTCCTTCACCTAGGGTGTAGAGTAAAGGAGACGTGTACACCTCTACGCTAACTATGTCTACAGTTGGTGAATGTTGGAAATTGTGGTTTCCGAGGCTCCTTACAGTTCTTCCTCATCAAGGGTAGAATTTAAGGGACACACGGTCAGATGTGCGCTAACTATGTCTACAGATGGTGAATGTTGGAAATGTTGCATTCAGAGGCTCCTTACAGTTCTTCTTCATCAAGGGTAGAACGTAACGGAGACATGGTCACATGTGCGCTAACTATGTCTACAGATGGTGAATGTTGGAAATGGTGCTTTCCGCAGCTCCTTACAGTCCTCCTTCACCTAGGGTAGAAAGGAAGGGAGACATGTACAGCTTTACGCTACTTATGTCTACAGATGGTGAATGTTGGAAATGGTGCTTTCTGAGGCTCCCTACAGTTCATCTTCATCAAGCGTAGAAAGTAAGCGAGGCAAGATCAGGTGTGCGCTAACTATGTCTAAAGATTATGAATGTAGGAGATGGTGCTTTCAGCAGCTCCCTACAGTTCTCCTTCACCGAGAGTAGAAAGTAAGGGAGACATGTACAGCTGTGCGCTAACTACGTCTACAGATGGTGAATATTGGAACTGGTGCCTTCTGAGCCCCTTACTGTTGTCCTTCACCTAGGGTAAAGAGTAAGGGAGACATGTACAGCTGTACGCTAACTATGTCTACAGATGGTGAATCTTGGAAATGGTGCTTTCTGCAGCTCCCTACAGTTCACCTTCACCGAGGGTAGAGAGTAAGGGACACATGTACAACTGTGCGCGAACTATGTCTACAGATGGTGAATATTGGAAATGGTGCCTTCTGAGCCCCTTACTGTTCTCCTTCACCTAGGGTAGGGTGTAAGGGAGACATGTACAGCTGTACGTAACTATGTCTACAGCTGGTGAATGTTGGAAATGGTGCTTTCTGAGGCTCCTTACAGTTCTTCTTCATCAAGCATAGAAAGCAAGGGAGGCAAGGTCAGGTGTGCACTAACTATGTCTAAAGATGGTGAATGTACGAAATGGTGCTTTCTGCAGCTCTCTACAGTTCTCCCTCACCGAGGGTAGAAAGTAAGGGAGACATGTACAGCTGTGCGCTAACTATGTCTACAGATGGTGAATGTTGGAAATGGTGCCTTCTGAGCTCCTTTCTGTTCTCCTTCACCTAGGGTAGAGAGTAAGGGAGACGTGTCGAGCTGTACGATAACTATGAGTACGGATGGTGAATATTGGAAATGGTGCCTTCTGAGCTCCTTCCTGTTGTCCTTCACCAAGGGTAGAGAGTAAGGGAGACATGTACAGCTATGCCCTAGCTATGTCTACAGTTGATAAATATTGGAAATGATGCCTTCTGAGCCCTTTACTGTTCTCCTTCACCTAGGGTAGAGGGATAGGGAGACATTAACATAAGTGCGCTAACTATGTCTACAGATGGTGAATGTTGGAAATGGTGCTTTCTGAGGCTCCTTACAGTTCTGCATCATCAAGTGTAGAAAGTTAGGGACGCACGGTCGGATGTGCGCTAACTATGTCTACAGATGGTGAATGTTGGAAATGGTGCTTTCTGAGGCTCCTTACAGTCCTTCTTCATCAAGGGTAGAAAGTACGGGAGACATAGCCAGATGTGCGCTAACTATGTCTACAGATAGTGAATGTTGGAAATGTTGCATTCTGAGCCCCTTACTGTTCTCCTTCACCTAGGGTAGAGCGATAGGGAGACATTAACATAAGTGCGCTAACTATGTCTACAGATGGTGAATGTTGGAACTGGTGCTTTCCGCAGCACCTTACAGTCCTCCTTCACCTAGGGTAGAAAGGAAGGGAGACATGTACAGCTTTACGCTAACTATGTCTACAGATGGTGAATGTTGGAAATGGTGCTTTCTGAGGCTCCCTACAGTTCTCCTTCACCGAGGGTAGAAACTAAGAGAGACATGTACAACTGTCCGCTAACTATGTCTGCAGATGGTGAATGTTGGAATTGGTGCTTTCTGCAGCTCCCTACAGTTCACCTTCACCGAGGGCAGAGAGTAAGGGAGACATGTACAGCTGTGCGCGAACTATGTCTACAGATGGTGAATATTGGAAATGGTGTCTTCTGAGCCCCTTACTGTTCTCCTTCACCTAGGGTAGGGTGTAAGGGAGACATGTACAGCTGTACGTAACTATGTCTACAGATGGTGAATGTTGGAAATGGTGCTTTCTGAGGCTCCTTACAGCTCTTCTTCATCAAGCGTAGAAATTAACGGAGGCAAGGTCAGGTGTGCGCTAACTATGTCTAAAGATGGTGATTGTAGGAAATGGTGCTTTCTGCAGCTCCCTACAGTTCTCCTTCACCGAGGGTAGAAAGTAAGGGAGATATGTACAGCTGTGCGCTAACTATGTCTACAGATGGTGAATATTGGAAATTGTGCATTCTGAGCTCCTTACTGTGCTCCTTACTGTGCTCCTTACTGTTCTGCTTCCTGTTCTCCTTCGCTTAGGGTGTAGAGTAAAGGAGACGTGTACAGCTGTACGCTAACTATGTCTACAGATGGTGAATGTTCGAAATTGTGCTTTCTGAGGCTCCTTACAGTTCTTCCTCATCAAGGGTAGAATTTAGGGACACACGGTCAGATGTGCGCTAACTATGTCTACAGATGGTGAATGTTGGAAATGGTGCTTTCTGAGGCTTCTTACAGTTCTTTTTCATCGTGGGTAGAATGTAAGGGACACACGTTCAGATGTGCGCTAACTATGTCTACAGATGGTGAATGTTGGAAATTGTGCTTTCTGAAGCTCCTTAAAGTTCTTCTTCATCAAGCGTAGAATGTAAGGGAGGCAAGGTCAGGTGTGCGCTAACTATGTCTAAAGATGTTGAATGTAGGATATGGTGCTTTCTGCAGCATCCTACAGTTCTCCTTCACCGAGGGTAGAAAGTATGGGAGACGTGTACAGCTGTGCGCTAACTATGTCTACAGATTGTGAATGTTGGAAATGGTGCTTTCTGAGGTTCCTTACAGTTCTTCTTCATCAAACATAGAAAGTAAAGGGAGGCAAGGTCAGGTGTGTGCTAACTATGTCTAAAGATGGTGAATGTACGAAATGGTGCTTTCTGCAGCTCCCTACAGTTCTCCTTCACCGAGGGTTGAAAGTAAGGGAGACATGTACAGCTGTGCGCTAACTATGTCTACAAATGGTGAATATTAGAAATGGTGCCTTCCGAGATCCTTGCTGTTCTCCTTCACCTAGGGTAGAGAGTAAGGGAGACGTGTCGAGCTGTACGCTAAGTATGTCTACAGATGGTGAATGTAGGAAAAGGTGCTTCCCGCAGCTCCTTACAGTTTTTCTTCATCAAGGGTACAAAGTAAGGGAGACATGGACAGATGTGCGCTAACTATGTCTACAGATGGTGAATGTTGGAAATGGTGCTTTCTGAGGCTCCTTACAGTTCTTCTTCATCAAGGGTAGAAAGTAAGGGAGACATGGTCAGATGTGCGCTAACTATGTCTGCAGATGGTGAATTTTGGGAATGGTGCTTTCCGCGGCTCCTTACAGTCCTCCTTCACCTAGGGTAGAAAGGAAGGGAGACATGTACTGCTGTGCGCTAGTAATGTCTACAGATTGTGATTGTTGGAAATGGTGCTTTCTGTGGCTCCTTACAGTTCTTCTACATGAAGCGTAGAAAGTAAGGGAGGCAAGGTCAGGTGTGCGCTAACTATGTCTAAACATAGTGAATGTAGGAAATGATGCTTTCTGCAGCTCCCTACAGTTCTCCTTCACCTAGGGTAGAAAGTAAGGGAGACATGTACAGCTATGCCCTAGCTATGTCTACAGTTGATGAATATTGGAAATGGTGCATTCTGAGGCTCCTGACAGTTCTTCTTCATCAAGCGTAGAAAGTAAGGGAGGCAAGCTCAGGTGTGTGCTAACTATGTCTACAGATAGTGAATGTTGGAAATGGTGCTTTCTGCGGCTCCATACAGTCCTCCTTCACCTAGGGTAGAAAGGAAGGGAGACATGTACAGCTGTGCGCTAACTATGTCTACAGATGGTGAATGTTGGAAATGGAGCTTTCTGAGGGTCCTTACAGTTCTTCTTCATCAAGGGTAGAAAGTAAGGGAGACATGGACTGATGTCCGCTAACGATGTCTACAGATGGTGAATGTTGGAAATGGTGCTTTCTGAGGCTCCTTACAGTTCTTCTTCATCAAGCGTAGAAAGTAAGGGTGGCAAGGGCAGGTGTGCACTAACTGTGTCTAAAGATGGTGAATGTACGAAATGGTGCTCTCTGCAGTTCCCTACAGTTCTCCATCACCGAGGGTAGAAAGTAAGGGAGACATGTACAGCTGTGCGCTAACTATGTCTACAGATGGTGAATATTAGAAATGGTGCCTTCTGAGCTTCTTACTATTCTCCTTCACCTAGGGTAGAGAGTAAGGGAGACGTGTCGAGCTGGACGCTAACTATGAGTGCGGATGTTGAAAATTGGAAATGGTGCCTTCTGAGCTCCTTCCTGTTGTCCTTCACCAAGGGTATAGAGTAAGGGAGACATGTACAGCTATGCCCTAGCTATGTCTACAGTTGATGAATATTGGAAATGGTGCCTTCTGAGCCCCTTACTGTTCTCCTTCACCTAGGGTAGAGCGATAGGGAGACATTAACATAAGTGCGCTAACTATGTTTACAGAAGGTGAATGTTGGAAATGGTGCTTTCTGAGGCCCCTTACAGTTCTTCTTCATCAAGCGTAGAAAGTAAGGGAGATATGGTCAGATGTGCGCTAACTATGTCTACAGACGGTGAATGTTGGAAATGGTGCTTTCTGCAGCTCCTTACAGTCCTCCTTCACATAGGGTAGAAAGGAAGGGAGACATGTACAGCTGTGCACTAGTAATGTCTACAGATGGTGAATGTTGGAAATGGTGCTTTCTGAGGCTCCTGACAGTTCTTCTTCATCAAGGGTAGAAAGAAAGGGGGACGCGGTCAGATGTGCGCTAACTATGTCTACAGATGGTGAATGTTGGGTATGGTGCTTTCTGCAGCTTCATACAGTCCTCCTTCACCTAGGGTAGAAGGGAAGGGAGACATGTACAGCTGTGCGCTAGTAATGTCTACAGATGGTGAATGTTGGATATGGTGCTTTCTGAGGCTCCTGACAGTTCTTCTTCATCAAGCGTAGAAACTAAGGGAGGCAAGGTCAGGTGTGTGCTAACTATGTCTACAGATGGTGAATGTTGGGAATGGTGCCTTCTGAGCTCCTAACTGTTCTCCTTCACCTAGGGTGTAGTGTTATGGAGCGCGTACAGCTGTATGCTAACTATGTCTACAGATGATGAATGTTGGATATGGTGCTTTCTGAGCCTCCTTACAGTTCTTCTTCATCAAGCGTAGAAAATAAGGGAGGCAAGGTCAGGTGTGCGCTAACTATGTCTAAAGATGGTGAATGTATGAATTGGTGCTTTCTGCAGCTCCCTACAGTTCTCCTTCACCGAGGGTAGAAAGTAAGGGAGATACGTACTGCTGTGCGCTAACTATGTCTACAGATGGTGAATATTGGAAATGGTGCCTTCAGAGCTCCTTACTGTTCTCCTTCACCTAGGGTGTAGAGTAAGGGAAACGTGTACAGCTGTACGCTAACTATGTCTACAGATGGTGAATGTCGGAAATGGTGCTTTCTGAGGCTCCTTACAGTTCAGCTTCATCAAGGGTAGGAAGTTAGGGACGCGCGGTCAGATGTGCGCTAACTATGTCTACAGATGGTGTATGTTGGAAATGGTGCTTTCTGAGGCTCCTTACAGTTCTTCTTCATCAATGGTAGAAAGTAAGGGAGACATGGTCAGATGTGCGCTAACTATGTCTACAGATGGTGAATGTTGGAAATGGTGCCTTCTGAGGCCCTTACTGTTCTCCTTCACCTAGGGTAGGGTGTAACGGAGACATGTACAGCTGTACGCTAACTATGTCTACAGATGTTGAATGTTGAAAATTGTGCTTTCTGAGGCTCCCTACAGTTCTTCTTCATCAAGCGTAGAAAGTAAGGGAGGCAAGGTCAGGTGTGCGCTAACTATGTCTAAAGATGGTGAATGTAGGAAATGGTGCTTTCTGCAGCTCCCTACAGTTCTCCTTCACCGAGGGTAGAAAGTAAGGGAGTCATGGTCAGATGTGTGCTAACTATGTCTACAGATGGTGAATGTAGGAAAAGGTGCTTTCCGCAGCTCCTTACAGTGCTCCTTCTCTTAGGGTAGAAAGGAAGGGAGACATGTACAGCTGTGCGCTAGTAATATCTACATTTGGTGAATGTTGGAAATGGTGCTTTCTGAGGCTCCTTACAGTTCTTCTACATCAAGCGTAGAAAGTAAGGGAGGCAAAGTCAGGTGTGCGCTAACTATGTCTAAAGATGGTGAATGTACGAAATGGTGCTCTCTGCAGCTTCCTACAGTTCTCCTTCACCGAGGGTAGAAAGTAAGGATGACATGTACAGCTGTGCGCTAACTATGTCTACAGATGGTGAAAATTGGAAATGGTGCCTTCTGAGCTCCTTACTGTTCTCCCTCACCTAGGGTAGAGAGTAAGGGAGACGTGTCGAGCTGTACGCTAACTATGTCTACAGATGGTGAATGTTGGAAATTGTGCTTTCTGAGGCTCCTTACAGTTCTTTTTCATCAAGGGTAGAAAGTAAGGGAGACATGGTTAGATGTGCGCTTACTATGTCTACAAATGGTGAATGTTGGAAATTGTGCTTTCTGAGGCTCCTTACAGTTCCTCTTCATCAATCGTAGAATGTAAGGGTGGCAAGGGCAGGTGTGCACTAACTGTGTCTAAAGATGGTGAATGTAGGAAATGGTGTTTTCTGCAGCTCCCTACAGTTCTCCTTCACCGAGGGTAGAAAGTAAGGGAGACATATGCAGCTGTGCGCTAACTATGTCTACAGATGGTGAATATCGGAAATGGTGCATTCTGAGCGCCTTACTGTTCTCCTCCACCAAGGGTAGAAAGTAAGGGAGATGTGTAAATATGTACGTTAACTATGTCTACAGATGGTGAATGTTGGAAATGGTGCTTTCTGAGTCTCCTTACAGTTCTTCTTCATCAAGGTTAGAAAGTAGGCGAGTCATGGTCAGATGTGTGATAACTATGTCTACAGCTGGTGATTGTTGGAAATGGTGCTTTCTGCAGCTCCTTACAGTCCTCCTTCACCTAGGGTAGAGAGGAAGAGAGACATGTACGGCTGTGCGGTAGTAATGTCTACAGACGGTGAATGTTGAAAATGGTGCTTTCTGAGGCTCCTTACAGTTCTTCTTCATCAAAGGAAGAATGTAACGGACACACGGTCAGATGTGCGCTAACTATGTCTACAGATGGTGAATGTTGGAAATGGTGCTTTCTGAGGCTCCTTACAATTCTTCTTCATCAAGCGGAGAAAGTAAGGGAGGCAAGGTCAGGTGTGCGCTAACTATGTCTAAAGATGGTGAATGTACGAAATGGTGCTTTCTGTAGCTCCCTACAGTTCTCCTTCACCGAGGGTAGAAAGTAAGGGAGACATGGTCAGATGTGCGCTAACTATGTCTACAGATGGTGAATATTGGAAATGGTGCTTTCTCAGGCTCCTTACAGTTCTTCTTCTCCAAGGGTAGAAAGTAAGGGAGACATGGTCAGATGTGCACTAACTACGTCTACAGATGGTGATTGTAGGAAAAGGTGCTTTCCGCAGCACCTAACAGTCCTCCTTCACCTAGGGTAGAAAGGAAGGGAGACGTGTACAGCTGTGCGCTAGTAATGTCTACAGATGGTGAATGTTGGAAATGGTGCTTTCTGAGGCTCCTTACAGTTCTTCTTCATCAAAGGAAGAATGTAACGGACACACGGTCAGATGTGCGCTAACTATGTCTACAGATGGTGAATGTTGGAAATGGTGCTTTCTGAGGCTCCTTACAGTTCTTCATCAAGGGTAGAAAGTAAGGGAGACAGGGTCAGATGTCCGCTAACTATGTCTACAGATGGTGAATGTTGGATATGGTGCTTTCTGAGGCTCCTTACAGTTCTTCTTCATCAAGGGTAGAAAGTAAGGGAGACATGGTCAGATGTGCGCTAACTACGTCTACAGATGGTGAATGTTGGAAATGGTGCTTTCCGCAGCTCCTTAGAGTCCTCCTTCACCTAGGGTAGAAAGGAAGGGAGACATGTACAGCTGTGCGCTATTAATGTACACAGTTGGTGAATGTTGGAAATGGTGCTTTCTGAGGCTCCTTACAGTTCTTCTACATCAAGCGTAGAAGGTAAGGGTGGCAAGGGCAGGTGTGTACTAACTGTGTCTAAAGATGGTGAATGTAGGAAATGGTGCTTTCTGCAGCTCCCTACAGTTCTCCTTCACCGAGGGTAGAAAGTAAGGGAGACATGTACAGCTGTGCTCTATCTATGTGTACAGATGGTGAATATTGGAAATGGTGCCTTCTGAGCTCCTTGCTGTTCTCCTTCACCAAGGGTAGAGAGTAAGGGAGACGTGTACATATGTACGCTAACTATGTCTACAGATGGTGGATGTTGGAAGTGGTGCTTTCTGAGGCTCCTTACATTTCTTCTTCATCAAGGGTTGAATGTAAGGTAGGCAAGGTCAGGTGTGCGCTAACTATGTCTAAAGATGGCGAATGTAGGAAATGGTGCTTTCTGCAGCTCCCTACAGTTCTCCTTCACCGACGGTAGAAAGTAAGGGAGACATGTAGAGCTGTGCGCTAACTATGTCTACAGATGGTGTATATCGGAAATGGTGCCTTCTTAGCTCCTTACTGTTCTCCTTCACCTAGGGTAGAGAGTAAGGGAGACGTGTCCAGCTGTACGCTAACTATGACTACAGATGGTGAATGTTGGAAATGGTGCTTTCTAAGGCTCCTTACAGTTCTTCCTCATCAAGGGTAGAAAGTAAGGGAGACATGGACAGATGTGCGCTAACTATGTCTACAGATGGTGAATGTTGGAAATGGTGCTTTCTGAGGCTCCTTACAGTTCTTCTTCGTCAAGGGTAGAAAGTAAGGGAGACATGGTCAGATGTGCGCTTACTATGTCTACAGTTGGTGAATGTAGGAAAAGGTGCTTTCCGCAGCTCTTGACAGTCCTCCTTCACCTAGGGTAGAAAGGAAGGGAGACGTGTACAGCTGTGCGCTAGTAATGTCTACAGATGGTGGATGTTGGAAGTGGTGCTTTCTGAGGCTCCTTACAGTTCTTCTTCATCAAGCGTAGAAGGTAAGGGTGGCAAGGGCAGGTGTGCACTAACTGTCTCTAAACATGGTGAATGTAGGAAATGGTGCTTTCTGCAGCTCCCTACAGTTCTCCTTCACCGAGGGTAGAATGTAAGGGAGACATGTACAGCTGTGCGCTAACTATGTCTACAGATGGTGAATATTGGAAATGGTGCCTTCTGAGCTCCTTACTGTTCTCCTTCACCTAGGGTAGAGAGTAAGGGAGACGTGTCCAGCTGTACGCTAACTATGACTACAGATGGTGAATGTTGGAAATGGTGCTTTCTAAGGCTCCTTACAGTTCTTCTTCATCAAGGGTAGAAAGTAAGGGAGACATGGACAGATGTGCGCTAACTATGTCTACAGATGATGAATGTTGGAACTGGTGCTTTCTGAGGCTCCTTACAGTTCTTCTTCATCAAGGGTAGAAAGAAAGGGGGACGCGGTCAGATGTGCGCTAACTATGTCTACAGATGGTGAATGTTGGGTATGGTGCTTTCTGCAGCTTCATACAGTCCTCCTTCACCTAGGGTAGAAGGGAAGGGAGACATGTACAGCTGTGCGCTAGTAATGTCTACAGATGGTGAATGTTGGATATGGTGCTTTCTGAGGCTCCTGAGAGTTCTTCTTCATCAAGCGTAGAAAGTAAGGGAGGCAAGGTCAGGTGTGTGCTAACTATGTCTAGAGATGGTGAATGTTGGGAATGGTGCCTACTGAGCTCCTAACTGTTCTCCTTCACCTAGGGTGTAGTGTTATGGAGACGCGTACAGCTGTATGCTAACTATGTCTACAGATGATGAATGTTGGATATGGTGCTTTCTGAGCCTCCTTACAGTTCTTCTTCATCAAGCGTAGAAAATAAGGGAGGCAAGGTCAGGTGTGCGCTAACTATGTCTAAAGATGGTGAATGTATGAATTGGTGCTTTCTGCAGCTCCCTACAGTTCTCCTTCACCGAGGGTAGAAAGTAAGGGAGACACGTACTGCTGTGCGCTAACTATGTCTACATATGGTGAATATTGGAAATGGTGCTTTCTGAGGCTCCTTACAGTTCTTCTTCACCGAGGGTACAAAGTAAGGGAGACATGGACAGATGTGCGCTAACTATGTCCATAGATGGTGAATGTAGGGAGTGGTGCTTTCCACAGCTCCTTATAGTCCTCCCTCACCTAGGGTAGAAAGGAAGGGAGACATGTACAGCTATGCGCTAGCTATGTCTACAGTTGGTGAATATTGGAAATGGTGCCTTCTGAGCTCCTTACTGTTCTCCTTCACCTAGGGTAGAGAGTAAGGGAGACGTGTCGAGCTATACGCTAACTATGTCTACAGATGGTGAATGTTGGAAATTGTGCTTTCTGAGGCTCCTTACAGTTCCCCTTCATCAATCGTAGAATGTAAGGGTGGCAAGGGCAGGTGTGCACTAACTGTGTCAAAAGATGGTGAATGTAGGAAATGGTGTTTTCTGCAGCTCCCTACAGTTCTCCTTCACCGAGGGTAGAAAGTAAGGGAGACATATGCAGCTGTGCGCTAACTATGTCTACAGATGGTGAATATCGGAAATGGTGCATTCTGAGTGCCTTACTGTTCTCCTCCACCAAGGGTAGAATGTAAGGGAGACGTGTAAATATGTACGTTAACTATGTCTACAGATGGTGAATGTTGGAAATGGTGCTTTCTGCAGCTCCCTACAGTTCTCCTTCACCGAGGGTAGAAAGTAAGGGAGACATGTACAGCTGTGCTCTATCTATGTGTACAGATGGTGAATATTGGAAATGGTGCCTTCAGAGCTCCTTGCTGTTCTCCTTCACCAAGGGTAGAGAGTAAGGGAGACGTGTACATATGTACGCTAACTATGTCTACAGATGGTGGATGTTGGAAGTGGTGCTTTCTGAGGCTCCTTACATTTCTTCTTCATCAAGGGTAGAATGTAAGGTAGGCAAGGTCAGGTGTGCGCTAACTATGTCTAAAGATGGCGAATGTAGGAAATGGTGCTTTCTGCAGCTCCCTACAGTTCTCCTTCACCGACGGTAGAAAGTAAGGGAGACATGTACAGCTGTGCGCTAACTATGTCTACAGATGGTGTATATCGGAAATGGTGCCTTCTGAGCTGCTTACTGTTCTCCTTCACCTAGGGTAGAGAGTAAGGGAGACGTGTCCAGCTGTACGCTAACTATGACTACAGATGGTGAATGTTGGAAATGGTGCTTTCTAAGGCTCCTTACAGTTCTTCTTCATCAAGGGTAGAAAGTAAGGGAGACATGGACAGATGTGCGCTAACTATGTCTACAGATGGTGAATGTTGGAAATGGTGCTTCCTGAGGTTCCTTACAGTTCTTCTTCGTCAAGGGTAGAAAGTAAGGGAGACATGGTCAGATGTGCGCTTACTATGTCTACAGTTGGCGAATGTAGGAAAAGGTGCTTTCCGCAGCTCTTTACAGTCCTCCTTCACCTAGGGTAGAAAGGAACGGAGACGTGTACAGCTGTGCGCTAGTAATGTCTACAGATGGTGAATGTTCGAAATGGTGCTTTCTGAGGCTCCTTACAGTTCTTCTTCATCAAGGGTAGAAAGTAAGGGAGCCATGGTCAGATGTGCGCTAACTATGTCTACAGATGGTGAATGTTGGAAGTTGTGCTTTCTGAGGCTCCTTACAGTTCTTCTTCAACAAGGGAAGAATGAAAGGGACACACGGTCAGATGTGCGCTAACTATGTCTACAGATGGTGAATGTTGGAAATGGTTCTTTCTACAGCTCCTTACAGTCCTCCACCTAGGGTAGAAAGGAAGGGAGACGTGTACAGCTGTGCGCTAAATATGTCTACAGATGGTGAATATTGGAAATGGTGCGTTCTGAGCTCCTTACTGTTCTCCTTCACCTAGGGTAGAGAGTAAGGGAGACGTGTACAGCTGTATGCTAACTATGTCTACAGATGGTGAATGTTGGAAATGGTGCTTTCTGAGGCTCCTTACAGTTCTTCTTCACCGAGGGTACAAAGTAAGGGAGACATGGACAGATGTGCGCTAACTATGTCTATAGATGGTGAATGTAGGGAGTGGTGCTTTCCACAGCTCCTTATAGTCCTCCCTCACCTAGGGTAGAAAGGAAGGGAGACATGTACAGCTATGCGCTAGCTATGTCTACAGTTGGTGAATATTGGAAATGGTGCCTCCTGAGCTCCTTACTGTTCTCCTTCACCTAGGGTAGAGCGAAAAGGAGACATTGTCATAAGTGCGATAACTATGTCTACAGATGGTGAATGTTGGAAATGGTGCTTTCTGAGGCTCCTTACAGTTCTTCTTCATCAAGGGTACAAAGTAAGGGAGACATGGACAGATGTGCGCTCACGATGTCTACAGATGGTGAATGTTGGAAATGGTGCTTTCTTAGGCTCCTTACAGTTCTTCTTCATCAAGGGTAGAATGTAAGGGACACACGGTCAGATGTGCGCTAACTATGTCTACAGATGGCGAATGTTGGAAATGGTGCTTTCTGAAGCTCCTTACAGTTCTTTTTCATCAAGCGTAGAAAGTAAGGGAGACAAGGTCAGGTGTGCGCTACCTATGTCTAAAAATGGTGAATGTACGAAATGGTGCTTTGTGCTGCTCCCTACAGTTCTCCTTCACCCATCGTAGAAAGTAAGGGAGACATGTACAGCTGTGCGCTAACTATGTCTACAGATGGTGAATATTGGAAATGGTGCCGTGTGAGCTTCTTACTGTTCTCCTTCACCTAGGGTAGAGAGTAAGGGAGACGTGTACAGCTCTACGCTGACTATGTCTACAGATGGTGAATGTTGGAAATGGTGCTTTATGAGGCTCCTTACAGTTCATCTTCATCAAGGGTAGAAAGTAAGGGAGACAGGGTCAGATGTCCGATAACTATGTCTACAAATGGTGAATGTTGGAAATGGTGCTATCTGAGGCTCCTTACAGTTCTTTTTCATCAAGGGTAGAAAGTAAGGGAGACATGGTCTGATGTGCGCTAACTATGTCTACAGAAGGTGAATGTTGGAAATGGTGCTTTCTGAGGCTCCTTACAGTTCTTCTTCATTAAGCGTAGAAAGTAAGGGAGGCAAGGTCAGGTGTGCGCTAACTATGTCTAAAGATGGTGAATGTAGGTAATGGTGCTTTCTGCAGCTCCCTACAGTTCTCCTTCACCGAGGGTAGAAAGTAAGTGAGATATGTACAGCTGTTCGCTAACTATGTCTACAGATGGCGAATGTTGGAAATGGTGCTTCCTGAGGCTCCTTATAGTTCTTGTTCATCAAGGGTAGAAAGTAAGGTAGACTGGGTCAGATGTGCGCTAACTATGTCTACAGATGGTGAATGTTGGAAATGGTGCTTTCTGTGGATCCTTTCAGTTCTCCTTCACCGAGGGTAGAAAGTATGGGAGACGTGTACAGCTGTGCGCTAACTATGTCTACAGATGGTGAATGTTTGAAATGGTGCTTTCTGAGGCTCCTTACAGTTCTTTTCCATCAAGGGTAGAAGATAAGGGAGACTGGGTCAGATGTCCGCTAACTATGTCTACAGATGGTGAATGTTGGAAATGGTGCTTTCTGAGGCTCCTTACAGTTCTTCTTCATCAAGGGTATAAAGTAAGGGAGACAAGGTCACATGTGCGCTAACTATGTCTACAGATGGTGATTGTTGGAAATGGCGCTTTCTGAGGCTCTTTTCAGATCTTCATCATCAAGCGTAGAAAGTAAGGGAGGCATGGTCAGGTGTGCCCTAACTATGTCTAGAGATGGTGAAAGTTGGAAATAGTGCTTTCCACAACTCCTTACAGTCCTCCTTCACCTAGGGTTGAAAGGAAGGGAAACATGTTCTGCTGTGCGCTAGTAATGCCTACAGATGGTGAATGTTGGAAATGGTGCTTTCTGCAGCTCCCTACAGTTCTCCTTCACCGAGGGTAGGAAGTAAGGGAGACATGTACAGCGTGCGCTAACTATGTCTACAGATGGTGAATATTGGAAATGGTGCTTTCTGAGCTCCTTACTGTTCTCCTTCACCTAGGGTAGAGAGAAAGGGAGTCATGGTCAGATGTGTGCTAACTATGTCTACAGATGGTGAATGTTTGAAATGGTGCTTTCCGCAACTCCTTTCAGTCCTCCTTCACCTAGGGTAGAAAGGAAGGGAGACATGTACAGCTGTGCGCTAGTAATTCCTACAGATGGTGAATGTTGGAAATGGTGCTTTCTGAGGCTCCTTACAGTTCTTCTTCATCAAGCGTAGAAAGTAAGGGAGGCAAGGTCAGGTGTGCACTAACTATGTCTAAAGATGGCGAATGTAGGAAATGGTGCTTTCTGCAGCTCCCTACATTTCTCCTTCACCGAGGGTAGAAAGTAAGAGTGACATGTACAGCTGTGCGCTAACTATGTCTACAGATGGTGAATGTTGGAAATGGTGCTCTCTGGAGCTCCTTACAGTCCTCCTTCACATAGGGTAGAAGAGAAGGGAGACATGTACAGCTGTGCGCTAGTAATGTCTAAAGATGGCGAATGTAGGAAATGGTGCTTTCTGCAGCTCCCTACAGTTCTCCTTCACCAAGGGTAGAAAGTAAGGGAGACATGTACAGCTGTGCGCTAACTATGTCTACAGATGGTGAATATTTTAAATGGTGCTTTCTGAGGCTCCTTACAGTTCTTCTTCATCAAGCGTAGCAACTAAAGGAGGCAAGATCAGGTGTGCGCTAACTATCTCCAGAGATGGTGAAAGTTGGAAATGGTGCTTTCCACAGCTCCTTATAGTCCTCCTTCACCGAGGGTAGAAAGTAAGGGAGGCAAGGTCAGGTGTGCGCTAACTACGTCTAAAGATGGCGAATGTAGGAAATGGTGCTTTCTGCAGCTCCCTACAAATTTCCTTCACCGAGGGTAGAGAGTAAAGGAGACATGTACAGCTGTGCGCTAACTATGTCTACTGATGGTGAATATTGGAAATGGTGCCTTCTGAGCTCCTTACTGTTCTCCTTCACCTAGGGTAGAGAGTAAGGGAGACTTGTACAGCTGTACGCTAACTATGTCTACAGATGGTGAATGTTGCAAATGGTGCTTTCAGAGGGTCCTTACAGTTCTTCTTCATCAAGGGTTGAAAGTAAGGGAGACATGGTCAGATGTGCGCTAACTATGTCTATGGATCGTGAATGTTGGGATTGGTACTTTCTGAGGCTCCTTTCAGTTCTTCTTCATCAAGGGTACAGAGTAAGGGAGACATGGTCAGATGTGCGCTAGTAATGTCTACAGATGGTGAATGTTGGAAATGGTGCTTTCTGAGGCTCCTTAGAGTTCTCCTTCATCAAGGGTAGAAAGTAAGGGACACACGGTCAGATGTGTGCTAACTATGTCTACAGATGGTGAATGTTGGAAATGGTGCTTTCTGAGGCTCCTTACAGTTCTTCTTTATCAAGGGAAGAAAGTAAGGGAGACAGGGTCAGATGTCCGCTAACTATGTCTACAGATGGTAAATATTGGAAATGGTGCCTTCTGAGCTCCTTACTGTTCTCCTTCACTTAGGGTAGAGAGTGAGGGAGACGTGCTCAGCTGTACGCTAACTAAGTCTACAGATGGTGAATGTTGCAAATGGTGCTTTCTGAGGCTCCTTACAGTTCTTCTTCATCAAGGGTAGAAAGCAAGGGAGACATGGTCAGATGTGCGCTAACTATGTCTACAGATGGTGAATGTTGGAAAGGGTGCTTTCCGCAGCTCCTTAGAGTCCTCCTTCACCTAGGGTAGAAAGGAAGGGAGACATGTACAGCAGTGCGCTAGTAATGTCTACAGATGGTGAATGTTGGAAATGGTGCTTTCTGAAGCTCCTTACAGTTCTTCTTCATCGAGCGTAGAAAGTAGAGGAGGCAAGGTCAGGTGTGCGCTAACTGTGTCTAAAGATGGTGAATGTAGAAAATGGTGCTTTCTGCAGCTCCCTACAGTTCTCCTTCATCGAGGGTAGAAAGTAAGTCAGACATGTACAGCTGTGCGGTAACTATGTCTGCAGATGGTGAATATTGGAAATGGTGCCTTCTGAGCTCCTTACTGCTCTCCTTCACCTAGGGTAGAGAGTAAGGGAGACGAGTTCAGCTGTACGCTAACTATGTCTACATATGGTGAATGCTGGAAATGGTGTTTTCTGAGGCTCCTTACAGCTCTTCTTCAGCAAGGGTAGAATGTAAGGGACACACGGTCAGATGTGCGCTAACTATGTCAACAGATGGTGAATGTTGGAAATGGTGCTTTCTGAGGCTCCTTACAGTTCTTCTTGTTCAAGCGTAGAATGTAAGGTAGGCAAGGTCATGTGTGCGCTAACTATGTCTAAAGATGGCAAATGTAGGAAATGGTGCTTTCTGCAGCTCCCTACAGTTCTCCTTCACCTAGGGTAGAAGGGAAGGGAGACATGTACAGCTGTGCACTAGTAATGTCTACAGATGGTGAATGTTGGAAATGGTGCTTTCTGAGGCTCCTTACAGTTCTTCTTCATCAAGGGTAGAAAGTAAGGGGGTCACGGTCAGATGTGTGCTAACTATGTCTATAGATCGTGAATGTTGGGAATGGTGCTTTCTAAGGCTCCTTACAGTTCTTCTTCATCAAGCGTAGAAAGTAAGGGAGGCAAGGTCAGGTGTGCACTAACTATGTTTAAAAATGCTGAATGTAGGAAATGGTGCTTTCTGCGGCTCCCTACAGTTCTTCTTCACCAAGGGTGGGAAGTAAGGTAGACATGTACAGCTGTGCGCTAGCTATGTCTACAGATGGTGAATATTGGAAATGGTGCCTTCTGAGCTCCTTACTGTTCTCCTTCACCTAGGGTAGAGTGTAAGGGAGACATGTACAGCTGTACGCTAACTATGTCTACAGATGGTGAATGTTGGAAATGGTGCTTTCTGAGGCTCCTTGCAGTTCTTCTCCATCAAGGGTAGAAAGTAAGGGAGACACGGTCAGATGTGCCTTAACTAAGTGTACAGATGGTGAATGTTGGAAATGGTGCTTTCCGCAGCTCCTTACAGTGCTCCTTCACCTAGGGTAAAAAGGAAGGGGGACATGTAAAGCTGTGCGCTAGTAATGTCTACAGATGGTGAATGTTGGAAATGGTGCGTTCTGAGGCTCCTTACAGTTCTTCTTGATCAAGCGTAGAAAGTAAGGGAGGCAATGTCAGGTGTGCGCTAATTATGTCTAAAGATGGTGAATGTAGGAAATGGTGCTTTCTGCAGCTCCCTACAGTTCTCCTTCACCGAGGGTAGAAAGTAAAGGGGACATGTACAGCTGGTGCGCTAACTATGTCTACAGTTGGTGAATATTGGAAATGGTGCCTTCTGAGCTCCTTACTGTTCTCCTTCACCAAGGGTGTAGTGTTATGGAGACGTGTACAGCTGTACGCTAACTATGTCTACAGATGATGAATGTTGGAACTGGTACTTTCTGAGGCTCCTTACAGTTCTTCTTCATCAAGGGTAGAAAGTAAGGGAGACATAGTCAGATGTGCGCTAACTATGTCTACAGATGGTGAATGTTGGAAATCGTGCTCTGGGCGGCTCCTTACAGTCCTCCTTCACCTAGGGTAGAAAGGAAGGGAGACATGTACAGCTGTGCGCTAGTAATGTCTACAGATAGTGAATGTTGGAAATGGTGTTATCAGAGGCTCCTTACAGTTCTTATTCAGCTAGCGTAGAAAGTAAGGGAGGCGAGGTCAGGTGTGCGCTAACTATGTCTACAGATGGTGAATGTTGGAAATGGTGCTTTCCGCAGCTCCTTACAGTCCTCCTTCACCTAGGGTAGAAAGGAAGGGAGACATGTAAAGCTGTGCGCTACTAATGTCTACAGATGGTGAGTGTTGGAAATGGTGCGTTCTGAGGCTCCTTACAGTTCTTCTTGATCAAGCGTAGAAAGTAAGGGAGGCAAGGTCAGGTGTGCGCTAACTATGTCTAAAGATGGTGAATGTAGGAAATGGTGCTTTCTGCAGCTCCCTACAGTTCTCCTTTACCTAGGGTAGAAAATATGGGAGACATGTACAGCTGTGCAGTAGCTATGTCTACAGATGGTGAATGTTGGAAATGGTGCTTTCTGAGGCTCCTTACAGTTCTTCTTCATCAAGGGTAAAAAAGTAAGGGAGACATGGTCAGATGTGCGCTAACTATGACTACAGATGGTGATTGTTGGAAATGGTGCTCTCTGCAACTCCTTACAGTCCTCCCTCACCTAGGGTAGAAAGGAAGGGAGACATGTACAGCTGGTGCGCTAACTATGTCTACAGATGGTGAATATTGGAAATGGTGCCTTCTGAGCTCCTTACTGTTCTCCTTCACCTAGGGTAGAGAGTAAGGGTGACGTGTACAGCTGTAAGCTAACTATGTATAGAGATGGTGAATGTAGGAAATGGTGCTCTCTGAGGCTCCTTACAGTTCTTCTTCATCAAGGGAAGAAAGGAAGGGAAACATTGTCAGAAGTCCGCTAACTATGTCTACAGATGGTGAATGTTGGAAATGCTGCTTTCTGCAGCTACTTACAGTCCTCCTTCACCTAGGGTAGAAAGGAAGGGACACATGTACAGCTGTGCGCTAGTAATGTCTACAGATGGTGAATGTTGGAAACGGTGACTTCTGAGGCTCCTTACAGTTCTTCTTCATCAAGCGTAGAAAGTAAGGGAGGCAAGGTGAGGTGTGCGCTAACTATGTCTAAAGATGGTGAATGTACGAAATGGTGCTTTCTGCAGCTCTCTACAGTTCTCCTTCACCGAGGGTAGAAAGTAAGGGAGACATGTACAGCTGGTGCGCTAACTATGTCTACAGATGGTGAATATTGGAAATGGTGCCTTCTGAGCTCCTTACTGTTCTCCTTCACCAAGGGTGTAGTGTTATGGAGACGTGTACAGCTGTACGCTAACTATGTCTACAGATGATGAATGTTGGAACTGGTGCTTTCTGTGGCTCCTTACAGTTCTTCTTCATCAAGGGTAGAAACTAAGGGAGACATAGTCGGATGTGCGCTAACTATGTCTACAGATGGTGAATGTTGGAAATGGTGCTTTCCGCAGCTCCATACAGTCCTCCTCCTCCTACGGTAGAAAGGAAGGGAGACATGTACAGCTGTGCGCTAGTAATGTCTACAGATGGTGAATGTTGGAATTGGTGCTTTCTGAGGCTCCTTACAGTTTTCCTTCATCAAGCGTAGTAAGTAAGGGAGACTTGGTCAGATGTGTGCTATATATGTCTACAGATGGTGAATGTTGGAAATGGTGCTTTCCACGGTTCCTTACAGTCCTCCTTCACCTAGGGTAGAAAGTAAGGGAGACATGTACAGCTGTGTGCTAGTAATGTCTACAGATGGTGAATGTTGGAAATAGTGCTTTCTGAGTCTCCTTACAGTCCTCCTTCACCTAGGGTATAAAGGAAGGGAGACATGTACAGCTGTGTGCTAGTAATGTTTACAGATGGCGAATGTTGGAAATGGTGCTTTCTGAGGCTCATAACAGTTCTTCTTCATCAAGCGTAGAAAGTAAGAGAGGCATGGTCAGATGTGCGCTAACTATGTCTACAGATGGTGAATGTTGGAAATCGTGCTCTGGGCGGCTCCTTACAGTCCTCCTTCACCTAGGGTAGAAAGGAAGGGAGACATGTACAGCTGTGCGCTAGTAATGTCTACAGATAGTGAATGTTGGAAATGGTGTTATCAGAGGCTCCTTACAGTTCTTATTCAGCTAGCGTAGAAAGTAAGGGAGGCGAGGTCAGGTGTGCGCTAACTATGTCTACAGATGGTGAATGTTGGAAATGGTGCTTTCCGCAGCTCCTTACAGTCCTCCTTCACCTAGGGTAGAAAGGAAGGGAGACATGTAAAGCTGTGCGCTACTAATGTCTACAGATGGTGAGTGTTGGAAATGGTGCGTTCTGAGGCTCCTTACAGTTCTTCTTGATCAAGCGTAGAAAGTAAGGGAGGCAAGGTCAGGTGTGCGCTAACTATGTCTAAAGATGGTGAATGTAGGAAATGGTGCTTTCTGCAGCTCCCTACAGTTCTCCTTTACCTAGGGTAGAAAATATGGGAGACATGTACAGCTGTGCAGTAGCTATGTCTACAGATGGTGAATGTTGGAAATGGTGCTTTCTGAGGCTCCTTACAGTTCTTCTTCATCAAGGGTAAAAAAGTAAGGGAGACATGGTCAGATGTGCGCTAACTATGACTACAGATGGTGATTGTTGGAAATGGTGCTCTCTGCAACTCCTTACAGTCCTCCCTCACCTAGGGTAGAAAGGAAGGGAGACATGTACAGCTGGTGCGCTAACTATGTCTACAGATGGTGAATATTGGAAATGGTGCCTTCTGAGCTCCTTACTGTTCTCCTTCACCTAGGGTAGAGAGTAAGGGTGACGTGTACAGCTGTAAGCTAACTATGTATAGAGATGGTGAATGTAGGAAATGGTGCTCTCTGAGGCTCCTTACAGTTCTTCTTCATCAAGGGAAGAAAGGAAGGGAAACATTGTCAGAAGTCCGCTAACTATGTCTACAGATGGTGAATGTTGGAAATGCTGCTTTCTGCAGCTACTTACAGTCCTCCTTCACCTAGGGTAGAAAGGAAGGGACACATGTACAGCTGTGCGCTAGTAATGTCTACAGATGGTGAATGTTGGAAACGGTGACTTCTGAGGCTCCTTACAGTTCTTCTTCATCAAGCGTAGAAAGTAAGGGAGGCAAGGTGAGGTGTGCGCTAACTATGTCTAAAGATGGTGAATGTACGAAATGGTGCTTTCTGCAGCTCTCTACAGTTCTCCTTCACCGAGGGTAGAAAGTAAGGGAGACATGTACAGCTGGTGCGCTAACTATGTCTACAGATGGTGAATATTGGAAATGGTGCCTTCTGAGCTCCTTACTGTTCTCCTTCACCAAGGGTGTAGTGTTATGGAGACGTGTACAGCTGTACGCTAACTATGTCTACAGATGATGAATGTTGGAACTGGTGCTTTCTGTGGCTCCTTACAGTTCTTCTTCATCAAGGGTAGAAACTAAGGGAGACATAGTCGGATGTGCGCTAACTATGTCTACAGATAGTGAATGTTGGAAATGGTGCTTTCTGAGGCTCCTTACAGTTCTTGTTCATCAAGGGTAGAAAGTAAGGGAGACATGTACAGCTATGCGCTAACTATGTCTACAGATGGTGAATATTGGAAATGGTGCCTTCTGAGCTCCTTACTGTTCTCCTTCACCTGGGGTAGAGTGTAAGGGAGACGTGTAAAGCTGTACGCTAACTATGTCTACAGATGGTGAATGTTGGAAATGGTGCTTTCTGAGGCTCCTTACAGTTCTTCTTCATCAAGGGTAGAAGGTAAGGGAGACATGGTCAGATGTGCGATAACTATGTCTACAGATGGTGAACGTTGTAAATGTTACACTCTGAGGCTCCTTACAGTTCCTCATCATCAAGGGTAGAGGGTGAGGGAGACATGGTCAGATGTGCGCTAAGTATGTAAAGAGATGGTGAATGTTGGAAATGGTGCTTTCCAGAGCTCCTTACAGTCCTCCTTCACCTAGGGTGGAAAGGAAGGGAGACATGTATAGCCGTGCGCTAGTAATGTCTACAGATCGTGAATGTTGGGAATGGTGCTTTCAGAGGCTCCTTACAGTTCTTTTTCAGCTAGCGTAGAAAGTAAAGGCGGCAAGGTCAAGTGTGTGCTAACTATGTCTAGAGATGGTGAATGTTGGAAATGGTCCTTTCCGCAGCTCCTTACAGTCGTCCTTCACCTAGGGTAGAAAGGAAGGGAGACATGTACAGCTGTGCGCTAGTAATGTCTACAGATGGTGAATATTGGAAATGGTGCTTTCTGAGGCTCCTTACAGTTTTCCTTCATCAAGCGTAGAAAGTAAGGGAGACATGCTCAGATGTGTGCTATATATGTCTACTGATGGTGAATGTTGGAAATGGTGCTTTCCACGGCTCCTTAAAGTCCTCCTTCACCTAGGGTAGAAAGTAAGGGAGACGTGTACAGCTGTGTGCTAGTAATGTCTACAGATGGTGAATGTTGGAAATAGTGCTTTCTGAGGCTCCTTACAGTCCTCCTTCACCTAGGGTAGAAAGGAAGGGTGACATGTACAGCTGTGTGCTAGTAATGTCTACAGATAGTGAAAGTTGGAAATGGTTCTTTCTGAGGCTACTTTCAGTTCTCTTTCATCATGCATAGAGAGTAAGGGAGGCAAGGTCAGGTGTGAGCTAACTATCACTACAGATGGTGAATGTAGGAAATGGTGCTTTCTGAGGCTCCTTACAGTTCTTCTTCATCAAGCGTAGAAAGTAAAGGCGGCAAGGTCAAGTGTGTGCTAACTATGTCTACAGATGGTGAATGTTGGAAATGGTGCTTTCTGAGGCTCCTTACAGTCCACTTTCACCTAGGGTAGAAAGGAAGGGACACATGTACAGCTGTGCGCTAGTAATGTCTACAGATGGGGAATGTTGGAAATGGTGCTTTCTGAGGCTCCTTACAGTTCTTCTTCATCAAGCGTAGAAAGTAAGGGCGGCAAGGTCAAGTGTGCGCTAACTATGTCTACAGATGGTGAATGTTGAAATGGTTCTTTCTGAGGCTCCTTACAGTTCTTCTTCACTTAGGGTAGAAAGGAAGGGAGACATGTACAGCTGTGCGCTAGTAATGTCTACAGATGGTGAATGTTGGAAATGGTGCTTTCTGAGGCTCCTTACAGTTCTTCTTCATCAAGCGTAGAAAGTAAGGGAGGGAAGGTGAGGTGTGCCCTAACTATGTCTACAGATGGTGAATGTTGGAAATGGTGCTTTCCGCAGCTCCATACAGTCCTCCTCCTCCTACGGTAGAAAGGAAGGGAGACATGTACAGCTGTGCGCTAGTAATGTGTACAGATGGTGAATGTTGGAATTGGAGCTTTCTGAGGCTCCTTACAGTTTTCCTTCATCAAGCGTAGTAAGTAAGGGAGACTTGGTCAGATGTGTGCTATATATGTCTACAGATGGTGAATGTTGGAAATGGTGCTTTCCACGGTTCCTTACAGTCCTCCTTCACCTAGGGTAGAAAGTAAGGGAGACATGTACAGCTGTGTGCTAGTAATGTCTACAGATGGTGAATGTTGGAAATAGTGCTTTCTGAGTCTCCTTACAGTCCTCCTTCACCTAGGGTATAAAGGAAGGGAGACATGTACAGCTGTGTGCTAGTAATGTTTACAGATGGCGAATGTTGGAAATGGTGCTTTCTGAGGCTCATAACAGTTCTTCTTCATCAAGCGTAGAAAGTAAGAGAGGCATGGTCAGGTGTGCGCTAACTATGTCTACAGATGGTGAATGTTGGAAATGGTGCTTTCCGAAGCTCCTTACAGTCCTCCTTCACCTAGGGTAGAAAGAAAGGGAGACATGTACAGCTGTGCACTAGTAATGTCTGCAGATGGTGAATGTTGGAAATGGTGCTTTCTGAGGCTTTATACAGTTCCTCTTCATCAAGTGTAGAAAGTAAGGGAGGCAAAATTCAGGTGTGCGCTAACTATGTCTACAGTTGGTGAATGTTGGAAATGGTGCTTTCCGCAGCTCCTTACAGTCCTCCTACACCAATGGTAGAAAGGAAGGCAGATATGTACAGCTGTGTCTACAGATGGTGAATGTTCGAAATGGTGCTTTCTGAGGCTCCTTACAGTTCTTCGTCATCAAGCGTAGAAAGTAAGGGAGGCAAGGTCAGGTGTGCGCTAACTATGTCTACAGATAGTGAATGTTGGAAATTGTGCTTTCCGCAGCTCCTTACAGTCCTCCTTCACCTAGGGTTTAAAGGAAGGGAGACATGTTCAGCTGTGCGCTAGTAATGTCTACAGATGGTGAATGTTAGAAATGGTGCTCTCTGAGGCTCCTTACAGTTCTTCTACATCAATCGTAGAAAGTAATTGAGGCAAGGTCAGGTGTGCGCTAACTATGTCTACAGAAGGTGAATGTTGGAAATGGTGCTTTCTGAGGCTCCTTACAGTCCTCCTTCACAAAGAAGAGAAAGGGAGGGAGACATGTACAGCTGTGCGCTAGTAATGTCTACAGATGGTGAATGTTGGAAATGGTGCATTCTGAGGCTCCTTACAGTTCTTCTTCATCAAGCGTAGAAAGTAAGGGCGGCAAGGTCAAGTGTGCGCTAACTATGTCTACAGATGGTGAATGTTAAAAATGGTGCTTTCTGAGGCTCCTTACAGTCCTCCTTCACCTAGGGTAGAAAGGAAGGGAGACATGTACAGCTGTGCGCTAGTAATGTCTACAGATGGTGAATGTTGGAAATGGTGCTTTCTGAGGCTCCTTACAGTTCTTCTTCATCAAGCGTAGAAAGAAAGGGCGGCAAGGTCAAGTGTGCGCTCACTATGTCTACAGATGGTGAATGTTGGAAATGGTTCTTTCTGAGGCTCCTTACAGTTCTTCTTCATCAAGCGTAGAAAGTAAGGGAGGCAGGGTCAGGTGTGCGCTAACTATGTCTACAGTTGGTGAATGTTGGAAATGGTGCTTTCCGCAGCTCCTTACAGTCCTCCTTCACCTATGGTAGAAAGGAAGGCAGATATGTACAGCTGTGTCTACAGATGGTGAATGTTGGAAATGGTTCTTTCTGAGGGGCCTTACAGTTCTTCTTCACCTAGGGTAGAAAGGAAGGGAGACATGTACAGCTGTGCACTAGTAATGTCTGCAGATGGTGAATATTGGAAATGTGCCTTCTTAGCTCCTTACTGTTCTCCTTCACCTAGGGTAGAGAGTAAGGGAGACATGTACAGCTGTGCGCTAGTAACGTATACATATGGTGAATGTATGACATGGTGCGTTCTGAGGCTCTTCACTGTTCCTCTTCATCAAGCGTAGAAAGTAAGGGAGGCAAGGTCAGGTGTGCGCTAACTATGTCTACAGATGGTGAATGTAGGAAATGGTTCTTTCTGAGGCTCCTTACAGTTCTTCTTCATCAGGCGTAGAAAGTAAGGGAGGCAAGGTCAGGTGTGCGCTAACTATGTCTACAGATGGTGAATGTTGGAAATGGTGCCTTCCGCAGCTCCTTACAGTCCTCCTTCACGTAGGGTAGAAAGGAAGGGAGACATGTACAGCTGTGGGCTAGAAATGGCTACAGATGGTGAATGTTGGAAATGGTGCTTTCTGCGGCTCCTTACAGTTCTTCTTCATCAAGCGTAGAAAGTAAGGGAGGCAAGGTCATGTGTGCGCTAACTATGTCTGCAGATGGTGAAAGTAGGAAATGGTGTTTTCTGAGGCTTCTTACAGTTCTCTTAATAAAGCGTAGAAAGTAATGGAGGCAAGGTGAGGTGTGTGCTAACTATGTCTAGAGAAAGTGAATGTAGGAAATTGTACTTTCTGAGGCTCCTTACAATCCTCCGTCACCTAGGGTAGAAAGGAAGGTACACATGTACAGCTGTGCACTAGTAATGTCTAAAGATGGTGAATGTTGGAAATGGTGCTTTTTCTGAGGCTCCTTACAGTCCTCCTTCACCTAGGGTAGAAAGGAAGGGAGACATGTACAGCTGTGCGCTAGTAATGTCTACAGATTGTGAATGTAGGAAATGGTGCTTTCTGAGGCTCTCTACAGTCCTCCTTCACCTAGGGTAGAAAGGAAGGGAGAAATGTACAGCTGTGCACTAGTAATGTCTACAGATGGTGAATGTTGGAAATGGTGCTTTCTGAGGCTCCTTACAGTCCTCCTTTACCTAGGATAGAAAGGAAGGGAGACATGTACAGCTGTGCGCTAGTAATGTCTGCAGATGGTGAATGTAGGAAATGGTGCTTTCTGAGGCTTCTTACAGTTCTCTTCATCATGCGTAGAAAGTAAGGGAGGCAAGGTCAGGTGTGTGCTAACTATGTCTAGAGAAAGTGAATGTAGGAAATTGTACTTTCTGAGGCTCCTTACAATCCTCCGTCACCTAGGGTAGAAAGGAAGGTACACATGTACAGCTGTGCACTAGTAATGTCTAAAGATGGTGAATGTTGGAAATGGTGCTTTTTCTGAGGCTCCTTACAGTCCTCCTTCACCTAGGGTAGAAAGGAAGGGAGACATGTACAGCTGTGCGCTAGTAATGTCTACAGATTGTGAATGTAGGAAATGGTGCTTTCTGAGGCTCCTTACAGTCCTCGTTCACCTAGGGTAGAAAGGAAAGGAGACATGTACAGCTGTGCGTTAGTAATGTCTACAGATAGTGAATGTTGGAAATGGTGCTTTCCGCACCTCCTTACCGTCCTCATTCACCTAGGGTAGAAAGGATGGGAGACATGTACAGCTATGCGCTAGTAATGTCTACAGATGGTGAAAGTTGGAAATGGTGCTTTCTGAGGCTCCTTACAGTTCTTCTTCCTCAAGCGTAGACAGTAAGGGAGGCAATGTCCGGTGTGTGCTAACTATGTCTAGAGATGGTGAATGTTGGAAATGGTGCTTTCCGCTGCTCCTTACAGTCCTCTTTCACCTAGGGTAGAAAGGAAGGGAGACATGTACAGCTGTATGCTAGTATTGTCTACAGATGGTGAATGTTAGATGTGGTGCTTTCAGAGGCTCCTTACAGTTCTTCTTCATCAAGCGTAGAAAGTAAGGGAGGCATGGTCAGGTGTGCGCTAACTATGTTTAGAGATGGTGAATGTTGGAAATGGTGCGCTTTGAGGCTCCTTACAGTCCTCCTTCACCTAGGGTAGAAAGGAAGGGAGAAATGTACAGCTGTGCGCTAGTAATGTCTACATATGGTGAATGTAGGACATTGTGCTTTCTGAGGCTCTTTACTGTTCTTCTTCATCAAGCGTAGAAAGTAAGGGAGGCAAGGTCAGGTGTGCGCTCACTATGTCTACAGATGGTGAATGTAGGAAATGGTTCTTTCTGAGGCTCCTTACAATTCTTCTTCATCAGGCGTAGAAAGTAAGGGAGGCTAGGTCAGGTGTGCGCTAACTATGTCTACAGATGGTGAATGTTGGAAATGGTGCCTTCCGCAGCTCCTTACTGTCCTCCTTCACGTAGGGTAGAAAGGAAGGGAGACATGTACAGCTGTGGGCTAGAAATGGCTACAGATGGTGAATGTTGGAAATGGTGCTTTCTGCGGCTCCTTACAGTTCTTCTTCATCAGGCGTAGAAAGTAAGGGAGACAAGGTCAGGTGTGTGCTAACTATGTCTAGAGAAAGTGAATGTAGGAAATGGTACTTTCTGAGGCTCCTTACAATCCTCCGTCACCTAGGGTAGAAAGGAAGGGACACATGTACAGCTGTGCACTAGTAATGTCTAAAGATGGTGAATGTTGGAAATGGTGCTTTCTGAGGCTCCTTACAGTTCTTCTTCATCAAGCGTAGAAAGTAAGGGAGGCAAAGTCAGGTGTGTGCTAACTATGTCTAGAGATGGTGAATGTTGGAAATGGTGCTTCCCGCAGCTCCTTACAGTCCTCCTTCACCTAGGGTAGAAAAGAAGGGAGACGTGTGCAGCTGTGCACTAGTAATGTCTACAGATGGTGAATGTTGGAAATGGTGCTTTCTGAAGCTCCTTACAGTCCTCCTTCACCTAGGGTAGAAAGGAAGTTACACATGTACTGCTGTGCACTATTAATGTCTAAAGATGGTGAATGTTGGAAATGGTGCTTTCTGAGGCTCCTTACAGTCCTCCTTCACCTAGGGTAGAAAGGAAGGGAGACATGTACAGCTGTGCACTAGTAATGTCTGCAGATGGTGAATATTGGAAATGTGCCTTCTTAGCTCCTTACTGTTCTCCTTCACCTAGGGTAGAGAGTAAGGGAGACATGTACAGCTGTGCGCTAGTAACGTATACATATGGTGAATGTATGACATGGTGCGTTCTGAGGCTCTTCACTGTTCCTCTTCTTCAAGCGTAGAAAGTAAGGGAGGCAAGGTCAGGTGTGCGCTAACTATGTCTACAGATGGTGAATGTAGGAAATGGTTCTTTCTGAGGCTCCTTACAGTTCTTCTTCATCAGGCGTAGAAAGTAAGGGAGGCAAGGTCAGGTGTGCGCTAACTATGTCTACAGATGGTGAATGTTGGAAATGGTGCCTTCCGCAGCTCCTTACAGTCCTCCTTCACGTAGGGTAGAAAGGAAGGGAGACATGTACAGCTGTGGGCTAGAAATGGCTACAGATGGTGAATGTTGGAAATGGTGCTTTCTTCGGCTCCTTACAGTTCTTCTTCATCAAGCGTAGAAAGTAAGGGAGGCAAGGTCATGTGTGCGCTAACTATGTCTGCAGATGGTGAAAGTAGGAAATGGTGTTTTCTGAGGCTTCTTACAGTTCTCTTAATAAAGCGTAGAAAGTAATGGAGGCAAGGTGAGGTGTGCCCTGACTATGTCTAGAGAAGGTGAATGTAGGAAATGGTGCTTTCTGAGGCTCTCTACAGTCCTCCTTCACCTAGGGTAGAAAGGAAGGGAGAAATGTACAGCTGTGCACTAGTAATGTCTACAGATGGTGAATGTTGGAAATGGTGCTTTCTCAGGCTCCTTACAGTCCTCCTTCACCTAGGATAGAAAGGAAGGGAGACATGTACAGCTGTGCGCTAGTAATGTCTGCAGATGGTGAATGTAGGAAATGGTGCTTTCTGAGGCTTCTTACAGTTCTCTTCATCATGCGTAGAAAGTAAGGGAGGCAAGGTCAGGTGTGTGCTAACTATGTCTAGAGAAAGTGAATGTAGGAAATTGTACTTTCTGAGGCTCCTTACAATCCTCCGTCACCTAGGGTAGAAAGGAAGATACACATGTACAGCTGGGCACTAGTAATGTCTAAAGATGGTGAATGTTGGAAATGGTGCTTTTTCTGAGGCTCCTTACAGTCCTCCTTCACCTAGGGTAGAAACGAAGGAAGACATGTACAGCTGTGCGCTAGTAATGTCTACAGATTGTGAATGTAGGAAATGGTGCTTTCTGAGGCTCCTTACAGTCCTCGTTCACCTAGGGTAGAAAGGAAAGGAGACATGTACAGCTGTGCGTTAGTAATGTCTACAGATAGTGAATGTTGGAAATGGTGCTTTCCGCACCTCCTTACAGTCCTCATTCACCTAGGGTAGAAAGGATGGGAGACATGTACAGCTATGCGCTAGTAATGTCTACAGATGGTGAAAGTTGGAAATGGTGCTTTCTGAGGCTCCTTACAGTTCTTCTTCCTCAAGCGTAGACAGTAAGGGAGGCAATGTCAGGTGTGTGCTAACTATGTCTAGAGATGGTGAATGTTGGAAATGGTGCTTTCCGCTGCTCCTTACAGTCCTCTTTCACCTAGGGTAGAAAGGAAGGGAGACATGTACAGCTGTATGCTAGTATTGTCTACAGATGGTGAATGTTAGATGTGGTGCTTTCAGAGGCTCCTTACAGTTCTTCTTCATCAAGCGTAGAAAGTAAGGGAGGCATGGTCAGGTGTGCGCTAACTATGTTTAGAGATGGTGAATGTTGGAAATGGTGCGCTTTGAGGCTCCTTACAGTCCTCCTTCACCTAGGGTAGAAAGGAAGGGAGAAATGTACAGCTGTGCGCTAGTAATGTCTACATATGGTGAATGTAGGACATTGTGCTTTCTGAGGCTCTTTACTGTTCTTCTTCATCAAGCGTAGAAAGTAAGGGAGGCAAGGTCAGGTGTGCGCTCACTATGTCTACAGATGGTGAATGTAGGAAATGGTTCTTTCTGAGGCTTCTTACAATTCTTCTTCATCAGGCGTAGAAAGTAAGGGAGGCTAGGTCAGGTGTGCGCTAACTATGTCTACAGATGGTGAATGTTGGAAATGGTGCCTTCCGCAGCTCCTTACTGTCCTCCTTCACGTAGGGTAGAAAGGAAGGGAGACATGTACAGCTGTGGGCTAGAAATGGCTACAGATGGTGAATGTTGGAAATGGTGCTTTCTGTGGCTCCTTACAGTTCTTCTTCATCAAGCGTAGAAAGTAAGGGAGACAAGGTCAGGTGTGTGCTAACTATGTCTATTGAAAGTGAATGTAGGAAATGGTACTTTCTGAGGCTCCTTACAATCCTCCGTCACCTAGGATAGAAAGGAAGGGACACATGTACAGCTGTGCACTAGTAATGTCTAAAGATGGTGAATGTTGGAAATGGTGCTTTCTGAGGCTCCTTACAGTTCTTCTTCATCAAGCGTAGAAAGTAAGGGAGGCAAAGTCAGGTGTGTGCTAACTATGTCTAGAGATGGTGAATGTTGGAAATGGTGCTTCCCGCAGCTCCTTACAGTCCTCCTTCACCTAGGGTAGAAAAGAAGGGAGACGTGTGCAGCTGTGCACTAGTAATGTCTACAGATGGTGAATGTTGGAAATGGTGCTTTCTGAAGCTCCTTACAGTCCTCCTTCACCTAGGGTAGAAAGGAAGTTACACATGTACTGCTGTGCACTATTAATGTCTAAAGATGGTGAATGTTGGAAATGGTGCTTTCTGAGGCTCCTTACAGTCCTCCTTCACCTAGGGTAGAAAGGAAGGGAGACATGTACAGCTGTGCGCTAGTAATGTCTACAGATGGTGAATCTAGGAAATAATGCTTTCTGAGGCTTCTTACAGTTCTTTTCATCAAGCGTAGAAAGTAAGAAAGGCAAGGTCAGGAGTGTGCTAATTATGTCTAGAGAAGGTGAATGTAAGAAATGGTGCTTTCTGAAGCTCCTTACAGTCCTCCTCCACCTAGGGTAGAAAGGAAGGGAGATATGTACAGCTGTGCCCTAGTAATGTCTACAGATGGTGAAAGTTGGAAATGGTGCATTCTGAGGCTCCTTACAGTTCTTCTTCATCAAGCGTAGAAAGTAACGGAGGCAAGGTCAGGTGTGTGCTAACTATGTCTAGAGATGGCGAATGTTGCAAATGGTGTTTTCTGTAGCTCCTTACAGTCCTCTTTCACCTAGGGTAGAAAGGAAGGGTGACATGTACAGCTGTGCGCTAGTAATGTCTACAGATGGTGAATTTTGGAAATGGTGCTTTCTGAGGCTCCTTCCTATTCTTCTTCATCAAGCTTAGAAAGTAAGGGATTCAAGGTCAGGCGTGAGCTGACTATGTCTACAGATGGTGAATGTTGGAAATGGCACTTTCCGCAGCTCCTTACAGTCCTCCTTCACATATTGTAGAAGGGAAGGGAGACATGTACAGCTGTGCGCAAGTAATGTCTACAGATGGTGAATGTTGGAAATGGTGCTTTCTGAGGCTCCTTACAGTTCCTCTTCATCAAGTGTAGAAAGTAGGGGAAGCAAGGTCAGGTGGGCCCTAACTATGTCTAGAGATGGTGAATGTTGGAAATGGTGCTCTCCGCAGCTCCTTACAGTCCTCATTCACCTAGGGTAGAAAGGATGGGAGACATGTACAGCTATGCGCTAGTAATGTCTACAGATGGTGAAAGTTGGAAATGGTGCTTTCTGAGGCTCCTTACAGTTCTTCTTCCTCAAGCGTAGACAGTAAGGGAGGCAAGGTCTGGTGTTTGCTAACAATGTCTAGAGATGGTGAATGTTGGAAATGGTGCTTTCCGCAGCTCTTTACTGTCCTCCTTCACCTAGGTCAGAAAGGAAGGGAGACATGTACATCTGTGCGCTAGTAATGTCTACAAATGGCGAATGTTGGAAATGGTGCTTTCTGAGGCTCCTTACAGTTCTTCTTCATGAAGCGTAGAAAGTAAGGGAGGCAATGTCAGGTGTGTGCTAACTATGTCTAGAGATGGTGAATGTTGGAAATGGTGCTTTCCGCTGCTCCTTACAGTCCTCCTTCACCTAGGGTAGAAAGGAAGGGAGACATGTACAGCTGTACGCTAGTATTGTCTACAGATGGTGAATGTTAGATGTGGTGCTTTCAGAGGCTCCTTACAGTTCTTCTTCATCAAGCGTAGAAAGTAAGCGAGGCATGGTCAGGTGTGCGCTAACTATGTCTAGAGATGGTGAATGTTGGAAATGGTGCGCTTTGAGGCTCCGTACAGTCCTCCTTCACCTAGGGTAGAAAGGAAGGGAGAAATGTACAGCTGTGCGCTAGTAATGTCTACATATGGTGAATGTAGGACATGGTGCTTTCTGAGGCTCTTTACTGTTCTTCTTCATCAAGCGTAGAAAGTAAGGGAGGCAAGGTCAGGTGTGCGCTCACTATGTCTACAGATGGTAAATGTAGGAAATGGTTCTTTCTGAGGCTCCTTACAGTTCTTCTTCATCAGGCGTAGAAAGTAAGGGAGGCATGGTCAATTGTGCGCTAACTATGTCTACAGATGGTGAATGTTGGAAATGGTGCCATCCGCAGGTCCTTACAGTCCTCCTTCACGTAGGGTAGAAAGGAAGGGAGACATGTACAGCTGTGCGCTAGTAATGTCTACAGATGGTGAATGTTAGATGTGGTGCTTTCAGAGGCTCCTTACAGTTCTTCTTCATCAAGCGTAGAAAGTAAGCGAGGCATGGTCAGGTGTGCGCTAACTATGTCTAGAGATGGTGAATGTTGGAAATGGTGCGCTTTGAGGCTCCGTACAGTCCTCCTTCACCTAGGGTAGAAAGGAAGGGAGAAATGTACAGCTGCGCGCTAGTAATGTCTACATATGGTGAATGTAGGACATGGTGCTTTCTGAGGCTCTTTACTGTTCTTCTTCATCAAGCGTAGAAAGTAAGGGAGGCAAGGTCAGGTGTGCGCTCACTATGTCTACAGATGGTAAATGTAGGAAATGGTTCTTTCTGAGGCTCCTTACAGTTCTTCTTCATCAAGCGTAGAAAGTAAGGGAGGCAAGGTCATGTGTGCGCTAACTATGTCTGCAGATGGTGAATGTAGGAAATGGTGTTTTCTGAGGCTTCTTACAGTTCTCTTAATAAAGCGTAGAAAGTAATGGAGGCAAGGTGAGGTGTGCGCTGACTATGTCTTGAGAAGGTGAATGTAGGAAATGGTGGTTTCTGAGGCTCTCTACAGTCCTCCTTCACCTAGGGTAGAAAGGAAGGGAGAAATGTACAGCTGTGCACTAGTAATGTCTACAGATGGTGTATGTTGGAAATGGTGCTTTCTGAGGCTCCTTACAGTCCTCCTTCACCTAGGACAGAAAGGAAGGGAGACATGTACAGCTGTGCGCTAGTAATGTCTGCAGATGGTGAATGTAGGAAATGGTGCTTTTTGAGGCTTCTTACATTTCTCTTCATCATGCGTAGAAAGTAAGGGAGGCAAGGTCAGGTGTGTGCTAACTATGTCTAGAGAAAGTGAATGTAGGAAATGCTACTTTCTGAGGCTCCTTACAATCCTCCGTCACCTAGGGTAGAAAGGAAGGGACACATGTACAGCTGTGCACTAGTAATGTCTGAAGATGGTGAATGTTGGAAATGGTGCTTTCTGAGGCTCCTTACAGTTCTTCTTCATCAAGCGTAGAAAGTAAGGGAGGCAAAGTCAGGTGTGTGCTAACTATGTCTAGAGATGGTGAATGTTGGAAATGGTGCTTCCCGCAGCTCCTTACAGTCCTCCTTCACATAGGGTAGAAGGGAAGGGAGACATGTACAGCTGTGCGCAAGTAATGTCTACAGATGGTGAATGTTGGAAATGGTGCTTTCTGAGGCTCCTTACAGTTCTTCTTCATCAAGTGTAGAAAGTAGGGGAAGCAAGGTCAGGTGGGCCCTAACTATGTCTAGAGATGGTGAATGTTGGAAATGGTGCTTTCCGCAGCTCCTTACAGTCCTCATTCACCTAGGGTAGAAAGGATGGGAGACATGTACAGCTATGCACTAGTAATGTCTACAGATGGTGAAAGTTGGAAATGGTGCTTTCTGAGGCTCCTTACAGTTCTTCTTCCTCAAGCGTAGACAGTAAGGGAGGCAAGGTCAGGTGTGTGCTAACAATGTCTAGAGATGGTGAATGTTGGAAATGGTGCTTTCCGCAGCTCTTTACTGTCCTCCTTCACCTAGGGTAGAAAGGAAGGGAGACATGTAAATCTGTGCGCTAGTAATGTCTACAAATGGCGAATGTTGGAAATGGTGCTTTCTGAGGCTCCTTACAGTTCTTCTTCATCAAGCGTAGAAAGTAAGGGAGGCAATGTCAGGTGTGTGCTAACTATGTTTAGAGATGGTGAATGTTGGAAATGGTGCTTTCTGAGGCTCCTTACAGTTCTTCTTCATCAAGTGTAGAAAGTAAGGGAGGCAAGGTCAGGTGTGCGCGAAGTATGTCTAGAGAAGGTGAATGTTGGAAATGGTGTTTTCTGAGGCTCCTTACAGTCCTCCTTCACCTAGGGTAGAAAGGAAGGGAGACATGTACAGCTGTGCGCTAGTAATGCCTACAGATGGTGAATGTTGAAAATTGTGCTTTCTGAGGCTCCTTACAGTTCTACTTCATCAAGCGTAGAAAGTAATGGAGCCAAGGTCAGGTGTGCGCTAACAGTCTCCAGATGGTGAATGTAGGAAATCGTGCTTTCTAAGGCTCCTTATAGTTCTTCTTCATCAAGCGTAGAAAGTGAGGGAGGCAAGGTCAGGTGTGCGCTAACTATGTCTACAGATGGTGAATGTTGGAAATGGTGCTTACCGCAGCTTCTTACAGTCCTCTTTCACCTAGGGTAGAAAGGAAGGGAGACATGTACAGCTGCGCGCTAGTAATGTCTACAGATGGTGAATGATGGAAATGGTGCTTTCTGAGGCTCCTTACAGTTCTTCTTCATCAAGCGTAGAAAGTAAGGGAGGCAAGGTCAGGTGTGCGCTAACTATGTCTCCAGATGGTGAATGTAGGAAATGGTGCTTCCTGAGGCTCCTTATAGTTCTTCTTCATCAAGCGTAGAAACTAAGGGAAACAAGGTCAGGTGTGCGCTAACTATATCTAGAGAAGGTGAATGTAGGAAATGGTGCTTCCTGAGGCTCCTTATAGTTCTTCTTCATCAAGCGTAGAAAGTAAGGGAGGCAAGGTCAGGTGTACGCTAACTATGTTCAGAGAAGGTAAATGTAGAAAATCGTGCTTTCTGAGGCTCCTTACAATTCTCCTTCACCTAGGGTAGAAAGGAAGGGAGACATGTACAGCTGTGCGCTAGTAATGTCTACAGATGCTGAAAGTTGGAAATGGTGCATTCTGATGCTCCTTACAGTTCTTCTTCATCAAGCGTAGAAAGTAAGGGAGGCAAGGTCAGGTGTGCGCTAACTATGTCTCCAGATGGTGAATGTAGGAAATGGTGCTTCCTGAGGCTCCTTATAGTTCTTCTTCATCAAGCGTAGAAAGTAAGGGAGGCAAGGTCAGGTGTACGCTAACTATGTCTAGAGAAGGTAAATGTAGAAAATCGTGCTTTCTGAGGCTCCTTACAGTTCTCCTTCACCTAGGGTAGAAAGGAAGGGAGACATGTACAGCTGTAGGCTAGTAATGTCTACAGATGCTGAAAGTTGGAAATGGTGCTTTCTGAGGCTCCTTACAGTCCTCCTTCACGTAGGGTAGAGAGGAAGGGAGACACGTACAGCTGTGCGCTAGTAATTTCTACAGATGGTGAATGTTGTAAAAGGTGCATTCTGAGGTTCCTTACAGTTCTTTTTCATCAAGCGTAGAAAGTAAGGGTGGCAAGGTCAGGTGTGCGCTAACTATGTCTACAGATGGCGAATTTTGGAAATGGTGCTTTCTGAGGCTCCTTACAGTTCTTCTTCATCAAGAGTAGAAACTGAGGGAGGCGAGGTCAGGTGTGCGCTAACTATGTCTAGAGAAGGATAATGAGGGAAATGGTGCTTTCTGAGGCTCCTTACAGTCCTGCTTCACCTAGGGTAGAAAGGGAGCTAGACATGTACAGCTGTGCGCTGGTAATGTCTACAGATGGTGAATGTTGGAAATGGTGCATTCTGAGGCTCCTTATAGTCCTCCTTCACCTAGGGTAGAAAGGAAGGGAGACATGTACAGCTGTGCGCTAGTAATGTCCACAGATGGTGAATGTTGGAAAGGATGCTTTCTGAGGCTCCTTACAGTTCTTCTTCATCAAGCATAGAAAGAAAGGGAGGCAATGTCAGGTGTGCGCTAACTATGTCTACAGATGGTGAATGTTGTAAATGGTGCTTTCTGCAGCTCCTTACAGTCCTCCTTTACCTAGGGTAGAAAGGAAGGGAGACATGTACAGCTGTGCGCTAGTAATGTCTACAGATGCTGAAAGTTGGAAATGGTGCATTCTGATGCTCCTTACAGTTCTTCTTCATCAAGCGTAGAAAGTAAGGGAGGCAAGGTCAGGTGTGCGCTAACTATGTCTCCAGATGGTGAATGTAGGAAATGGTGCTTCCTGAGGCTCCTTATAGTTCTTCTTCATCAAGCGTAGAAAGTAAGGGAGGCAAGGTCAGGTGTACGCTAACTATGTCTAGAGAAGGTAAATGTAGAAAATCGTGCTTTCTGAGGCTCCTTACAGTTCTCCTTCACCTAGGGTAGAAAGGAAGGGAGACATGTACAGCTGTGCGCTAGTAATGTCCACAGATGGTGAATGTTGGAAATGGTGCTTTCTGAGGCTCCATACAGTCCTCCTTCACCTAGGGTAGAAAGGATGGGAGACATGTACAGCTGTGCGCTAGAACTGTCTACAGATGGTGAATGTTGGAAAGGATGCTTTCTGAGGCTCCTTACAGTTCTTCTTCATCAAGCATAGAAAGAAAGGGAGGCAATGTCAGGTGTGCGCTAACTATGTCTACAGATGGTGAATGTTGTAAATGGTGCTTTCTGCAGCTCCTTACAGTCCTCCTTTACCTAGGGTAGAAAGGAAGGGAGACATGTACAGCTGTGCGCTAGTAATGTCTACAGATGGTGAATGTTGGAAATGGTGCTTTCTGAGGCTCCTTACAGTCCTCCATCACCTAGGGTAGATTGGAAGGGAGACACGTACAGCTGTGCGCTATTAATGTCAACAGATGGTGAATGTTGGAAATGGTGCTTTTTGAGGCTCCTTACAGTTCTTCACATCAAGCGTAGAAAGTAAGGGAGGCAAGGTCAGGTGTGCGCTAACTATGTCTACAGATGGTGAATGATGGAAACTGTGCTTTCCGCAGCTCCTTACAGTCCTCCTGCACCTAGGGTAGAAAGGAAGGGAGACATGTACAGCTGTGCGCTAGTAATGTCTACAGATGGTGAATGTTGGAAATGGTGCTTTCTGAGGCTTCTTACAGTCCTCCTTCACCTAGGGTAGAAAGGAAGGGAGACATCTACAGCTGTGCGCTAGTATTGTCTACAGATGGTGAATATTGGAAATGGTGCTTTCTGAGGCTCCTTACAGTTCTTCCTCATCAAGCGTAGAAAGTAAGGGAGGCAAGGTCAGGTGTGCGCTAACAATGCCTAGAGAAGGTGAATGTAGGAAATGTTGCTTTCTGAGGCTCCTTACAGTCCTCCTTCACCTGGGGTAGAAAGGAAGGGAGACATGTACAGCTGTGCGCTAGTGATCTCTACAGATGGTGAATGTTGGAAATGGTGCTTTCTAAGGCTCCTTACAGTTCTTCTTCATCAAGCGTAGAAAGTAAGGGAGGCAAGGTCAGGTGTGCGCTAACTATGTCTAGAGAAGGTGAATGTTGGAAATGGTGCTTTCTGAGGCTCCTTACAGTCCTCCTTCACCTAGGGTAGAAAGGAAGTGAGACATCTACAGCTGTGCGCTGGTAATGTCTAAAGATGGTGAATATTGGAAATGGTGCTTTCTGAGGCTCCTTACAGATCTTCTTCATCAAGCGTAGAAAGTAAGGGAGGCAAGGTCCGGTGTGCTCTAACTATGTCTAGAGAAGGTGAAAGTAGGAAATGGTTCTTTCTGGGGCTCCTTACAGTCCTCCTTCACCTAGGGTAGAAAGGAAGGGAGACATGTACAGCTGTGCGCTAGTAATGTCTACAGATGGTGAATGTTGGAAATGGTGCTTTCTGAGGCTTCTTACAGTCCTCCTTCACCTAGGGTAGAAAGGAAGGGAGACATCTACAGCTGTGCGCTAGTATTGTCTACAGATGGTGATTATTGGAAATGGTGCTTTCTGAGGCTCCTTACAGTTCTTCCTCATCAAGCGTAGAAAGTAAGGGAGGCAAGGTCAGGTGTGCGCTAACAATGCCTAGAGAAGGTGAATGTAGGAAATGTTGCTTTCTGAGGCTCCTTACAGTCCTCCTTCACCTAGGGTAGAAAGGAAGGGAGACATGTACAGCTGTGCCCTAGTAATCTCTACAGATGGTGAATGTTGGAAATGGTGCTTTCTAAGGCTCCTTACAGTTCTTCTTCATCAAGCGTAGAAAGTAAGGGAGGCAAGGTCAGGTGTGCGCTAACTATGTCTAGAGAAGGTGAATGTTGGAAATGGTGCTTTCTGAGGCCCCTTACAGTCCTCCTTCACCTAGGGTAGAAAGGAAGTGAGACATCTACAGCTGTGCGCTAGTAATGTCTAAAGATGGTGAATATTGGAAATGGTGCTTTCTGAGGCTCCTTACAGTTCTTCTTCATCAAGCGTAGAAAGTAAGGGAGGCAAGGGCAGGTGTGCGCTAACTATGTCTAGAGAAGGTGAATGTAGGAAATGGTGTTTTCTGAGGTTTCTTACAGTCCTCGTTCACCTAGGGTAGAAAGGAAGGGAGACATCTACAGCTGTGCGCTAGTAATGTCTACAGGTGGTGTATATTGGAAATGGTGCATTCTGAGGCTCCTTACACTTCTTCTTCATCAAGCATAGAAAGTAAGGGAGGCAAATTCAGGTGTGCGCTAACTATGTCTACAGATGGTGAATGTTGGAAATGGTGCATTCCGCAGCTCCTTACAATCCTCCTTCACCTAGGGTAGAAAGGAAGGGAGACTTGTACAGCTGTGTGCTTAATGTCTACAGATCGTGAACGTTGGAAATGGTGCTTTCTGATGCTCCTTACAGTTCTTCTTCATCAAGCGTAGAAAGTAAGGGAGGCAAGGTCAGGTGTGCGCTAACTATGTCTAGAGTAGGTGAATGTTGGAAATGGTGCTTTCTGAGGCTCCTTACAGTCCTCCTTCTCCTAGGGTAGAAAAAAAGGGAGACATCTACAGCTGTGCGCTAGTAATGTTTACAGATGGTGAATATTGGGAATGGTGCTTTCTGAGGATCCTTACAGTTCTTATTCGCCTAGGATTGAAAGTAAATTAGACATACTCAGCAGTGCACTATTTGTGTCCACAGATGGTGAATGTTGGTAAGAATGCTATCTGCAGACTCTTACATTTCTCCTGCATCTAAGGTGGAAAGAATGGAAGAGATGTACAGCTGTGCACTATGTATGTCTACACATGGCGAATGTTGGAAATGGTGCTTCCTGCAGCTAATTACAGTTGTTCTTCACCTAGGGTAGAAGTAAGGGAGACATGTACAGCTGTGCGGTATGTATACCCACAGATGGTGAATGTTGGTAAGAAAACTTTGTGCAGTTCCTTACAGTTCTCCTGCATCTATCGTAGAATGAAAGGTAGACATGTACAGCTGTGCGCTATGTATGTCTACAGATGGTGAATGTTGGAAATGGTGCTTTCTGCATCTTCTTATGGTTCTTCTCCATCGAGGGTAGAATGTAAGGGAGATATGTATAGATGAAAGCTAATTATGTCTACAGATGGAGAATGTTGGAGAGGGTGCTTTCTGCAGCTCCTTACAGTTCTTTTTCATCCAGCTTGGACAGTGAGGGAGACATGTACAGGTGTGCACTAACTATGTCTAGAGATGGTGAATGTTGGAAATGGTGCTTTCTGAGGATCCTTACAGTTCTTCTTCATCAAGGGTAGAAAGAAATGGAGACATGTACAGGTGTGCGCTAACTATGTCTACAGATGGTGAATGTTAGAAGTGGTGCTTTCTGCAGCTCCTTACAGTTTTTCTTCATCAGGGGTAGATAGTAAGGGAAATAGAGTACTATCCTCGCCTCTCCTCGGACTACCAGGGAGGTGGTAACCCAGACGTGCGATCTGACCTTCAGCACAGCCACTTCATCAGCTTCTGCTGAGACGAAGACCCAGTAGTCACATGCACGGACCTTCAAGAAGGAACCGTCCCATGCAGACTTCATACGTACTTCGACCTCCCAGCCTTCGACCGGTACTTCAACCAAACGTCCTTCCAAGAAGGCTCATAGGAAGCACAGTTGTCCTTCTTCGCCACGGCGCATTTCTTCTCCTGCGCCACCCAGCGGTTACCGCCCCAGGCCGTCATCCGTTTCGCCTGGCCGCACCGCTGGTAGCCGAACATCTGGCCGTTCACCGGCGGAGGAAGCTCCCCCTCCCGGCCATCCTCCCAAGATGGCCGATGAACCTATAGACCCAATGGACGATGACTGTCCGCCTACTGATAGCGGCGGCGGTGCTCGCTCGAAGCCAGGCCCTCAGCGGCCTTCGAGGTGACCCCTTCTTTCATTTTCCTTTCTTCTTACAATGGCACTTATTCACTGGAATATTCGCAGCATTCGCTCCAACCGAGAGGACCTGAAGTTGCTGCTCCGCTTGCACCGTCCGCTAGTCGTAGCCCTCCAGAAATTGAAGCTACGCCCATGCGATCACATTGCCTTGGCACACTACACCTCTGTGCGTTTTGACCTACCCCCTGTGGTAGGTATCCCAGCTCATGGAGGGGTTATGTTGCTGGTCCAGGATGATATTTACTATGATCCCATCACGTTGCACACTGGCCTGCAGGCAGTTGCCATCCGCATTACTCTTCCCACTTTTACATTTTCCATTTGTACCGTTTACACTCCATCGTCATCTGCCGTTACCAGGGCAGACATGATGCAACTTATTGCTCAGCTACCTGCACCATTTTTGTTAACTGGAGACTTCAATGCCCACCATCCCCTTTGGGGCTCTCCAGCATCCTGCCCGAGGGGCTCCGTGTTAGCAGACCTTTTCAACCAGCTCACTCTTGTCTGCCTCAATACTGGCGGCCCTACTTTTCTTTCGGACACATCTCACACCTATTCCCATTTAGACCTCTCTATATGTACTCCCCAACTTGCACTCCGGTTTGAGTGGTATGCGCTTTCTGATACATATTCGAGCGACCACTTCCCGTGTGTTATCCATCTCCTGCAGCATACCCCCTCTCCGTGCTCCTCTAGTTCGACCATCTCCAAGGCTGACTGGGGGCTCTTCTCTTCCAGGGCGACCTTTCAGGATCAGCCCCCAGGGGCTCAGCATTCGTTTTCTGGGTACGGGCTTGGCGACCCCGGGGTTCCTGAGCTGGGGACTGGTAAGCGCCGCCAGTCCCCTGTCACCGTAACCTCTAAGCATACTTCAACGACCACCGTGCAGCGCGGCGGTGGAATGTTGTGTGTCTCAGGGAATGGGGATCTTGGCTTGACCGCCCGTATCGCGAGGATGGAATAAACCTCTATAAAAAAACCCTCAATCTCAAGGTGTGCTGCCCGCTGATGAGATGCATGGCTGTTGAGGTGGAACAGTCGATAGCGGGCAACCTCTGGGGAACCTGCCGCACCTCAGTTGTATAAGGCTTACCTAGGCACGCGGGGCTCTGTCTAGGTGGACTTCTAGTTCCCTAGCTGCTCGTGGGACCGAGATGGATCCTTCGAAATTCTCTTTTCTTCCTCCCAGCGGAAAGGGTGGGCTGCTGGAAGGTTCTAACACCCAGTCTCTTAAGAGGGCCCGTGCAGTCAGTCCCCCTGACTCCGGCGCTTCTTTTAAAAGTCCTGTCTTAGGTAACAGAATGCATTCTGGTAATCCGAATGTGTTTCTCATTGTGAAACGGAAGGAGGGTAGTTTCGAGAAGGTTTCGCCCTTCTATATACAAAAGGGATTGGAGGGAATCTGTGGCTCCTTAAAATCGGAGAAGCGCTTACGTAATGGGACCTTGCTAGTGGAAATTTCCACTTCCCAGCAAGCAACTAACCTCCAATCTGCTAAATGCCTTGGAGAGTATGCCATAGACACCGAACTGCACAGCACCTTGAACTATAGCAAAGATGTTGTGACATGCCGGTATCTAGCTGATATTCCCAAGGAAGAACTGCAACGTGAGTGGGCTCCGGAAGGTATCGTTGATGTCCAACGCATCATGAAGAGGGTTGATGGCACTCTTGTCAAATCCCACTCCTTTATTCTGACCTTCAATAGCACAACACTTCCTGAACATGTTAAAGCTGGCTTCCTTCGCCTTAGTGTGAGGCCTTATTTCCCGGCCCCAATGCGCTGTTTCAAATGCCAGCGTTTTGGGCATACCACCTTAGGCTGTAAAGGCGATGCGACTTGTGGAAACTGTGGTCAGGCTGCTCATGAAGGAGTTGGTTGCTCGTCTCCGGCTAAATGTCTTAATTGCTCTGGGAACCACCCTGTTTGGAGTAGGGACTGCCGCATATTTTTAGAGGAACGCAAGGTCCAGGAAATAAAAACAACCAAGCGTATCCCCTATGGTGAGGCCAAGAAGATTTATAAGTCGATGCAACCTCCCACATTTGCTACATCTTTTGCATCCCTGGTACAGAAGCCTACTCCAAAAGTCGATGCCTCAACGCAGACTGAGGTGGTGAGTGTTGGCACTAACACCTGTAGCTGTCAGTGCACTTGCAACGCAGCCAGTGTTCCAGAGCCAGTAGCCCCTACTCGAACGGCAGACAAAAGTACAGTGGCGGACTTGGTCCAGCCCCTCGCACCTCCAACAGCTGAGGTTGTCCCCAAGCCCAGTGCGCCACTTACCACTCCCACATCCGTTCCCCCAAAGTCCTCCAAGCCACAGAAAGCTGCTGTGCAGCAGCAACAGCGGGTCAAATCCCGTGGTAAACCATCTGACCATGCGGATGTTGTTTTACGCGAGGCTTCATCTGACTCTTCCCCAGAGTTGATGGAGTACGATGTATGTGTGGGGCAATCATCTCGTCCCACGCCTGCCCCTCCACCTGCTGCGGTCTCCCCACCCCGTCGGAGAGACAGGATGAAGGTGCTACCCCCAACATAGATGGCTCCCATACTCCAGTGGAACTTGCAAGGGTTCAGGACGCATGTGGAGGAACTTCGTCTACTTTCTCAGGGTAGACCACTGTGTCTCTGTCTCCAGGAGACGTATTTCCATCCATCATACTCCCCTGAGATACGAGGCTATACACTCCACAAAAAGGACGACCTGCGTGGAGAGAGAGCTAGAGGAGGCGTAGGTATTTTCGTCAGGACGGACTACCATTCCTCGCCTCTCTCACTTACGACGACTCTACAGGCCGTCACTGTGTCCGTGCACGTGCGTCATACATTGACTGTATGTTCACTTTACTTGCCCCCACATGATGCTCTTGATGAAGCGGCCCTCACCGACCTTCTTACACAGCTCCCCCAGCCATTCATTATTTGTGGTGATTTTAATGCCCACAATGTGCTTTGGGGCTCTGCAATTACCTGTCCCAGGGGTAGAGCAATTGAGAGGCTTCACCTGTCATCCTGCGCCTACTTGCTCAATGGAGGACAGAGTACTCATTTCTGCACGGCGACTGGGTCGTTCTCTGCCATTGATCTCTCGCTTTGCTCTCCAGCTCTTGCCGCTAATGCTCACTGGGAAGTGGTCGCTGACTTGCACGGCAGTGATCATTTCCCAATCTGGATTCACCTACCAGATGGCGTGGGCCCCGAAAGGAGACCACCACGATGGGTACTCAGTGGAGCTGACTGGACACTTTATAGCCAGTTGGCCCAATTCGAACACTGTGCGAATGTTGAGGTGTGGGTGGATCATATTACCAAAACGGTCCACCATGCCGCTGCGGCATTCATTTCACAGTCCACAGGCCACCGGAAAAGGCCACCTGTGCCTTGGTGGAGTGACGAATGCCGCTCTGCAATCAGGACCAGGCGTGCGGCTCTGCGGCGGTTCAAGTGTCGGCCGACTGCTGAGAATCTTGCAGCCTTTCGGGTGGCGAGGGCGAGATGTCGCCGCATTATTCGTGAGAGCAAGAAGAGGTCGTGGCAAAAGTTCCTGAACACCATTAATCGTTCCACCAAAAGTTCCATTGTGTGGGAGACCATTAGCAGAATTTCTGGCAGAGGAGGGAGGTGCCCCATAGCTGCTGTAATGAATAACGGCACTCTCCACACAGATCCGCGAGACATTGCCCAGACTATGGCAGCATATTTTGCGACAGTTACTGCCACAACCAGTCAGGATCCAGGTTTCCAGCGCCATAGAGCGGTTGCTGAGAGGTGTAGTCTGAACTTCCAGCCCACCTCTCGTGAAGTTTACAACTGCCCTTTTTCTATGTGGGAGCTGGATTCTGCATTGTCTGGAGCTCGTGACACTTCCCCTGGTCACAACAGGATCCATTATAGTATGCTATGGCACCTCACAATGCGCAACAAAGAAATCCTCCTCGCACTTTTTAATGCCATTTGGGCGTCGGGTCACTTTCCTGACGCGTGGCGTGAGGCAGTTTTAATCCCTTTTTTAAAACCTGGGAAAGACCGCTCGAGCCCAAGTAGCTACCGTAGTATTGCCCTCACTAGTTGCATAGGGAAGACCTTGGAGCGGATGGTCAACCGCCGCCTTGTCTGGATGTTAGAATCCCGGCAACTACTTAGTCGCTATCAGTGTGGTTTCAGGAGGTTTCGTTCCACCTTCGATAACCTTGCCCTCCTGGAGGCGGCTATCCAACAAGCTTTCCTACGCCGTCATCACCTTATAGGTGTATTTTTCGACATCGAGAAGGCCTACGATACCACTTGGCGGCGTCTCATCCTGGAGCAGCTTCACGAATGGGGTTTTCGTGGTTGTCTTCCTCTTTTTATTCAGTCTTTCCTCTCGCCACGATATTTTAGATACCGAATTGGTGACGTCCTGTCTGATCGCTTTGAGCAGGAGAACGGTGTCCCTCAGGGTAGCGTTTTAAGTGTGACTCTGTTTGCCATCGCTATTAATCGCATTACGTCCATGGTGAAAAGTCCTGTCCAGTGTTCTTTATTTGTGGATGATTTCTCTTTGTTCTGCTCTTCTTCAAGCCTTGCAACGACAACTCGTCAGTTGCAACTTACGATTAGGCGTTTGGATGACTGGGCGCTGAAGAGTGGATTTAAGTTTTCCACCGAGAAGTCTGTATGTGTTCTTTTTAACCGTTCTCGTTCGATTTTCACCTTTCCTGAGTTGCGCTTGAGGGACATTATTCTTTCTTTTAAAGACACGGTGAGATTTCTGGGGCACATTTTTGACTCGAGGCTCACGTGGTTACCTCATCTTAAAGACCTTCAGGCTTTAAGCATTTTAAAATGTCTTAGCCACAGTACATGGGGAGCTGACAGGACTTGTCTGCTCCATTTTTACAGGGCGTTTGTGCGATCTCGGCTCGATTATGGGTGCACGGTGTATGGGTCTGCGAGGCCTTCGTACTTGAAGATTTTGGACGTTGTCCACCATGAAGGGCTGTGGTTGGCCACTGGGGCATTCCGAACTAGCCCCATACCAAGCCTCTGTGTAGAGGCTGGTGAACCGCCACTTCATATGCGGCGACGGCTACTTACGGTACGCCAGGCGTATAAAACTTTGTCCACACCGTACACACCTGCATACCATACCGTTGCTCAGCCTCCTCTGGCACGGTTATTTCATAACCGGCAACGTGCGACGCAGCCCTATGGGATTCGCGCACAGGATTGCCTCGCTGCAATGTCTATGGCTGGTCTTCGTGTTTTACGTCGCGGTTGGAGCAGATCTCCACCTTGGCTCCTCCGGAGACCCAAACTTATTTTAGATTTGACTCGTTTTAAGAAGGATGGCACGCCAGATTTTACATTCCAGTCACCTTTTTTTTAACATTTTAGATGTGCATCACGGTTTCACTGTCGTTTACACTGATGGCTCCAAACAGGAGAATTTCCTTGGCTGTTCTGTGGTGTTCCCTGACCATGTTACCCGGATTCGCCTCCCTGCTGAATATACCGTTTTCGCAGCGGAGCTCCACGTGATCCTGACGGCACTGGAGCAGATGCATCGTGTTCGGGGCGATCGATTTCTTCTCTGCTCCGATTCTCTTAGTGCCTTACAATCGCTGCAGAACCTGCACCCGACTGAAGAGATGGTCCAGCTGATACATAGCCAACTGTACTTGCTCCAACAGCGGGGTAAAGAGGTATCCTTCTGCTGGGTGCCTGGTCATGTCGGCATCTGGGGCAATGAACAGGCTGATCGGGCTGCCAAGGAGGCCTGCAGAGAGCAGGATGTGGTCCAGTGTCCTATCCCCCTGCAGTCAGTCATCGCTGCACTCCACAGGAAGTGCATGGACTTGTGGGAGGACGAATGGCTGGCGGTGACGGTCAATAAACTGCGGTCGGTAAAGTCAACCACTCGGCCGTGGCGTTCCTCCTGTCGGTTGCTCAGGCGGGAAGAGGTGGCCCTCACACGTCTTCGGATCGGGCACTGTCCTCTGACGCATAGCTATTTATTACGGCGGGAGGATCCTCCGTTTTGTGATGCTTGTGGCGTGCACATCTCTGTCCGCCACATTTTAACAGACTGCATTTTATACCGTGATGCAAGGGCAGAAGCACAAGTTGATGGTGATCTGCCCTGTGTTTTAGCTAATGATGAGACGTGTGTGTCTAGGGTTTTTAAGTTTTGTGATGTGTCTGGACTCTGGCCTAAACTTTTAGGCTGGAGGTTTTAGTGTATTGCAGAGTGGCTGACTCCTCCCTTTTATTCCTTGCGGTCAGCCAGCCACTTCCATCTGCTACATTGTTTTAGCCCCCTCTCTCGTTTTCTTCCTGTGTTGTCCATGTTTTACTGCTGACGCCCTGCTTCATCCCACGTTTCGGTGTGGGTGAGCACATCTTTTCCGATGATTGTTTCCCGTGTTTTATGTTCCGTTTTATGTAAATATTCTGAGCTTTTTTTTTCCTTGACACCCGTCTCACTATGATGCTGAACGGGCGCTGAAGACCTTGCTGTCGTGCGCCCACAAAACCCCTCTACTACTTTCAGGATCAAACCTTCACAAGCTGCGATCGTCAGGTCGCACACCTCACGGATGTCATTCTCACTGCTGCTGAATATTCCATCCCTCACCCTACTTCTTCTCCACGTCGCATACCGGTCCCCTGGTGGACCGCAGCATGTAGAGACGCTTTACGTGCTCGTCGACGTGCTTTACGCACCTTTAAACGCCACCCTACAGTGGCGAATTGTATCAATTATAAACGATTATGTGCTCAGTGTCGTCGTATTATTAAAGAAAGCAAGAAATCCAGCTGGGCTGCTTTCACAAGCACCTTCAACAGTTTTACTCCTTCTTCTGTTGTCTGGGGTAGCCTGCGCCGGCTATCTGGCACTAAGGTCCACTCACCAGTTTCTGGCTTGACGGTCGCGAATGACGTCCTTGTGGCCCCTGAGGATGTCTCCAATGCCTTCGGCCGCTTTTTTGCAGAGGTTTCGAGCTCCGCTCATTACCACCCTGCCTTCCTCCCCCGCAAACAGGCAGAAGAGGCTAGGCCACCTAACTTCTGCTCCTCGAATCGTGAAAGTTATAATGCCCCATTCACCATGCGGGAACTCGAAAACGCACTTGGCCGATCACGGTCCTCTGCTCCAGGGCCTGATTCTATTCATATTCAGATGCTGTAGAACCTTTCTCCTGCGGGTAAAGGTTTTCGTCTTCGTACATACAATCGCATCTGGATTGAGGGTCATGTTCCCGCATGCTGGCGCGAGTCTATTGTTGTCCCGATTCCTAAGCCGGGGAAGGACAAGCACTTGCCTTCCAGTTATCGACCCATCTCGCTTACCAGCTGTGTCTGTAAAGTTATGGAGCGAATTGTTAACTCTCGATTGGTTGGCTGCTCGAGTCTCGACGCCTACTTACCAATGTACAATGTGGATTTCGTAGGCGCCACTCTGCTGTTGACCATCTGGTTACCTTGTCGAACTTCATTATGAATAACTTCTTGCGGAAGCGCCCGACCGCAGCTGTGTGATTTGGAGAAGGCTTACGACACCTGTTGGAGGGCGGGCATTCTCCGCACCATGCATACATGGGGCCTTCGCGGTCGCCTCCCTCTTTTTATTCGTTCCTTTTTAATGGATCGACAGTTCAGGGTACGTGTGGGTTCTTGGGTTCTGTCCTGTCCTGTCCTGTCGGACACCTTTCGCCAGGAGAATGGGGTGCCACAGGGCTCAGTTTTGAGCTTTGCTCTCTTCGCCATCACGATCAATCCAATAATGAATTGCCTCCCAGCTGATGTATCAGACTCCTTTTCGTGGACGATTTTACCATCTATTGCAGCGCGCAGTGTACACGTGTCCTGGAGCGATGTCTTCAGCATTCTCTTGACCGTCTTTACTCCTGGAGTGTCGCCAGTGGCTTCTGTTTTTCTGCCGAGAAGACGGTCTGTATTAACTTCTGGCGCTACAAAGAGTTTCTCCCACCGTCCTTACGACTCGGTCCCGTTGCTCTCCCAATCGTGGAGACAACCAAATTTTTAGGCCTTACATTTGACAGGAAACTTAGCTGGTCTCCACATGTGTCATATTTGGCTGCCCGTTGTACCCGTTCTTTAAATGTCCTCCGTGTTCTCAGTGGTATGTCGTGGGGAGCGGATCGAACCGTCCTACTTCGTCTATATCGGTCGATCGTCTGCTCCAAGCTGGATTATGGGAGCTTTGTATACTCCTCTGCACGGCCATCCATCTTACGCCGCCTCAACTCCATACAACATCGGGGTTTACGACTTGCGATCGGAGCGTTTTATACTAGTCCCGTAGAGAGTCTTCATGCTGACGCTGGCAAATTGCCACTCACCTACCGGCGCGATATACTGCTTTGTCGGTATGCCTGTTGGCTACTGTCAATGCCCGACCACCCGTCTTATCGTTCCCTTTTTGACGACTCTCTCGACCATCAATACGGGTTGTATGTCTCTGCCCTGCTACCCGCTGGAGTTCGCTTTCGTCGCCTCCTTCAACACCTTAATTTTTCACTCCCTGCAACCTTTCGAGTGGGCGAGAGCCACACGCCACCTTGGCTCCAGGCTCAGGTTCGCGTTCACCTTGACCTCAGCTCGCTCCCAAAAGAGGTTACCCCCGGTTCGGTCTACCTCTCCCGTTTTGTGGAACTTCGTTCGAAGTTCATCAACATGACTTTCATTTATACAGATGGCTCTAAGACCAATGACGGGGTCGGGTGTTCCTTTACTGTCGGGGCACAAAGTTTCAAATACCGGCTCCATGGACATTGTTCGGTCTTCACAGCTGAGCTCTTTGCCCTCTACCAGGCTGTTCTTTACATCTGCTGCCACCGACATTCTGCTTATGTCATCTGCTCCGATTCCCTGAGCGCCATCCAGAGCCTCAGTGATCCGTATCCGGTTCACCCTTTCACGCACCGGATCCAACGCTCTCTTCGGCAGCTGGTGGACGTCGGTTCTCCGGTTAGCTTTATGTGGGTCCCTGGCCATGTCGGTATCCCTGGGAACGAAGCTGCAGATGCCGCGGCCAAGGCTGTGGTCCTCCAGCCTCGGACAGCTTCTTGTTGTGTCCCTTCATCCGATTTTAGCAGGGTTATTTGTCGGCGCATTTTATCGCTGTGGCATGCCGATTGGGCTGCACTTACAGACAACAAGCCTCAGGCCTTAAAACCTCTTCCCGTGGCTTGGACGTCATCCTCCCGCCCTTCTCGGTGGGAGGAGGTAGTTTTGGCCCAGTTAAGAATTGGACACTGCCGGTTCAGCCATCGCCATCTGCTGACGGCTGCACCGGCGCCGTTCTGCCCATGTGGACAATTGCTGACGGTCCGCCACATTTTAATGTCCTGTCCGGATTTTAACACACTGCGTCTAGATCTTAACCTGCCATGTACTTTAGATGCCATTTTAGCGGATGACCCACGAGCAGCTGCTCGTGTTCTTCGTTTTATCAATTTGACAAACCTCTCTCAGGATATTTGATGATGCTGTTTTTTAATCCTATGCCAGTCAGTCTGTCTTTTATCGTGTTTTCCATTTTAGTTGTTGTTTTAAACTTGTGCCTCGCGGTGCATTCTTAACGTAGCCAGGGCGCTAATGACCATTAAAGTTGTGCGCCCTAAAACCACAAAAAAAAAAAAAAAAAAAAAAAAAAAGAAGCTGTGCGTTAACTATTTCTACAGGTGGTGAATGTTGGTAAGGAAACTTTCTGCAGCTCCTACCAGTACTTCTTCACTTAGAGAAGAAAATGAAGCAGATATATACAGCTCTGCACTGAGTGTACCTCCAGATGTTGAATGTTGGTAAAGAAACTTTCTGTAGCTCATTCCATTATTTCTTCACCTATGGTAGAACATAAAAGTGACATATACAGCTGTGTGGTAACTATATCTGTAGATCGTGAATGTTTTTGAGGTATCTATCTTCAGTTCCTCTTAGTACTTCATGACCTTGAGGAGACACCCCCCCCCCCCACGGGGTTCACAACTCTTTTGTAGATACGTGTGTACCGAGGGCAGCAGTGCTAGCTAGTGTAGTCTTCCTTTCTTTCTGGGCTCTATACCTTCTTATTCCACATCCTTCTCCATCCCCCATCCCCCCCCCCCCCCTCACATCTCACCATTGCACGCGCTCTCTCTCTCTCTCTCTCTCTCTCTCTCTCTCTCTCTCTCTCTCTCTCTCTCTCTCTCTCTCTCTACTTGGAGTACGTTAATTCCTACATATGGAGACAGATGCTCGAAACTGTGAAACAGTCTCTCTTTTTCGATTGCTCTACTGGCAAGTCTTTGTCCTCCTTCTGTTTTCCTCTTTTGCTCACCTCTTTTCTTTACTATTTTCTCTGCTGCAGCATTTGAGACCTCTCCTCTTTCCTTTCCTTTTCTTTGTTCCTCTTTTATCTTTTTTCCTCCCTGTGCATGTCTGAAGGCTGTCCCATGCATTCCCATGGTTTATTCTCTGCCCCAAGTAGACAACTAGCATATGTTCGTACCTCCTGGTAACTGCCATGCAATGGGAGATGTGATTACCCGAGCTGATGCCTTACGAAAGTTTCCTCCGTCTGTTACATGGTAGGTGTGTCCTGAGTTGTGAACAGTCACCTAAGGCATGAGTGAACTCAGAGAGAGCCCCCACAAGGAAGGAACGTGCCATCAAAGATGCCGGTAATCATGGGGGGATACTTCTGCAATGGTTTCCTCATTATCTACTATGTCTGCTCATAAGTGAAAGTTAAATGAGTCTCGGCCACCGCTAATTCTTCCATCAGTGCCACTGTTCCTTGTTGTTTCTTGGTCAGATGAAGGTCAAGACTTCCCCCCCCCCCCCCCCCCAGTCTACCCTTTCATTATTCAGAAAGGTCTTGATGCAATTGCAGATCCTGTTAAGTCTTGTTCCCTATTACAAAATGGCATCTTGTTAGAAACAGTCGGTGCCCTCCAGGCACAAAAATTTCTGCCTACTTCACTGCTACACACTTTCCCTGTCCAGTTGGAAGTGCACTACGCTTTTAATTCATCATGTGCGGTCGTTTATATGCGCTCCCTCGACAGATTTTCTGATGAGGAAATTCAAAACTAACTGTCTGACCAGGGCATAACGGCTGTTCATTGAGTCATGAAAAGGGTTGACATGGTCTTTGTTCCAACCCGTACTGTCTTCTTGACATTTGACAGAGTTCAACTTCCATTGAACATACAAGAGAGCTACAAGATAATTTCTGTTCACCCTCACATCCCAAACCCTACGCGTTACTATCGGTGTCAGCGGTTTAGTCATACCAGTCAGTCATGTTCCAATCTGGCCAAATGCGTTGTGTGTGGCAAGAATGCCCTTGAGGATGCTTGTCTACCTCCATCCCCTTGTTGCATCATCTGTGTGGGTGACCATGCTGCTTCCTCTTGAGATTGTCCCATTTTTAAAGACAAACGGCTCATTCAGTAAATCAGCGTGAAGGAAAAGGTGTCGACATTTGCTGTTCAAAAGTTATTTGCCAGTCGAAACCCACTGTGCCTCACACAGGTAAATACAGCATTGGCCTTGCCTCTCCTCGGCCTACAAAGGAGGCAGCCATGCAGACTTGTGATCTCAGGTTTAATGCCACAGTTATCAGATCAGCCAGCGCAGAGGTCGTACGTTGAACCTCCCCACTCTCAGCTGCTCACTCTGTGGTGCAGTCTTCATCGGGTTCTGCTAAATCCCAAGCCCCAAAATCAGATTCCTGGACTTCCAAAAAAGAGCCTACTTGTGAAGATTTTTTACGTACGCCGACTTCACAACCACCGATTCCTCCTTAATCTCAACGTCCTGTTTTCAAGAAGACTAATAAGAAACCGAGTTCCTCTCCTTCTCTGCCATGGCATGTCTCATCTACAGCACGATCTGGTGGTAACCGCCCTCAGCTGTCTTCTGTGTTGCTGAGGCACACTGCAGGTGGCCGATCAACAGGCTGATCGCTGGTCGTAGGAGCTGCTACCACAACATATGGATCAGGATCTTCTGCGTTCAGCAGAATGCCATTCCACGCTGTCAGCCGTGGGCTCTGAACAGTCGTTGAGTTGAGGGCAACCTTGGTCACATTCTTGCCTTTTCTGTCCACTCTATGTCCATTATCCATTGGAATATCAGCGGCATTTGAGCCAATTGGTATCAATTGCCTATCCTCTTATGATCCTACTGGCTGGTCATCTTCTGTCTTCAGGAACAAAGCTGTGTCCCCACAATCGCTTTGTTTTCCCCCATTTTCAGTCAGTGCAATTTGATCTCCCCTCTGTTGAAGACATTCCAGCACATGGGGGACTCACAATTCTTCTCCATGATACTCTCCATTATCACCCAATCCCCTTAAAAAGTTCCTTCCAAGCTGTCATTGCCACTGTCCATCTTTCCCTTTCTGGATACACCTTCTCTCTTCGTACTGTATACATTTCATCGTCCACACCAATGGCAAGAGCTGATTTCCTTCATCTTCTTGGTCAGCTTCCACCCCCCCCCCCCCCCACCACCACCACCCTATTTGCTGGTTGGGGACTTCAGTGCCCACCATCCACTTTGGGGATCTCTGTGACCTTGTCCACATGGCTCACTATTGATAGGCGTCTTCCATCAAGCAGATCTTGTTTGCCTCAACACTGGGGACCCTACATTTTTGTCTGCCTCTACAACAAATTTCTCTGATTTGGACCTTCTGGTCGGTTTTGTTCTGCTAGCTCGGTGCTTCGAATGATTTGCTCTTGCTGTTACACACTTGAGTGACCACTTTCCATGTGTCCTTATATTGCAGCCACAACTGCCATATATGCACGTGAGATGCTGGAAGTTTGCCCAAACCAATTGGACACATTTTTTGTCTCTAGCAGCATTCGATGACCGTCACTTTCCTAGCATCGATGATGAGGTCACTCATATTACAGAAGTTATTCTTACAGCTGTGGATCATTCAATACCTTGCACCTGCGATTTGCCCTGGCAGCCCCCAGTTCCTTGGTGGAATGAGGCATGCCTTGCACAAAGCGTAAGTGGCGATGTGCTCTTCGGGTTTTCCGACACCATCCTACTTGGGCAACTGTATCCGCTATAAGCATTTCCGTGCACGATGCCGTCACGTCATTCGCGATAGCAAGAAGGCAAGCTGGGACTTCACTAGCTCATTTAACACCTTCACTCGCTTCTCGGAAGTTTGGAGTCAGATTCGAGGGTTATCTGGCGCACCTAGTTTCTCCCCGGTCTCTGGGCTCACTGTCACACATGGTACATTAGTGGACCCCATTGCAATTTCTAACTCATTGGATCAACACTTTGCTGAGATTTCGAGCTCTTCATATTACCCGCCTGCTTTTCTCCTGAAGAAATGTGCAGTGTAAGTGCGACCTCTTGCTTTCTCCTCTCAAAATAGCAAAAGCTGTAATACTGTTTTCTCCATGTGGGAACTACAACAAGCACTCTCTTCTTCTCTCTTCTTCTCTCTTCTTCTCTCTTCTTCTCTCTTCTTCTCTCTTCTTCTCTCTTCTTCTCTCTTCTTCTCTCTTCTTCTCTCTTCTTCTCTCTTCTTCTCTCTTCTTCTCTCTCTTCTGCCCCAGGACCCGATGGCATCCATGTCCTAATGTTGCTCCGTTTATCATACCCTAGTCTGTGTTACCACCTTCGCCTTTATAATCGAATTTGGACCGACAGTACTTTTCCCAGAAGATGGCAGGAAGGTATCATAGTTTCTGTTCTGAAACCTAGGAAGGACAAACATCTCTCCCCTAGCTATCACCCCATTTCTCTCATGAGTAGTGTATGTAAGGTTTTGGAGCATATGGTGAATTGCTGTTTAGCCTGTTGGCTGGAGTCCTGAAATATTTTAACACCTGCCCAATGCAGTTTCCAAAAGCATCATTCTGCAGTTGACCATGTTGTTGCTCTCTCCACTTACATCATGAACAATTTTATCAGGAAACGCCAAACAGTAGAAATATTTTTTGATCTGGAGAGAGCATACGATACCTGTTGGAGGACAGGTATCCTCCACTTACTGTTCTTTTGGGGCTTTCGAGGTCGACTGCCCGTTTTTATTCATGAATTTATGGCAGATCACACACTTAAAGTGTGGGTGAACATTACATTCTCTCATACTTTCTCTCAAGAAAACGCGGTAGCCCAGGGCTCTGTGCTAAGTGTTGTACTGTTTGCCATTGCCATAAATCCAATTATGGAGTGTCTCCTTCCTAATGTCTCAGACTCCCTCTTTGTGGACGATTTCGTGACCTACCATAGAGGTTTTGCACCCTAAAACCATAACAATAAACCTAGGGTAGAAAATAAGAGATATATACAGCTGTGCAGTAACTATATTTGCAGATGGTGTATGTTGGCAAGGGAGCTTTCTGTAGCTCCTTCCAGTACCACATCACCTAGGATAGAAAATAAAGGTGATAAGTACAGTTGTGCAGTAACAATATCTGCAGATGGTAGATGTTTTTAAGGAAGCTCTCTGCTGCTCCTTCCAGTACTTCTTCACATAGAGTAGAAAATCAAGGCGATATGTACAGCTGTGCAGTAGCTATACCTGCAGATGGTGAATATTGGTAAGGCAGCTGTCTGCAGACTCTTCCATAACTTCTTCACCTAGGGTAGAAGATAAAGGTGATACATACAGCTGTGGAGTAACTGTATCTGCAGATTGTGAATGTCGGTAAGGAAGCTTTTCGCTCCTTCTTCCATAACTTCGTCATTTAGAGGTGAAAATCTAGGCGATATGTACAGTTAAGCAGTACATATATATTCATCTTGCAAATGCTGGTTGGAAGCTTTCTTCTGCTATTTCTATAAGTCTTTTGCGTAGGGTAGAGTTTCAAGGCGATGTGTACATCTGTGCATTAACTCTATCTACAGATAATGACTGGTGGTAAGAAAGCTTTCTGCAGCTTTTTTCATAAATATTTTCCTCTGGTTAAGAATCATTGGTGACACTACAGCTGTGTCACATCTCTATCTTCAGATAGTGACTTATGGTAGAGAAGCATTCTCCAGTTTTTTTGTTTCATAAGTTTTTCAGCTAGGGTTAAGAATACAGGGCGATGTGTACAAGTAAACAGTTACTATATCTACAGGGAGTTGCAAGTGGGTAAGAAGCTTTTGCCAGCTTCTTTCATAAATTTTCACACAGGATTAAGAACCAAGTTCAATGTGTAGAACTGTGTGGTAATTATATCTACAGATTGTGAATGGTTGTGTGGAATGTTTCTGTACCTTCTTTCATAAATTTTTTACTCTGGTTAAGAATCATATTCAACATGTACAGCTCTGCCATAACTATACTTTCAGATAATGAACGATCATAAGGAACACTTCTGCGCCTTTTTCCAAAAATTTTTCGTCTGTTTAAGAATCAGTTGTGATGTGTTCAGCTGTGCTGTAACTCTATCTACATATAGTTACTGGTGGTAGATAAGCTTCCTGCAGCTTGTTTCATAAATTTTTTGCCTGGGGTAAGAATGTAGGGTGATGTTTACTGCTACACAGTAATTATATCTATAGATAGTGTCTGGTGGTAAGGAATCTGTCTGCAGCTTCTTTTATAATTTTTTTCCTCTCGTTAAGAAGCAAGTGTGACATGTTGAGCTGTACTGTAACCATATGTACAGATAGTAACTGGTGGTAGAGGAGCTTCCTGCAGCCTCTTTCATAAATTTTGCACTTAAGGGAAAGAATCAAGGGAGATGTGTATGGCTGTGCAATAACTATATCTACAGGGAGTTGCAAATGGATATGAAGCATTCTGGAGCTCATTTCATAAATTTTTCATCTAGAGTGATGAACCAAGTTCAACATGTACAGGTGTTCAGTAACTATATCTACAGACAGTGAATGTTGGTAGAGAAGCTTTTTGCAGCTTCTTCCATAAATTTCTCACCTAGGGTTACGAATCTAGGATGATCTGTACTGTTGCGCAGTAACATCATCTACAGATAGTGACTGATGGCAAGGAAGATTCCTGCAGATTCATTCATAAATATTTTACTTACAAATATTGGCTAGGGGAATTAGTAAAGTAGTGCTGTAACTATATTTATGAAGAGTGGATAGTGTGTGGTTAGCTTGTTACAACTTCATTAATAATTTTTTTACTTATTTTTAAGGTGCAAGGGAGATGATTGAATTGGTCAATGAAGTATATCTACAATGACAGGCTAGTGTGTGAGAAACTTTCTGAAGCTTCTTTCATAAATTTTCCAGTTAGTAATAAGAGGTAAGGTATTGTAGTAACTACAGCTACAAAAAGCATCTACAGGGTGTGATGTTTTCTGCTACTGCTTTCATGTTGTGTTAAGAGGTAATGGAAGCAAGTGAGAGGTTGTAGTAACTGTATCAACCAAGTGTTTCTAGTGGGTGAGCACCTTTCTGAGACTTCTTTCATAAATTTTTCATTAGTGTCTAGATGCAAGGGAGATGAGTTGTGCATTATAGTAGCCAGTATCTACCAACAGTGGCTAGTCTGTGTGAAGCCTTCTGCAGCTTGTCTCATAGGTTCCCCCTTGTTCCACAGGGTGCTTGCCCATCTTTGGAAGGTTCGTGCTTGGCTACCACAGGGCCCTAGCCTTTGCAGAACCCTTTTCCCTTCTGTACTACATGTCTACCCTCTTAAAATATATATATATAAATCCCCCCCCCCCCCCCCCCCCCGTCTATTGGGGATCATGGGTGGCGTGTCTGTAGCTGACATAAGAACAGTTTCACCACTGTTTCTCATTCCTTTTTCCTTTCTTTGTTCAACTTCTCACAGCCTTCCTCCACTTCAATGTTTGATGCACCTCTTACTTCTTCTTCTTCCTCAGTTTCCACCCGTCTACCATCATGTGGGCCAATCTGTGACGGCTCTCTGGGACCAAGATCCATTCCCTAATTACTGGCCTGGATCCATTCCCCACTTTCTGGCTGAACTGTGGCAGACCATGTCAGTGTGGACCCTATTGCTATCACCACCACTTTCTGTGAAAATTTCGAGCTCCTCTCACTATCACCCTGACTTCCTCCACCAGAAGCAAACAGAGGCGGCTCAGATGATATTCTTCCCTTCTCAGAATGGTGAGTGTTACTATGCTGCCTTTACTGTGATGGAGCTGGATCATGCTCGCTCTTCATCCTGATCCTCCACCCAGGGCCAGATGCTTGAGTAACTCTATCTACCAAGAGTGGCTATTGGTGAGAAGCAGTCGGCAGTTTCTTTCATAAATTTTGCCCTTAGTTTTTTGATGCAAGGGAAACAAAGCATTGTAGTAAGTGTTTTTACTGAAAGTGGCTATCTGGTGAGAAGCTTTCTGCAGCTCATTCATAAATATTTCACTTAGTGTTAACCCTTGGACTGCTGTTGATGAGTTTACTCGACATGCTGCCTGCCGCTCCATGGGTGCTACAGAGTATAGTTGCGGGTGCTGGTTTACCCCTTAGTGCTGTTGATGAGTTCAGTCGCACCAGTTTGCTGGCCCCTGAGCACTTATGATGAGTACAGATGCACCGCTACCTGAGTGCTGATGATGAGGTAACTTGTACAGTCGACTTCCCGCCCCCTGCCTCAGTAGCCTCTCACAGTTCTGGCTAATAGCTTGTCATCAGAACCTCTGTCTGTTGTGGGCCTAGGCTTCAAACTACAGGTTTGTGTTCATCAGAATTTTCTTTAGTCCTTTTTTCCTATCATGTTTTACAAAGAAAGTGGCAGACGTGGTTGGTGCACTGAGGAAGAAATCATGGAGATTCTTACAAGGAGCAACAGTGAGGATGAACTGTATGATTTTGACGAAAGTTTCAGCTCTTCCACAGAATTGGAAAGCTGTAGTGATAAACCTTCCACGTCAACAAGTGTTTCAATGCAGTCTGGTGTTTCAACAAGACATGTTAGTATTTCTGAATCTGAAGACTCAGAAAGTGATGGTGAAATACCTATGAAGAAATCATGTCTTAATGATGAATTTGACTTCAATGAAAATGATGTCATGGGACAGTTTTTTGTTACTTACGAGAATGTTAAATTTCAGTGACAACTCTGCCAATACTGGAGGAGATTAATTATTTAAAATGAGGAACACTGATGACAGAGTTTGTACAGCTTTCCATTGTGCAATTAATCCACATAAGAAACTCTGCAGTGATGAAAGTTTGTTATTATTTAAAGGACGCTTATCTTTCACACAATTCATTCCATTGAAACAAGAGTATATTCAGACGAAAAACATTTGTGTTATGTGATTGTAAGACTGTCTGTCTTAGATTTCATTTTTCTACAGGGACATCAACAGAAACTAAGTTCCACAATTTGAGGAAAAGTAGTGATGTAGTGGCGACACTAATAAAACTGTTTTTAGAACGTGGACAATACCCACTACCTCGATAATTGGTACTTAAGCGCAGAAATTTTCCTGGCTTCACACTCATGGGACAAACGCATGTGGCGCTATCCATAAGAACAGATGCAACATGCTGAAAGTTCTGCAGAAACTGAAATGGAAAGACATTAAATTTATTTGCGCTAACAAATAAAGTGGTGTGACAAAAGGGAAGTGTGGACATTGACCACATGTAACACCACAGAAATTGTTGACAGGAATATTAGAGAGAAAATTAAGAAACCACAAATCATTGTAGAATATAACTTGAATTTGGTATCAGTTGACCATTCTGATAGGCTGCTTAGCTCTGACAGATGTATACGAAAAACAATGAACTGGTATAAGGAGTTCATTTTGCACATTCTTGATCTGTGTGTTTTAAATGCTCATGTTCTTCACAGGTCACTAACAGGTAGTATGCTTCTGATAGAGTTCATCGGGCGCTGGTAAGGGAACTTCCAGAAATGTATGCATCAGAGTGCAGAAAAGCTGGCAGGGGAAGGTATTCTGATGATAATCCTCAAAGGTTTTTGGGAAGGGATTTTCCAAACAGTATAACAAGTGAGCATTCTTAGTAAAGTAGGCTACTGTCTAGATGCATTGTTTGCTGGAAACAGAAAGTGCATTAAAAAAGCAAGTACGAATGTAAAACTTGCAAGGTGTGTGTCATTCCCAGTTTTGAAAATTACCACACAGAAACAAATTGCCAATTGCAGCACAGAACGAATACAACAATGCTATCAGACAAAAACTTAGAAATAGAAAAAACTATAAAAAAGCAAAAGACAACATAAAGATGTATTTTTAACTTTGCCAGTGCTGGTCCAAAGCCCAGATCAAAAAGAAGGATGGAAAATATATTCACAAAGTATAAAAGAAACTGGTAAATTTACTGTTTATGATTCTGAACCTGCTATATAAGTGAATTTTATGTGCCAACGAAAAGACAGAGGTTTCACACCTTTAAAATGTTGGAAAATCTATTGAGTACTTACGTGCAACAATTAAAAGTGCAGCACAAAAAAAAATTGTTAGGCAGACAGTCATATCCAGCGATTCCTTGTTACACTACCACTGATTACCATCTGCAAAGGACAGCTGCATGTGTGCCTGGATAGAACACTTCACACAGTGTACCTATTACAGGTAAAGAATCTGATGGCAGATGACAAAGAACTCAGATTTTTGTATTCTCAGAAACAAATAGTAGACCATGTGAAATTTCCACACACATCACAAAACAAACTTACCAAAGTGAAGTATAAATGTTCTTACCACTGCTTACGGTACATTCCAATGTGTATGTCATTTTCTGCTATTAACAACATAATGTGGCATTTTGAACAACGAAAACAGCGTACGGTTATCTGTAATATATGGCTTATTTTTATTCAGTCTTGAGTTAGTACGATTAGGAACCAATAGAGAAATGCAGATCCTAGTGTTGGGTGAAAACACGATGATCCATGGATCCACCTACTGTGCCGAGAGACCACTCCAGTCGCAGAAACTGAAAGCAACCCTGTTGCTTCCGGACAGTATAGCTAACGGTTGCAACAGCTAGTGCTGGATGGCAGTGAGGGAATTTGATATTCAGGTGCAGGATTACTTTGAAAGTGAGAGGTATAATGAAGGACCTATTCTCCCTGTGTCAAATGTAGTGCAACGAACAGCCAATGAGCTTGTTATTGGAACTGCTATAGTGAAACGTGTGACTCAGAGAAAATGCATAGGCCTTGATAGTGGTGAGAAAGACTTCATGCTTAGCAAGCCAGGTAAATGCAGGAAGGGTATGAAGCGAGTGAAAGCCATTGACAATTTTAATCAGTGTGCTATTTGTGCCCATATTTACAATTATTACTGTAAAGGTGAATTACCAACTAGGAAAAAACTTTTTGTTTCACTTCATGATGCAGGTCTGTTTTCCGGGGGTATGACGTCACCTTCTTAGGTTCTGATTTCCTTAGACTTCAGGTATAAAACATTCAACAATCATAAATTTGCACTGCAGTTTCCTAAGAAAAAATGTGCACTATTGACTTTGACAAAGTCATATTTACAGATCGACTTGAATATTACAAAGTTGTATCATTTATTAAAATCTTACCCTAAAAGAACTTAACAAATACTCGTGTTTCACACATTTGGACTGATGACACAGTTTCTTCAGTTCTACGAAAAACAACTGGGAAAGGTGGCAGATTAATTGTTTGCCATGCTGGAACAAGTTCAGCAGTCATAAACAATGCTTTGTGGGCTTTTGCTTCAAAGTAGTCAGGAGATTTCCACGAAGAAATGAATGCTGCGATCTACATCTCACGGTTTAAGGATAAACTTCTTTGGAACATTCCTCCAGAGTCTATTATAATGATAGATAAAGAACCTTATTTTTCTAACCAGGTGAACAAAGTGCCGACCATGTCAAACAGAAAAGGTGATTTGTTAAGTTGGTTGCAGTGACATAATGTTAATTGCACTGATGAACCAAAAAAGGCAGAGCTGCTTCAGCTTGTTAAGCCCGTAACTGCCATGTGGAGTGGTCCCGCTGTTAGGGGCACCATGTCGTGGATTGTGCGGCCCTTCCTGCTGGAGGTTCGAGTCTTCACTTGTGCATCGGTGTGTGTGTGTTGTCCTTAGCATAAGTTAGTTTAAGTTGTGTGTAAGCCTAGGAGCCAATGACATCAGCAGTTTGCTCCCTTAGGAATTCAAAAAGCCACAAACTCTTGTATACACGATTGATGATGAAATCAGCTAGAACTGCTGGTCACAAGGTTATTTGTTTGCCACCGTACCATTGCATGTACAATGCGATTGAGTGTCTTTGGGCTCAAGCAAAAGGAAATGTAGCAAGAAATAATAAGTGTGCACCTTTTTCACAAAGCAAGGAGTTAAAATTGCTTCATCGAGCTTCGAGCTGCACAGGGGAGCTGTGCGGCCTGAGACTCCTTGCCATGGTTTGCAAGGTGTTTTGTCCTTAGTGTAAGTTAGTTTAAGTTAGATTAAATAGTGTATAACCCTAGGGACCAATGACCTAAGAAGATTGGTAACATAGGTACTTACCACAAATTTCGAAACTTTCGTCAGGCTTTGACTGAAGTTCAGTAGATATGTGGTGATTCTACATGTGAAAAAAAATATTGAAGGTGCTTGCGAGAGAGGTTGAATTATGGAGACCCACATGAAAAACATTGTTAATCTTGGTGAAGCAGATGGTGGTAAGAGTGCCAGCAGCAGCTCTGAGGACAAGATTTCAGATGATCATGAAATTCCCAGTGCCTGGTCCAACTACAAGAATATTGGCTGTCTCATTTATGGGATTAATGCAGTGCATGGTGAGTACACAATTCAGTTGTTCTTTCTTAACATTCACATGCAGAAACATGAACTGCCTTCTTATGTCAATTAAGAATTTCAGGAAACTTATTTCGGCATATAACACGAGTATTTGTTAAGTTCTTTTAGGGTAAGATTTTAATAAATGATACAACTTTGTAATATTCTTTGACACTTAACTACCACAGTTTGAAATTGATTCCATGGTGTAATATGTGTTCCAAGAGTGATCAGTGATAATTTTAGCAAAAGGTTATTAATATGTTTCCCTAACTATTTTCTCTCTGCTATTGCTTTATTTAAAGCACACATAAACATGTATGTTGTTGTACTTGTTTATAAGGTTTATTAAACCTATCAAAATGCAGCAGTTTTAACAACTTAAGTTGAACTGATGAACGGAACTGTGCAATTGCACAAGTATCATTAATTAACATTGAAACTATTAAGAATAAATAATATCCCTCGAATCTTGAATTCTATCAAGGTAGCAACTCACTTTATAGATAAATATCCTGCAGTAATGACACTTCTTGCACATGATATATATAAAAGAGACAAAATAATTTGAAAACTGTCAATAATAATTCCCACCTGCACTACCTTATGTGTCTCATGGAATCAAATTACATGGCGTTAAAATAAAACCAAGTAAATTATTGAGTATCAACTTGGTGACTGCTGTTTTGTCCAGGTGGACAAGCACAGCTATTCAGGCATGTGTTCCAACAAAGCTGAGTACCTGGCACAGGCGCTGACTCCATGGGCCTGAGGGGGCCTGAGCCCCCTCAAGAATCGTTTGGGTGGGGAGGAACGGGAGCAGGGAGCTCTCCCAATAATTTTAGAAAATTATTAGTTACATTATGCTTTTTAAAATCCCAAAATTATGTTGGAATTTATTATTTTCCTTGTTTGCAATAGATCCCTTTTAAGATACATTCAGTAATGAGTTAAAACAAGTAATTATTATGGTAGTAAGCAGGTTAACTGAAAACGAGGGGTGTGAATCATGATAGTGTTACGGTGCTGCAGCCACACTTAGTATTTGACCCAGTGTGTGAAATTTTGGGGAAAGGCCGGTGCCGGTAGGCCAGCACTGAGGCTGTGGTGACATCAAAAGGACTGGAGCATAAGTGCCTGGAACTCTCCGCCTTGCATCACCTTGACGCTTTGAGACATTAAGACACTGCGGTGATATATAGCCCACCTTGCTGTCACAGTCATTCAGTGTGGGTAGTTTGATTCAGTGCATGGTGCAGACATGTTTAGTATTCTGACTTTAGTGTCTAGTGGTCTAATTTGTATGACTATATTTTATTCATTTACTTTAATCTTTTAGTGTATTGTGAATTAAATTTGCAATGGATAAATGTGATACCAAAAAGGCACGCTTAGAAGTTGTTGATACTGCAAGTCAACCTCCAACAATTGTTGCGTCATCAATTGCTTCATTGTCTTTGGGTAAGAACTATTCACACCCACAACCTGGACAATCTGGTAAGGGAAGGTCATATCAGAAGTCTTAGTTGATCAATTATACATGGCTAGAATATGAAGTATCTACCAAAAAAGTATTTTGCAAAACCTTCAAATAGGCAGATGCTAAAAATTTATTACAATTTTCTTAAAAAAAGAATGCATTTACTTCAATAGGATTTTCTAGCTGGAAAAAGGCTTTGGAAAAATCCCATCTTCATGAAAATACATTTTATGGACAAATAAGGTGTTCTGAAACTAAATTCTATCACTAACCAAAGTATGACCTCCCAATTCAGTGAACAGTTAGACAATAATATGAAGAAAGCTCTTGAGACAAATTTTTAGTACTGTGCAATTCCTATACCAATAAGGACTAGCAATTAGATCGCACGAAGACATCATCTCAAATGTTTTCAGTTGTTGGAACTCCGGAAGAATGATGTACCTGAGTTTAAAGATTGCTTAGGGCGTTCGGGGTGTAAATGGATGTTCCATGATACTCAAAAAGAGATTATTGATCTACTAGGAAAGTATGTGTTGAGAAAGTTTATTGGCTTCAATCAAGAAGACTGAACATTTTTATGTTATGGTTAATGAAACAAGTGATTCTTCAGTTCATGAACAAGTGTCATTTTGTGTTCATACTGTCAATGATTCCTTAATCATCAATGAAGTCTATTGGCTTGTATGAGACTCTCTTTAGTGCACTCTGTTTAGTATTTTAAAAGATGTTTTTGCTCATCTTGATTTGTCAGTGGATAACTTCGGAGGACAGTACTATGATGGTGCCTCGAATATGAGAGGTAAGTTCAAAGGACTAAAAAAGTTATTTTTGGATATACGAGGGTCGGTCAAAAAGTAATGCCTCCCATTTTTTTTCTACTTAAAGAAATTAAGTTAAGTGAAAAATTTGAATTTGGCGCCATTCCTCAAACCTTCTTCTGCAATCCACTGCAGTAGTAACTTTCTGTGTCAACAGATGGCAGCACAGCAGAAGTTTGTAAGATGGCTGACATCGATGTTCGTTTGAGACAGTGTTGTGTGATTGAATTCTTGAATGCAGAAGGTGAAACGCCCATACGCATTCATGAAAGACTGAAGAAGGTGTATGGTGTTGTGACAGTGGATGTCAGCACTGTTAGACGATGGGTTAGTCGTTGTAAGGAAGCTGAAGGGCAAACACCGTTGACTGACGAAAAGCGGAGCGGCAGGCTGGTGAGTGCAGTGACTCCACACAACATTCAGCAAGTTGATGACATCATTCGTGGTGACCGTCGGGTGACTGCAGATGAAGTGTGTCGCATTATTTCTCTTAGTAAAGGCAGTGTGATCACGATTATTAAACAATTGGGGTACTCAAAAGTTTGTGCACGGTGGGTTCCAAGAATGTTAACCGATCAGAATAAAGAGGCAAGGAAAACAATAGCCTCCCAACACTTGCAGCGCTTCCGTTTGGAGGGAGATGAGTTTCTGAAAAAAATTGTGACCGGGGACGAAACATGGGTGCATTTTTTTGAACTCGAATCAAAGAGGCAGTCAATGGAGTGGCGTCACACAAGCTCGCCGAGGAAGAAAAAATTCAAAACTGTGCGATCGGCAGGGAAAGTTATGGCAACAGTTTTCTGGGATACAGAGGGTGTGATTCTGGTTGATTTTTTGGAGCAGGGATGCACAATAAATTCTGTTCAATACGTCACAACCCTCAACAAACTTAAAGCACGTCTTCAGCGAGTTCGCCCAACAAAATCAATGGCAGATGTTCTTCTTTTGCATGACAATGCAAGACCACACACCAGTCGTCACACCTCTGACGAGATTGTCAAAATTGGATGGGAAGTTTTGCCTCATCCCCCATACAGCCCTGACCTGGCACCATCAGACTTCCATCTGTTCGGGCCACTAAAAGAAGCTCATCGTGGGATTCATTTTGAAGATGATGAGGCCGTCAAAACATCCGTGCGTCAATGGCTTAGGAAGCAGAGCTGTGATTTTTACCATGCTGGGATACATGCCCTTGTTCAAAGATGGACCAAAACTGTAGAGATGGGCGGAGATTACGTTGAAAAATGACAAAATGATCCTCAATGTTGTGGTTTTCAACCTATGTAATTGCATTTAAATTTCCTGACAATTAAACGTAGAAAAAAAATAGGAGGCATTACTTTTTGACTGACCCTCGTACAACCAAAAGCATGATATATGCACTGCACTGCTCACAGGTTAGACCTGGTAGTTGTAGACAGTCTCCAACATCTTTCATCTATGAGGGATACTATGGCTTTAGCCAAGGACGTAATAAATACCATAGCGAATCCAACAAAATGATGTTACTTTTCAGAAGCATATGATGTGAGAGCGCCATCAACCAAGCTAGTCTGTGACCCCTTTGGCCAACTCAATGGACTATGCGAGCTTCTAGTGTCTTGAATATTGAAAAACTTTGAAGAACTTTTAGAGTTTTTTGAAACATTTTCTGCAGAGGACAAAACAGAGGCAGGTTGAAAATGTGCAGTCTACCTTGAGTCAATGTTACAATTAAAGACTTACTTCTTTTTACGTCTTTATTGCCATGCAATGAACCCAGTAGAGGATGTCAATGAAAAAATTCAATGCCTTCATCTAAGTGTTGCTGATCTGGAAAAAATATGAGGGCTTGATTTGTATACTGAATGGAAGGTGTGATAGTTCTGAACACTTTTGGGAATTGTGTTTAAAAGAAAAACCTTCACAAGTTGATGATCCTTCGCTTCCTAGGAATCAAAGTATACCCAAGAAGTATGAAAACAACAAAGCCAGCGCACCATACACTTTCAAAACCCAAAAGGAATATTGCAAAGCTGTTACAATGAAGTATGTGAAATGGTGCAATCTTGCATTACAGAGCGGTTTGCTTCAACTGGACTCTCACAGGTCATTGCAGATGGGTTGGAAAAGTGTGCTTGCTTTTAGTAAACAGAGGTGAAACAAATTTGGAAAAATCAACTGAGTTTTTCAAAAATGACCTAGACATTCAGAGGCAGCACTTACTCTTGAATATGTTATTTGATATCACTAATTAAAAACAACTGGTCTTAAAAAATATGCTTGATGTAAGAAAGTACATTACACAAGAGCCTGCAGTTGTAGAAATGTTATGTGAAGTGGTGAAGTGAATTAAGATTCTCCAAGTAGTTCCAATCACGACAGCAAAATCAGAATGGTCATTTAACACTCTTAAATGTCTGAAGTCATATCTCTAATCAACAAAGGGACAGAATCGATTGGACAATTTGGCTATTCTTCATGCCCACCAAGATGTTATGGATGAATTGGGTATTTCACCAGTCACCAACAACTTTGTATTTAGTAATCCAGTCAGATGGTTGACATTTACACCTTTATAAAGACACTCTAGCCCTAATAATGGCATTTAGAGCAATATTAAAAATCTTTATAAAATAGAGAATTAAATACATACACAATGTTAAATTTTTAGTATCTAAATATTAGTACTAGTTTAGTACTGTATTACTATATAACTACAATACTGTATTGATTATTTTCAAATACCTTAATTTTTTTTGGGTTGTAACACTCAATTAAAGACCACTTTTTACATACTTTTTGACTGAAAGTATTAGGCATACTTTATTAAAGCATTAACTTTGAAATATTGTTTTTATGTAATGAACCCTGAACCTTATTCAAAGTAAGCTTACATTAGCTATTTCACTTATTAATAAAAGTGCTACTACTGTGTGATAGCAATATTTTATGTTTTATTCTCTTAATGATAGTTTAGGATTCATTTAATATAATTTCAGTCTTTTCAGGGCTATATATTCACTGCTCTGTAATAGTCTGTTAGCATGATTATCACTGTAAATTAAATTAGCTTTTTATGGAAATACCGCTGGCACTCATTGCCAATTAGCACAAGCACCAGGGATCATTGTATTTTGGCTCAACTTTAAAAACGGGTATGCAAGAAAGAACTATTGAGGTAAATCAATTAATCAAATCACTTTCACCATAAGCTAAATACAAGATTAAATCCTTAGTGATGGAAAATAGTTTTAACGATTCAGTTTGATTCTGCAGTAATACATCTGCAGAGAAACTATGTAGAGACAGCATTTGTTCTGTATCAGCTGTGAGAGGGCACAGTGCTTTGCCTGCAGTCGTAGTTACTCCAGAAATATTCAGCACCGAGCAGGTGCAGGCACTGAGAGTGGCTAGTGGGTGAGAAGCTTTCTGTAGCTCCTTTCATAAATTTTTCACTTTTTTTTTAAACCTGCAGGGAGCTCACAGCTCTTTAGTGGGTTCATGCTTGGCTTCCACAGGGCCCCAGCCTTTGCAGCATATTTTCCCTTCTGTGCTGCATATCTATCCCCTTGCTCTTATTTTTACCCTCCCTTGGGGAACGTGTTTGGGGTATATTTTGGAATATGTTCCACATTTTCGGTGGCTCACATTGGATCAGTCTCACCACTGTGTTTTCATTCCTCTTTCTTTCTTCATTCACCTTCACCTGTCCTCCTTCCACTTCAGCATTTGAGGTTCCTCTTTTCCTTCTTCCTCCCTGTGTACTCCTGTAGGCTGGCCCATGCATCTGATGCATAGCAGGTAACAGGGTAACGTGTATTTCCCAGACTTGGGTCTACAGGTTGGGTTCACACATACCCCTCCATTGTGTAGGCAAGGCCCAGGGAGGGGTGATTGCCTGAGCAGCTACCTTCCAAAATTGCCGACTGATCCCTCCATCAGGTGTTCAGTAGGTGTGACCTGAGGCATAAACAGTCACCTAAGGCAGGTGCGCTGCCTTGAGAAGGGGGGCCCCCAGTTGGAAGCAGTACATCATCAGAGATGCTGGCAATCATGGAGGATTTTATTGCAATAAGACAATCATCTTCCCAATCATCTACAAAGCCTAAGTGGAATGATCTAACGATTCAAAGACCATCCCAGTTGCACCACAGTTCCTCATGGTTTCACTTACTGTAGACGGTGAGTCCTTTGCATTGGTAAATCCATTTATTATTTAGAAAGGTGTTAATGCAAATGCTTGCTCTGTGAAGGCCTGCTCTCTTTTATGGAGTGGCACTTTCCTCTTGGAGACTATTTCTGATTCTCAAGCACAAAAACTGCTTGCCTCTTCACTTCTCCTCAGCCATCCTGTTAGTTTCAAGCTGCTCTGAATTCTGAATTCTTTCCGTGGTGTTATTTACACTAGGCTGCTTGACAGTGTGTCGGAGGCTGAAATCCAAACATACCTGCCTGATCAGGGTGTCACTGGTCACTGCCATCCAATGGATGATGAAAAGGATAGATGCCTCCATAGTGCTCCCCCCCCCCCCCCCCCCCCCCGCCACACACACACACACACACTTTTTCTCACCTTTATCACAGTCCAACCATACATTCCGAACTCTATACGCTGCTACCAGTGTCATAGTTTCAACCACACTAGCAGTTCTTATTGGCATCCGGCCAAATGTTCAACTTGTCATACTAATGTGCACAAGGGTGATTGTCCACCTCCTCCAGCCTGCTCCATTATCTGCAATGGCGTATGTGCTGCCTCCCTGCAGAATTGTCCCATCCTCCCAGAATTGTCCCATGTACCTCAATAAGGAGGCGATTCAGGAGGTCTGGGTGAAGGAAAAGTGTCTTACGTGGTTGCTCGCAAGTTGTTGGCAAGTCAGAAACCCTGTATGCTACCATATGGCACCTACAGTACTGTTCTAGCTACAGCTCACTCCACAGAAGAAGTGGCCAAGCAGACATGCAAATTCAAATTTAGCACCATGGTTGTGAAATCGCCCAGTGGTATGGTAGGGTATCCATCTAATCCTTCAAATGTGCAATGCATCATCAAATGTTCACCTCATGGGACAAATACCACAGCTATACAACCGGCAGCATGGAAAGGACAGAAGGAGTACTCTTGATGTGTTCCTATGTTGCTCCAGCTACCCAACATCCACGTCTTTGTCTGGTAACCAGAAAGATTCAAAGAAGTTAAACAAAGGCAAGCAGTCTTTCCTTCACTGACTCGAAGATCGTCTTTGACAGTGTTGCCACATGATATCCTCGTCAGTCCGATATCTGTGTCACTGGTGCACAACACCAGCCATTTTGTTGCACTGTACTCTACAGGCCAAGAGCAGAAAAATGCCGATGCTCCTGCAGACCTAGTGGATTGGGATCCTCCTGCCTTTATGCCCTGAAGCAGAGTGTCTCTGAAGGCTGGCACTTGGCAACTGCCGAGGTGATACCCCATCATATTTTTCTCATCATGAGTATCCTCCAAGGCGTTTCTTCACAGACTGTTTTGACCTTCCCCCCCAAGGTCGGCATTCCATCTCATGGGGGAGCCATGCTGCTCATACAGGATGACATTCATAGTCAACCTATCTCCCTGACTTTCTGCCTACAAGCTGCTGCAGTTCGCCTTTTCCTTCCTTACTTCAAGTTCTCCCTTTGTACAGTTCACATCCCTCCACCATTTGATATCAACAGGGCAGACTTCCTCTAGCTTATTAGGCAGCTACCTCTCTCCTTTCTGCTGCTCAGTGACTTTAATGCACACCGTCTCCTTTTGGGTTCTGCCAGAACTTGTCTGAGAGATGGCTGACCTTCTCAATCACCGTAATCTCTTCTGACTTAATACAGGAGCACCCATCTTTCTTTCAAAATCCACACACTCCTATTTCCATTTCAATACACTCTTCTGTGCTGCCCAGCTTGCCCATCTTCTCGAGTGATCCATTCTCTCTTACGCATACTTGAGTGACCATTTCCCATGTGCTACATGTTTACTGACTCCTCCCCATCTATATGAACACCCAAATGATAGCTTACTAAGACTGACTGGAGGCTTTACTCCTTCATGGCAACCTTCGACAAACATCATTTCCCCTATTTATGATGACCAGGTGCAATATCTTAAAGATGTTATCCCAACCTGCAGAATGTTACATACATCGCACTTTCTCTTTACCGCGGCATGTCCCAATCTCTTGATGAACTGAGTCATGCTCAGATGCAATTTGCGCATGGGGACATGCTCTCCACATTTTTAACCATCATCCTATGATAGTAAACTGCATATATTTTAAAAAGATGCATGGTCAGTGTCCTTGCATTCCTCAGGATAGCAAAGAAGCTAGCTGGATTCATTCACTAAGTCTTTTAATAGTTCCACTCCATCTTCTGTAATGTGAGACAACCTCCAATGGCTCTCTGGGATCAACATCCATTCACCAATTCCTGGTCTGACAGTAGCAGACGATGTTATCATGGATCCTACTGCTATCTCCAACACCTTGGGCTGCCATTTTGTGAAGATTTTGAGCTCCTCTCAATATCAGCCTGCATTCCTCCATCAGAAAGGATTTGGAGGTGGCTCAAGCGATACCCTTCTCTTCTCAGCATCGTGAGTGATACAACGCTGCCTATGCGGGAGCTAAATCATGCTCTCAGTTCAAAACATGTTATGTTGAATTTTTACGTTTTTTGCATTTTAAAAATCTACATAGTTTCCACTTTCAACTCATACATAGTTTCTTCAGTTCAGAAGACTAAAATGATTTTTAAAATATTTTTGAATTTTCTTTTGCATGGGTGTGACCCACTGTGATGCTGTTAAACTGCTGTCAAATCTTGTACTAATGAATGTAAAAGCATATGAGAGAGGAAATGTGTTCTGGCCAACCTGTGATAGTTCAGTGTATATCACTCGCACGATCATCATGTTTTTTTATGTTTATTTACTCTTTTGTAACCCTGAAAATATTCATAGTGAATTCTGTTCATTGAAGTCTCTATTTTATTGAAGGATAATCATGGGTGAACCTAAAGTGGCTAGAAATCCTCTGAAGGCTTTTAAGAAAATAAGAAATGTAGCAAAGCCAATGGTAGATGTTATTACCATAAACAATAAATATGATAACGAAGTGTGTGAACCTAACTATCTTGCTTCAACTGCCCATTGCAGTGAAAGTGGAAAAGTAAGTACTTGGAAGAGGAAGCTAGGTTCAGTTAGTGAAAAGTATGAATATTTTATGGGAAAATCAGATGTGACTGAAAGATTTGATATGTCAGTTCTCAACTTAATTTTTGCAAACTGTGTAAGATGTACTCAGTGTAGTGAAGTTGGTCTGGAACACATTGTAAAAAAATCATGTAGGACTTGCCAGTGAAATGGAATTGAAGTGTGGTAAGTTATCATACATGACAACTTTCTGGAACAGTGTTTCAATAGCTCAAAATTACGAAAATGGTAGCAAAATCTATGAATGCAACATTAATGTGTCTATGCCTTGCATACAATCCATAGGGTGCTACAGTCGGTGCAGTTTCCTGAGGCACAATGAGTCTTCCAAATAGCACTTAGCAGTAATATCTAAAAATTGTAGATGTCCTCAAAAAACAAAGGTACACTTGAAATAATTTTGCAGCTAACTATAGTGGCAGTAGTGGAGGAATGGAAGTGGCATGTGTTGCTAGCATATTTCAATGTTTTGTTGCGTGTGGTAAAGTGTGATATGTGAATTAATTTGGTGGCAGTGATTCTAAAAGTTTCAGACATCTTCAAGGACTGAACTGGTACACCAATGATGTAGTGTGGAAATTTGTGTGTATTGGACACATACAGAAACGAATGGGATCAAGACTTTGGTGACTGAAAGCTTCATACAAAAAAACAAAACCTCAGTGATGGCAAAGGATCAGATGGGAAGGGAAGGTTAACTGGCAGTGTAACTGACAAAATACAAAACTATTATGTATTTGCTATTAGGCAAAGTACACACAATGTTGAAGTGGAGATGGCTGTTTGGGTTTTTTTCAACCAATGAAAGTCCCCATCAAAGGAGAAAACAGCTGGTGCAACTACAACCAGGGATTGCTAACTGGTGATGTGCACACCTATAAACATAGTCTGCCTGATATTGTAAAGGGGTGATATAACCTGTTTTCAGAGACTTAGCGGCACCATAACTGTGGAAAAAGTATGCTCACAGAAAAACTCAAAACCCCAATAAAAGTATAAATTAAACTGTGTTTTGGTGCCACATGGTGATCACAAACCCGTAACAGACTCAGCATCAAAATATGAAATAATTAAAGTGTTGCAAGAGGATAGAAACGTTCTGTTAGCGAGAATCAGTGAGCTAGAACAAGAACTAATCAAATATGTAAGCAGTGAAAAGTGGTGTACCGTAAAAAGCGCGTCGAACACACACAATTTAAAATCGCAACTAAAAATGCACTCATGTTATAATGTATCTACAATGCCAACGGTATCCAGAAAAAGTGCGTCTAAACAAGTGCAGCTTCAGATAAAGAAACTGTTCTGATGTCAGCTGGTAAAGAGCCAATGCAATGTGTAAGTGTAACTGAAGTCAGTGTTTACACGGCAATCAGCGAAAACGAAACTGTAATGAACGATTCCAATAGTGTTCCAGAAGATAAAGCACCTGAACATACGAAACAAAGTTAAGAGTTAAGGAATGCATTACGGAATCTGAAAGTTTTATTAGTGGGTGACGGCCAAGACAGGTACTGCAGAAACATTCTGGAGACAAAACTAGACACAAAATATGACATTCAAAGTTTTATTGAACCAAATGCTCCTATCCGTGAAGTTTTTAATCGAATTGACAAATTAGCAGAAGACTTGAACGCAAGTGATACTCTTACATTAATGGCAGGGTTGTACGATACTGGAGACTCTTACAACAACATGTGTTATCAAGTGTTCTCCAACTCAGTAACAAGACAAACATCATTTTGCATCCAGTTCCCAAAAGATTTGACAAAGAACATATAGCCAAAAAAATTGACATGTTTAATCATCATTTAGTTCAAACAGTGAACTGCTCAAAATTTTGCAACAAAAGTAGAATATCCATAAACTTTGAAATGGAATGACTGTCTCGTGATAAATTCACACGTCACAGATTCCACTTGAACGGACAGGGGAAGGAGCAAGTATGCAATAGACTGTCTATCTTAATTAAAATTAACAATCGTACAAACCAGATGCATGTATCCCTGAATCAACCAGTCTACCCGAAGAAATCAATGTTTCACCAAAATAAATACAATGTGAAAACCAGTGCAGTAGAAGTGCCTAAAATGAAACAAATGCTACTTGACAAGTGGATTACCATTAGAAGCACCACAGTACATGAAAGGCAGGGCCCAGAATCCAGGGAACTAGCTAGCAAGAAGACACCACCCACACCTCAAATCAAGGAGGATTTTTTACAGCTAACAATAGTAGATGTAAAAAAGAGGTAAGTGGTCTAGCAAGACACAATATAGTCCCTGTTTCATACTTTAAATTGTTCCATCAGAATGTTCAGTCTCTTTCCAATAAAATGAATGAAATACATATCTTGTTAAATGATATGAGTGATATTTCTGTTTTATGCTTTACTGAGCACTGGCTAAATAAAGACATGATAGAACTAGCACACCTACCTCAGTTTATATTAGCTGCCACATTTTGTAGAGAAGTACGCAGGCATGGTGGTAGCTGCATATATGTTCGAGAAGATATAGACTTCACTAACGCAACCAAATTTGACAACTTATCTAAAGAAAGAGACATAGAACTCTCTATAGTAGAACTGCCAACTAGCAATTCTGTAATCATCTGTGTATATAGGTCACCAGATGGTGATAAAAAAGTTTTTTATAATAATATGGAAGAGCTGTTAGAGGACTTCAACACTGTTAAAAAATATTATCATTTTTGGAGATTTCAATGTTGTAAATTTAAAGAAGAAATCAATGACATACTGAAGTCCTTTAACCTAAAACCAACTATAACCAACCCAACTCGTATTACCACTACTTCTGCAACAACCATAGATCAGGTGTTTGTAAATACAGATAAATATTTCTGCAACACACAGACTGCAAACACTGGTTTTAGTGATCACAATGCCCAAATACTAACAATCTCTATTCCAGGAAACATGAAAGCCCAGAAAACTAGAGCTATTGTGAGGAAGTTTAATAATGAAAACATAGATTACTTTTGTTCTCTCTTGAGAAGAGAAATATGGACTGATGTTTACAGTTCAAACAACACAAATGACAAGTTTGATAAGTCTATGGCCACATACAAATATTTTTTTGAAATAGCCTTTCCTAAACAAACGTCACTTATAAATTCTGTGTACAAACCAAATAAAGGGTTCACAACAGGAATAAAAATATCATACCAGAACAAAAGGAACTTATATCAATACTCATACCAAACCACAAATCCTGTATTTATCAATTTCTTTGAACAATATAAACAAATACTTAGACAGGTTATGACAAAAACAAAGAAAATTGAAAACAACAAACAAATAAAAAATTCCAGGAATAAGACTAAAGACACCTGGAGTATCATAAAAAGAGAAACAGGTACTACATCATTAGCACCCAAAAATATAGAATGTCATGAAAACAACAATAAAATAATCAACCCCACAGTAGTGGCTAATAAATTTAACAACTACTTTTATAATGTAGCACACCACCTGATTACCAAACAATACAACTCACAATCAGACAGCAATACACTCCAGTTAGATACAAAAATTCTTACAAGAACCCTATTCATGTCTCCAACAACACGTGAGGAATTATCTGTCATCATAAAAAGGTTACCCAATAAGTATTCAGCAGGTACTGATGAAACATCAGGTAATATCATCAAAGCAAGTGTAACATCTATCATAAAACCATTAACGGATATTTTCAATTCATCATTTGTGAGTGGTGTATTCCCGAAAAATCTGAAAATGGCAAAAGTGACACCACTGAACAAGAAAGGGGACAAACATGAAGCTGCAAACTATAGACCTGTATCAGTATTGTCAGGCTTTGGTAAAATTCTTGAAAAGCTATTTCTTAGAAGTCTGACAGCCTTTCTAAATAAAGAAAACATAATAAGTGATGCACAACACGGATTCTGAACTGGAAGATCAACACAGTCAGCTATTTATACCTTCTTAAATGAAATTCTAATTGCAGTAGATAATAAGCAACATGTGTCTGGCATATTTCTTGACCTTAGTAAAGCCTTCGATGTAATTGATCATAAAACTCTGTTGCAGAAGCTAGGTAACTATGGAATACGAGGCCTGCCAAACAAGTGGATACATTCCTACCTTCATGACCGTCAACAGATCACTCAGATAAAATACAAAGACATAAAAACACAAAAAAATTGTAATTTTTACAGTAATGCACAAAACTATACATATGGAGTTCCTTAAGGATCAGTCCTTGGGCCAATTCTTTTCATTCTTTATGTTAATGATTTGTCAGAAATATAACTAAAGGGACAACAGTACTTTTTGCAGATGACACAAATATCCTAATCAAATAATGTGATGAGGAAAGCCTACAAAAAACAGCTACAGGTATAATACAAAATTTGACACAATGGTTCAGAACAAACAAGCTAATAATAAATAATGAAAAAACAGTGACAGTCAATTTCCGCAATTCTCAGAAACTACATCCTGCAAGACCAATTTTTAAAATCGATGGAAAAATTGTATCATCGGTGAGTGATACAAAATTTTTAGGTATACATATTCAGCAAAACCTAAAATGGGAGACACATCTTAACCATGTAAATAAAAAGCAAAACACAGTTGCGTACGCAGTAAGAATCCTTACACAAAATACAAGCTGTGCATCTGTGATCACAATGTACCATGGCAGTATTCAGTCACTGCTGGTGTACAGCATTATCTTTTGGGGGAACTCCGTGGGTACAAACAAAACATTTAGGCTACAGAAAAAGATCGTTAGAATAATAAGCCATGCTAAGTACAGAGGCTCCTGTAGACCAATATTTAAAAATCTCAATATATTGCCTCTTCCTTGCTTATATATGTATGAAATATTAAATTTCACAAAAGGAAGTATTTTAAAAGATGGAAATATCTTCAAGTATAACAGTGATTACCACCCTCGTGATACTAGGTGGAAGCATTACTTTCATGTCAATACAGTAAGTACAAACATTTGTGAGAGAGGAGTGTATCATACGGGCATACTGTTGTACAATCACATGCCATCCTATTTGCAACAGATGCAAAATTTACAAAAGTTTAAAGTGAAACAGAAAGAGTACTTGCTTGACCACTGCTTCTATTCTGTTTCCGAGTTTTTAGAGTATCAGAAAAGTGTAGTCTAACTGCTCAAATAGGCTATCATTTTATTTAATTGTATTGAATTTGTCATCAATATTCAACATGTATTGAATAATTTTAAATTATTTTTCCTTTCAAAATAACAATGTGTATGATGTTGTATATACTGTACCAACCTGACTTGTCCTACATTGTTCGTGCAAAACATGTACCTAAACATGATTTACAGGACCAATAAAGAAATACAAATACAAATGCATATCCAAGAATTCACAAGACTGTATTTGTGAGAAAAGGAAACAGTTCACTTTGGTGTGTGTGATGATGTTGCTACTTTCAATGATGGCAACATTGTAAGGTGGAAAGTATTTCAAAACATAGGAATGAAGGTAGGTTTCAACATGGTATGAATGATGCTTGCCTTAGGTATGTTACATCTTCAGGCTACTGACAGGAAATAGCCTAAAAAAAAACAAGCAAGAGAACAGAGAGAAAGCTGCTAGAGGAGTTTGTAGAAGAAAAGGTAATCCATCTTATGAATCTGGAATGCACTAAAAAGGTGATCCAAACTTTGTTGCTCAATTCCTAAAAGTTTTATTTTTTCATATACGTTCCATGTTTTCTCAAGAGCTGCCAAGCCATTTTGCTTCAGATCTTCAGGAAATGTAATACAGTCCCTTCCACATAACTTAACACAGTCTCTTTCCAGAAACCTTTATATTTCTTTATAAACAAAAAATGGCAAAAAAGTAGAGAAATTTCATTCAAATGGAAGAAATTAATCTCTAACAACTGAACTGAAACTTTTAAAAATTACTCTGTTAAGCCGTAGCCAATACTCCAATAGATAACCTACCAAAATTTCAACTTGCTAGGTCAAATACTTTCTGATTAACCATGTTAAATAAGTGCTGTTTTAACGTTGTAAAGATAGCGCTTTCCAGAGACCCTTAACCTTGTTAAGACATTGATAACTCAGCTGACTCCCGTATTCGTTAGTGGTAGCAAAACCTGCAAACATTGAAATGAAAATGTACAGTGGTATCCGAAATAGAAAAGTATGAGGGTTACTCCAAAAGAAATGCACAACATTTTCATAAAAATACAATTTTCATTCTGCATGTGTGAAAGTTTTACAGTGTGTAGATACATCCTTCCCACTTGATTCCAAACTTAGTTCAACCTGTTCCCGTGAGTGGTGCCATCACAGCATGTCTTCTAGATGGCTGCTACACTTGATGTTCGTCAGAAGCAACATACTGTCATAGAATTCTTGTGCTGTGAAAACGAGACAGTGGGAAACATCCACAAGAGATTGAAAAAGGTGTATGGAGATGCTGCTGTCGATCGCAGTACAGTTAGTCAATGGGCAAGCAGGTTACATGATGAAAGCAGGCACGGCAGTATTTAGGATTGTCCCTGCAGTGGCAGGCCTCATACTGCACACTCTCAAGACAATGTGCATAGAGTTAACGAAATGGTGACTGCTGACAGATGCATCACAGTGAACGAATTGTCACACTACCTTGGGATAGAGGAAGGAAGTGTTTGCAGAATACTGAAAGTGTTGGCGTTAAAAAAGGTTTGAGCTAGGTGGTTTCCCAGGATGTTGACAGTGGCTCACAAAGAAACAATAAAAAGGTATGCAGAGAACTTTTGGAACAGTACAAGAATGGTGGAGATGAATTTTTTGGAAGAATTGTGATTGGTGATGAAACATGGCCCTGTCATTTTTCATCAGAGATGAAGAGGCAATCAATGGAGGGGCATCATGCAAATTCAACAAAGGAGAGGGGAGGGGGGGGGTGGGGGGGGGGGGAATTCAAAACCTCACCTTCTGCTGGAAAAGTTATGGCTACGGTGTTTTTCGATTCTGAAAGACTCTTGCCTGTGGGCATCATCCCAAGTGGAACCACCATAAATTCTGATGCATATGTAATGACACTGAAGAAACTTCAAGCTCGACAGAGTCGTGTTTGACCACATTGGAAAAAGCAGGCTGTTTTGCTGTTGCATGACAATGCACGGCCACATGTTAGTCAAAGAACCATGGAAGATCACAAAACTCGGATGGATAACACTGAACACCCTCCTTACAGTCTGACCTGGCTCCATGTGACTGTCATCTCTTTGAGAAACTGAAAGACTCTCTTCATGGAACAATGTTTGATGATGATGATGATGATGATGATGATGATGATGATTTCCTTGTGCCTTGTGCACACCGCCAAACAGTGGAGCCAACAGGTTGGTCCAGAATTTTACCATGTGGGTATACAGGCGCTGATTCCAAGATGGCATAAGGCAGTTGAGAGGAGTGGAAATTATGTGGAGAAATGAAAATATTGTTCCTAAAGGATGTATCTACACACTGTAAAACTTTCAAACATGTAGAATATAAGATGGGTTTAAAAAAAAAAAATAGTGTGCCTTTCTTTTGGAGTGACCCTCATACATAGTTCAAGCATTTAACACTGTGATTAGGAAGAACCAGAATTTCATACAAAAATGAATTTAAATTCAGTCTGCTATTAAATTGCTGTGGTTGGCAGCAGTCAAAATCATGAACCTTTACCAATATCTATCCAGTTTTATTAAAAATGAAACTCCTCCAGCTGTGTTTAAGATTTTATATTTATTGGGCTACTAGTTTCGACATTGCACCAACGCTATCTTCAGGCACTATATAACAGCAGCATGCATAAAACTAACAATGTCAGACATCAGTAGTGTGAGCTAGTGTACAAAATAAATATATTATAAACATATTATAAATATGATGAATTCATTAAAAGTAGTTACATTTTGTTCATAAATAAGTGAATAGTCAATATATTTAAACTAGTAATTTTATACAAGAACAAGATTATGTGGATAGGTGAAATAATTGAGTATTATGGTGTAGTGATGGTCACCCAAGTAAGTGGGTGACAAGGCATTTCAATGATTGTTGTTAACTTATGTCAACTCTTGACTCGATTACGTATAACAATATGAGAGTTATACTTCGCGTACCTTACGCTGTACTCTTATTCAGTAATTAGTTATTAGAGGAACTAAAAGTATTTTAGATATGTGACGAGCTGCTTTGATTGACAACACCCTGTTTACTTCTATTTGGAGCATTGTTATGTACTTCATTGTTCTTTTACATTAGATTACCTTAGACCTGGGTCATGGCCTTAGTGAGGCACCGACATTGAAACGGTACGTTTTGGTGGCATGTTAGCTTATGTTTCTCTTGTTGGAATGAGTAGATTAATTAATTGACTCATATGCATTTATTTTACACCACTGAATACCTTTTAATATATTAACTGGGTTCCAAACCATTCTTCCACTTCCTCCTCACTTGTGTTTCATATTGTTATGAATGATGATGTTTCAGTAACCTGTTCCACTTTGTTACTTTATAGTGATGATGATACAGTGTTATGCAAACTTAAATCCTTTCCACCTTTCCCACTATTCACTATTTATAAACAGTGGAATCAAACCCAGAATGAGATTTTCACTCTGCAGTGGAGTGTGCGCTGATATGAAATTTCCTGGAAGATTAAAGCTGTGTGCCGGACCAAGACTCGAACTCGGGACGTTTGCCTTCTGCAGACAAGTGTAAGAGCACTTGCCTGCGAAAGGCAAAGGTCCCGATTTCAAGTCTCGGTCCGGCACACAGCTTTAATCTGTCAAGAAGTTTCAATGGAATCATACCTTACATATGTCAGATTGGCAATGCGTATTTTCCTTCCTGTTAGTTAAACTATGCACACAAAGAAGAGTTTTAGGGTATTCTTATTTGCTTTTAACACAATTTTAGTACTGTTTTATGCCTATATTATTCTCTCTAAGAGTAATGGCACGTCACCCAGACTTACAAAACCCCCATTTTTATTCTAATGTCTGGTATTGATCTGTAACAGAAATAACTGTGCATATTTAACATCATTTGTACCATAAAAATTGTTAATGTCAAGGTAAATTGCATCTTAGTGAAAATGAATTAAATGTAACTACTTTTAATGAATTCATCCTGTATATAATCCATTTATAATATATTATTATTTTGTACACTAGCTCAGAGACTACATGTATGGTGTTGTTACATAGGGCCTTAAGATGATGTTGATGCAACACTGAAGCTAGTAGCCAATATAAAGTCTTACGTACAGCTGGAGGAATTTCATTTTTAATAAAAATTATACAAGCTGTGCCCCACCTTCATCCAGTTTAAATATGGATGTACGAAGAATATCTGAACTACTGGGCTGAGCAACAAGCCAATGTGACAAACCACTGCCACCTATGTTAGAGGCAGCCACAGGTGGAGTATACAGCCTTGATTACTGATTAGCTCCATGTGAGCAAATATGTACCCATCTGATGATCAGTAATAGCCAGGAACCTCTCTCTCCACTCCCCGTGCCCTCCCCCCCTTCTCCCTCACTCTCTCTCTCTCTCTCTCTCTCTCTCTCTCTCTCTCTCTCTCTCTCTCTCTCTCTCTCTCTCTCTCTCTCTCTCTCTCTCTCTCTCTCTCTGTGGTTTTCTTTTTTCTCCGGGTTGCGGTGGGGGGGGGGGGGGGGGGGCGGGGAGGGGGGCGAGGAGGGAGGGAATGTCTCTGGACAGGTGCCTGCATCTCAGCAGAGTGCTGCCCCCTCCCCCAGAAATGCCATTGACTCAGTTATCTGCTAATTAAAATTCCACTAATTGAGCCTCTGTAGACAGGAAACTATTGACTGTATGGGTACCCAACATTATAGGAATAACGTTGAGACTGAGCACTGCAGGGTTTGTGTTGCTGGTTGTGTATCGTGACGTGCGTTATTTCTCTTACACAAAATTTTTGTTGTACAATCAACCATTTTTCATGGGGATCCCCTCGGGTAGCGGAAGTTTAATTATAACCACCATATACAATGTAAAAATGTAGAGTCTCAACCTACTTCCAGGGTGCAAGCACGAAGTTGCTCCTACATATGTCGATGGCTGTCCATGAGTGGTAATTCCCTGCATCATCCTTACTGAGAAGTACTCAATGTAGTAACAATTTTGTTCTTAACTCAACCAGCCATGATTTTGGTAAAATTCATTGGTGTTGTATAGAGTCGAGTGTCTTGCTGGAGTCAAGGAATACTGTATCCACGTCAGTGCCTCAAACTCTGGCTTTTTGTGTGAAAAAAGCAAAGTTTTATTTTTGTGTGATTGCTGTTTTTGCAGTCCATACCAGTTAGAACCTAGGGACATAATTCTGGTTGATACACTTCATTGTGTTTGATTTCAGAATACAGGGTATTTCAAGAAGTACCAACTGAGTAAAAAAAAAAAAAAAAAAACACAGCTATTATGTTATTTGAGATGTGTCCATGAATAACACACTGTAGGAAAAATAAAACTCTTGAGTTTTGCATGGCTCCCACTAGGTAGCAGCACTGTGCATCCACTTAAGTTCTAGTAAAAATTGTGTGCAGTGGCAGTATGTAATAACTGTTTAGCATGGCTTTCATACTAGGTATGGTGTGGATCCTCCTACAGCACAGAGCATTAGATGATGGCATGAACAATTCTGAGAAACAGGTTGTTTGTGCAAAGGCGAATCCTGGGCCAGCCCCAAGTGTCTGACATGGCCATTGAATGCATCTGCCACAGTTTCACAAAGAGTCGGCAAAAATGTGTTCACCATGTAGCTCGACAGTTCAACATGCCCTCAATGTCCCTCTGGCTTGTGTTGCAAGGACGCTTACACATGAAACAGTACAAAATTCAGCTACTGCAAGCTCTTTGTGAAGGCGAAAACAAAAACATTCTGTAATTTCATTCTTGGCAAGATGGAGGATGATAGTTTCCTTCCATGTCTAGTGTTCAGTGACGGGGCAACATTTATTGTAAATGGGAAGGTTAACCATCGTTATGGGAGAATATCAGGTATGGAATGAAAAGGTGTCTGGTCCAGTTTTCTTTGCTGAGAACACTGTTACAGGTAGCACATATCTCGATATGCTTCAGATATTTTTTTTTTCTTTTTTTCCACAGTTGGAGACTGGTTTACATGGCTTCATTTACCTACAGGATGGGGCTTCGCCATGCTGGCAACTGGAACTGAGGGAATTTTTCAATCAAAGGATTATTCAATGATGGATTGGTTTGCACTGGACCAAATGATTCGGCCTTATATTACTGGCCTCCAAGTTCACTGGACCTGACCAAATGTGATTATTTCTTGGGGGGGGGGGGGGGGGTTATACAGACTCTGTTTATGTTCCTCCCTTACCAACAACAATGAGTGAACTGAGATGTCCCATAATAGCAGCTGTTGAAGCTGTAACCCAAGACATGCTCACTGCAGTGTGGGAATGGTTTGAATACCGCATTGACATATGACATGAATCTCAAGGGGGGCATATTGAAGACCTATAAAAAGATATGAGAAAACATTTTAAGTTTTCTGTTCATCAAAAAACAACTCATTGTATTTGTTTATTAGTTTCAGAAATATAGGCATGCCAAAGCAGATGAATCTTTTTGATACACCCTATATATTCTAGTATTCTGTAATGGATGGGAATCAGTGACATGAAATTAGGTTTGCGGTTCACTTTTGGTAGCCTCCTCCTAGGTGGGTAAACTTCTTTCCAGCCACTGGCCACATTTTTTTCCTTGAGAGATCAACAATATACCATATTAGAATTAACATGGGAGCAATCTCTGCTGTATGTTGTGTATAGAATAATGGAGATTCATTTGGGGCCCAAATCACTTCTTAGGTTTAGGGAAACTGTTTCTAAATGCCACTGACACAAATAACTGAATCACTCATTTTTGCAGTGGTGTGAGAAGTTTGGCAGTTCATCACCTTCCTTCGAAAAGGAACACTGGGAAATGCACCAATGCATTTCTGCTTTCCTTTTCTACCCATTTAACAAAGACCAAAAATAGGGGAAAAATCAGGTAGTCACAAATATTTGTACAGTGACGGGAAGGAGTGTCATGGACAACATACTAAGAATCCCCACTGCTGCTGCTGTTGTGCTGTGTTGTGTTGTGCTGTGCTGTGCAGTGGTGGTGGTGGTGGTGGTGGTGGTGGTGGTGGGAGTTTAAAGGTAACTTTATATGTTTTTTCTCAAACACATCAAAAACCACAATTTCTGGCAGATACAATTCCCAGTACACAATTAAATTACATTAAATATTCTACAATAAGGTACTCCTAGGATTACTACTGCCTGCATTGCAGGCATTGCAGGCATTGCAGGCATTGTAAAAATGGCAAATTATTAAAAATAGCATTTCAGGGGTTATAAAAGATGTAACTATTAAATGAAGTGGTTTAGGAACAAATATTAAATGTGTGTACCAGTGCAGTGAAGTCATATTCAGAGAAAAATTGTGTTCTGTGGGTGTAACAGGATGTATCAGTGCAAGGGGAGGCAGGTGTCCATATTGGGGTTGTGCAGTTCCCTGTTCCGTAGGCCTGCATATAGGCAAAATCTATATAAATCTCTGCACACTTGCTCTGTCCTGTGAAAGGGTAATTGATTATCAGTCATCCTGTATGGCAGATGCAATATTCTTCCAGGAAATGCGACTTCCCACATTAAAAGTGTTGCTCTTGTATGTTTACAGACAGACTATACCCCCCAGAATTTCCTCTCCATTCCCCTTTGTGCATAGGCGAAATAACTTGACAGAGGTTACGCTTGTATACTGGGGCTATTTTCAATTTATCAAGTAAGTACTCGTTTGCAATTACTAAGTGAGTTGTCGTGTATAAATGCCCGACAGCTGTAGCTGTCAACTGTCTACCACACTAAAGAACCTGCACAAAGTGTAATGTGCCATCTATACTCATTAGACAGTGTCAATTTTGTGGCTCCTTTCACTGCCTGGAATACTTTCTGCAGTGTGAGGGGTGTCGAATGCATCACACTGGCCTTAACTTTCTGACCAAATGACGAGGTCCAGAAGTTGAAATTCTTGCCTGCATCAGGTCACCCAGGTGATGTAGAACTTAATGTATGTTGACATAATTCCAACAACACATTACAGCAGATTACTGTTTTCAGCTCATTCTGTGAGTACCAGCAATTATGCTTAAGAGAACAGGACAGGAAATGCTGGGAAAGTATGTAAACTTAAAAGAGCAACACGTGCTGCACAGGATGAAGGAGAATCAACAGAACAGTGTGCAGCAATTTACGTGGATCCTGAGAGTAGCATTTTTTGTGCTGCTATTGACAAACTCATTCGTGTGTACTGCGTAGTGCCAATGCACTTTGTGGAAATTAAATAATCCTGGACACCTCTGCACAGTGTCACTGGTGATTTGTAGGGATAGCTGTGGAGTGTAGATACAGCTCAGTGAGACGACCTGTACTTGCTTCTTGTGATGTAGTTGGGTACCTAGACTAGGGAATCACGTGCTTGACCTTAAATCTGAAGTCCTGCAAATGTGTGAACTGCATGCTCACAGTCCGGCAGCATACTTCTTCTCACACTACCGCCTTCCCACTTCTCTGCCTCCACCCTGTTACACCCCGGAACACGATATATTTCCCTTAACCTTTTCGCTGCTGTCGGCACATATACACATCCTGCAATGTCATTTCCTAGTTCCGATGGATGTGTGTACGTACACCACTCAGGTTCTCCTACAGTGCTGTGGATCTCTGAATGTCTCCTACACTGCTCTTGCCTCACTGTTGTGGTTGAGCTACTTCTGTATCTCAGAAAAGAAGAGTGTTAAAATTATTTATTGTACAACAATCTGCCTCATTGTGCGACATCATTTGCAAAAACCTTGTTTCAATAATATCTGAAATCATTTGAGACAAGATGTCTATTAGGACCACACGATTCACGATGTACGAGGACACGAGTGGGCACATCGTGTGCGACAGTCTTCTGGGTATAAAACTTGATAACTAGGTAACAAAAAGATATACAGCTCTCCACTGAGTTTTAAATAAGATCTCAGTATCTTATCTGCATTTCATTCACTACAATGTATGAGCTAAAACCAGTTGTGCAAGAAAGCTTATGCCATGTATTTTTACATCTGTGAATGCTTTAAAATTCTGTGAATTTGTAGCAGCACAGTAAGTATGATAGAAAATGAAAAGGAACACACGTCTTCATGGAGTGAAGATGTCAGACTGTGAGATGTACAAAAGTCTGTGTGTTTTTTTTTTTTGAAAGATGGCATAAGAATTTCATATCAGCCAGAATGCCGTCTCTCAGCACGGGCATCAGGCATCAGCATCTGGTGAGCAGTACAGCCAAAACAAATGTTGTCTTTGCACAGAATGCAGAGGGCACATATCTAGCAGTGAAGGGGTTAATATGCTCCACTGCACTTTGATGGCACATTGTAAATATTTGTTCCAAAATCCACTTCATTTAGAGATAAACATTAATTTTTTACCATCAGAACATTGTACTGAGTTCACAAGTAAATCAACTGAAGATAATTGCACCTGTTTCAGGTCTTAGTTGAAGATTTTTTTGTCATCCTTTGCGGCATCTGAAGATGGCCTTTCAAGTCTGAAAACAGTTACGGTTGTTTCATAAAGTGATTCTGCTGAAAATAAATAAAATACCTTACTAACATCAATTATCTGGAACTTTTCCATCCCCCACTATGTGGAAACTGTTAATCCTAGACAAAAATGAAAAGGACATTTGTTTTTAGCAAATTTAATGTAGGCTTTTTTTTTTGGAATGTATGTTCACTAGAAGTAGAGTTATGTAAGAAGAATATAGGAAAGTAAACTTTTCAGTACCCCCCACCATCACTGGTGGGAATTTTTAGTATAGATGCTGTTTATAAACACACTCTTCTAGCATTGTAGGAAATTTTGTGAGTGCACAAATTTTCCCCTATTTTTCCTTTGGTGACTGGACTATACCCTCAAATATCATTTCTGTGTAATCCATTAATGTATGTGTGCTAACTATGTTGCCACTGTTGTCATTACCATATGACCAGAATTTGTCTCTTCATGAGAAATCATTAATTATGTTCTGCTACAGTGGTCACTGAAGGTCCTCCATGCCACTAACCATGGTCCTTGCCTAGGCTGTGTGACTTAGGTGGGTTGCTGAATGAGGACAGTGCCATCAAGTAGTTGCAGGAACAGCAGTCAGCATGATTGAATGATGTGGTCTTGTAAAATCAGCCTGCATTCCCTTGGCATTCTGATACTGCAAGTTTCTGAAAGCAAGGGGAAATTAGAGCCAACACTTTTCCAGTGAGCATTCAGGTCTACTGCATGACTTAATGATAGGGCAGCCTGTTGATAAAATATTCTGTAGGTAAAATAGTCGTGTCCTCTTCAGGTATTCCACTGCACTTTCCGTCATTTCAACCCCGTGTCTGTCTCGGTTGCAGTTACAACAAAAATTACAGATCTTAGGTCAGTAGGTTGGACAAAAGTCTCATCATCGCTTGACATTTTGTCAGGCTTTTGTAGATTTCCATCAAAGTCAAATGGCTTCTCCAGCTCATGACATCTTATCTCTTGTCACTAAGGATAAATATTTACTTATTTTTCCATCAATAAAGTCATTATTCCTTTGTTGTTGGTGTTGTTGTTGTTACAGCTAATTCACATATTAACAGTCAAAAATATCAAAATGTTCCAAAACTGATAAAGAATTACTGCAGAATGTTTGCAGTTGAATAAACATTTCTACAAGATACAAATCCAGTGTAATGTATAGCACACATGTGAAACTTGTGCAACAAAGCAGTGGAAAGAGTATTTTTGTGCTACATGGCGCTAATATTCTGTTGACAATAAAATAGCATCTGCTGAATGTAATTAGCATGAGAATAAATGAACTAAAATGCACACTTGAAGCATCTTGACGTTGCTTTGCTGTCCTTCCACTGCAGACATTAGGCAAACTGTACCTGCCCACTCCCAGTGCTGCAGTTTACTCTTGTGGATCATGAACCCTCACAGAAAGTGAGTAAGCTGTTAGCAAATGTATCTTTGGTGTTATAGGGATTATGTAAGCAGACAAAAGGTACTAGTTTCATGTGTCTCATGTGGGGGAAGGTACGAAATTCAGTAGGTGGGACTTGGATACATTGTATAAACCAGAGATCTTTGAGAGTTTGAAGGAGTGTTAGGCAACATTGAACTAAACCAGGGAAATTAATACAGTAAATGATGAAGAGTTAGGTTTGAGAGAGAAAATAGGGAAAGCAGCAGAATGTCACACATGTAAAAAAAAAAGAGAGAGATTTGATTAACGAAAGGAGAAAATATAAAATATGAAGCAAATGAGGCAGTCAGAAGTGAATACAGATATCTGGAAAATAAAATTGACAAATTGTGAAATGGGTAAGCACAAATGGCTGCAAGACAATGGCTAGGCCTAGGCCTTAGAGCCATGCATAATTTGGATAAAGATGAGTTGCTTCTATGGGGAAAATTAGAGACCATTGGAGAAAAGAGAAGCAGCTGAAGGAATATCTAGAGCCCTGATGGCTGGCCAGTACCAAACAAAGAAGGGGAAGCTGAAAGGTGGAAAGAAAATATAGAGAATTTGTATAAAGGGAAACAAACTTGAGGACAATATTACAGCAATAGAAATAGTAGGTGAAGATGAGATGAGAGGTATGATAATGCAAAGGGAGTATGATGGAGCACTGAAAAACCTAAGAGGAAATAATGTCCATTGAGTAGGTGACACTACATCTGAAGTACGGACATCAGTGGGAGATTCAGCAACGAAAGAATTATTGATCCTCAAGTGCCGGATATGAGATGGGCAAAATATCCTTGTACGTCAGGAAGCATGTAAAAATTCCAGTTTCAAAGTAGGCAGGTGCTGACACGTGAATAATACTGAACTGTGAGCCTGATAAGCTATGGCTACAAAATAAAGAATGAATTTCTTACATGGAAAAAGCATTACAACTATATCTTGGAGAGCAATAGTGTCAGTTCTGGAACAACAATACCAAACTAACCACTTACCCTAGAAGGGCTTGAAGAAAGGCAAACATGTGTTCCAAACATTTGTAGATTCAGAGAAAGCTTTTAATAATATTGTCTTTACAACCCTTATTGAAATTTCCAAGGTAGTGGGTGTGACATGCAGTGAGTGAAAAGTTATTTATGACTTCAGAAATCAGACTGCAGTTACAAGAGCTTAATGACATAAAAGACGGTTGTGGTCAAGAAGAGAGTGGGACAGGAAGGTAGTTGATCTACAGTTTTATTCATTCTACAGTTACTTTTATGGTGTGCAAACCACTGTGCAGTGGATGGCAGAAGATATTTTCCACTGCACGTTGTTGCAGTTTTCGTGCATTCCATTCACATATGTATAGTGTGAAGAATGATTGTTTAAATCCTGTTTACACACTGAATTAGTCTAACCTCATCTTTGTGACTGCTGTGGAAATGGTACATAGTGGGTTGTAGTATATTCCTAGATTTATCACTTGAAGCTCATTCTACCAACATAATAAGTAGGTTTTCACAGGGGAGTTTTTGTCAATATTAAAGCATTTATCAGTTAAGTACTTTCTGAATATTCATGGCACTCTCCCAGAGGTCAAACAAATCTGTGACCATTCATGCTTCCCTTTTCTGTATATGTCAATTATTTGTCACAGTTCCCACACAATGTATGCAGCGTCATTCATAGACTGACTGCATTTCCCTCATTATCTGCCAATGAACCTCATTCTGTCAACCTACTTTACATATGATTGAGACTCTGTCATTGTTCTAAGAGGGTGATTCAAATGAAAATCTTAAAAGTGTAGTAATATTTTTAATTGGAACAGTGGACAAAACACTTGCATGTCATTTTTCAATGTAGTCTCCCTGATGCTGAATGCATGTATTCCACAAATTTGGATGTGCATAGATACCAAGATGAAAGAATTATTTTGGTCATGTGTGTAGCCAGTCGTGCACTGTGGTTTTCACCTCTTTATCACTTCTGAAATGCTTATGTACCGTTGCTTGTGAGTGTGCATTTAACAGGTGATTCTCTAGGAGTGTGGTCTGGTGAATGAAGAAGATGTATCAGACATTCAAATTTAATTTCCTGAATAATCTCAATCTCTTAAGGACTGTGTGCAATTTGGCATTGTCTTGCTGTAGCAGTATTCTTAAAGTCAAGAGTCCTCATCATTTACTACTGATTTCTCAGCGTTTCTGAATAAGTAGTTCTAGTTACCATCACTCTACAACCTACATAATGCTCCAGAATTATTCCATTTGCATTCCAGTAGAGAATGAGCATGACTTTTCCAGCAAACACCTGAGTGTTGATATTTTTGGTTTCGGAAATGAGGTGTGTTGCCATTCGTCACTTGAATTTTTCATTTCTCATTGGTGAAAGTGGACCCAAGTCTCATTGATTGTAACAATTTTTCTCAGAAATGCACCTTCACAGCCACTGACGTGATGCTCTTTCGATTCGACAGTCAGCTGACATGGTATCCAACTCAAAAACATCTTATCGAACTGCAGTACATTGTGAACAATATTCTGTGCTGAACCAATATTAATCTTCAAACTTGTAGCTATTTTGTTCAGAGTCAGGCGTCTATTATCTTTTGCAAGCTGCTCCTCTAACTCAGTGTTCTCATCCGTTACTACACAGTGAGCCTGCACTGGTCTTGGGGCATCCTTAACAGAAATTAGACCACTTTCAAACGTCCTACACCACTCATACCCTTGGTGCAATGACAAACGCAAACCATCATACTGCACTGTCTTTCTGTTATGAATTTTGATACCACACTACAGAAACAATGCATCGCAGTCTTGCTCATTTGCAGTGCATGTTGACAGGGAAGCAGCCATATTGTTGTGGATGGTGCTGTCTTCTGTCTGTCGTTCTGAACCCCAAGGAACACTACTGCCACCTACCAACCCCAGAGCACAACTTTCCGAAATTTTGTTGAACTTCTAAGGCTTCACTTTCAATCACCCTCATATTTTGTATCGGTACATCCATTTATCTCCACAGATTCTGATTGTCACTCATGGTATTACAGTTATATAGTAGTACATATTTTTGTTTTGTGAAGTGCACAATTTCACATTGCAAACATTTAAAAACAAGTAGCCAAGCTATATACCACTTTTAAATATTCTAAAGGTCTGACTGAATGTTTGGGCAGCTTCTCTTGGACAATACTTCATTACAGATAACTGTATCATCCACAAGAAGCCAGAGGTTAATAATGTAGATGAGGCCACAAATGTACAATAAAAACGACGACAGTCCTGACACATTTTCCTAGTGCACACCAGATTTCACTTCTACATCTGTCAATAACTCTATGCCAGAGTTAGCACACTAGCTGTGTGCTTCCTATCAAAGAATCCTCAGCCCAGTCATAAATTTTTCCTTACTCTCCAATGGTCCTACTTTTGATAATAACCATAAGTGTACAGAGTCTTATGCATTTCAGAAATAGAGAAGTACTGAATCTACATGACGTCATTGACCCAAGGCTTTCACTTGAGTGCAGTGGACAGTATGTTGAGAAGATGAATATCAACAAAGCAAAACAATGTAATGGTATAGAGGCAAATTAAATCAGGGAATTATGTTAGGAAATGAGACGCTACAAGTATTGTGAATTTTGCTATTTGGGCAGTGAAATGGTTTTCAAAGCAGAAGGGCAATTAAATGCAGACTGGCAATAGCAGTTTATGAAAAAGAGGGCAGGTTAACATCCAATTTCAGTTTAAATGCCAGGAACGTTTCTAAAATTATTTTACTGTAGTAAATGATGTGTGTTATCAGCATTTCAGACGACAAGAGAATAAAAGCTTTTGATGTGTATGTAAGAATGGTGTTGACCAAATAACAAATTAGCAGATAATGAAATGAACTGGGTAAAAAGAAAATTTATTGAATAACTTCGTTGAAAGATGGGTTCAGTTGAAAGGACCCAATGAAAGCTATCAAGGAATTGTCAGTTTGGTAATGCAGGGCAATGTGAGGTGTAAATATGACAGAGGGAGATTAAGGCTTCGGTAAAGAAAAGGGTTCAGATGCAAGTATGTGGTAGTTTCGCAGATATGAAGAGGCTTGCACAGATTGGACTTACAAGGAGAGCTGCATCAAACTAGTCTTGAAGACAGGAACAACAACAACAACAACAACAACAACAACAACAATGGAAACAGTCATTTCAAGGTTTCATGTTCCAAACTTTTGAGAGTGAAACGTGATTCCTTCAGTAGCTCTCTATCTACAACCCTATACTTTATTTTGTACCTGCTATGGAGTAGTTCCTGCTTCCATCAAAGCTGCTGCACAGTGATTGTGTATGGCAGAGCATCCATCTCATCACAAGCTGTTCTTCTAGGATTTGAAGAACAAATATCTTGAGCTGGAAAGATAATATACAAAGAAAAAATGAAATATTGGTGGCAGGCAATGAAAACCTCATAAATACATTTTGTTAAATTTTGCAGTTGAAGCAAAAATAGTTTCTGAAAAGAATACTATAATGTAATACAGGAAGTTGCTAAATGTGTAAATATATAAGAGAAGCCTAGTTATTGACAGATTAGAGAAATCTATGCTGTTTCAAAACACTCTGTGATTATGGAGTTACTGGTTACTGGAAGTTAGTTTTCACAGACAGATGGAGTTAAGAGGCCTAACATCGATTTGTGAAATGTTAGTTTGACTTTTATGACTTGAAAAATTGCCAAATACAGGTCTTGTTGCCTTGGGAACACTGAAGATGGCAGATGGGACAGTTTGAATTCATGGAAGCTGTTTGTGCAACACTGAATCTGTTGAATCCTTCACTTGTTGGGTGTCCATAAAAGGGCAGTTGTAATAGTAGTAGTAGAAGAAGAAGAAGAAGAAGAAGAAGATGAAGAAATCTAACAGTGATGTAATGATAAGTTCTGTGAAGTTTGGAATGTAGGAGATGAGATACTAGTGAAAATAAAGCTGTGAGGGCAAGCCATAAGATGGGCATGGATCCCTCAGTCAGTGGCACTTGCTTGCGAAAGGTAAAGCTCCCAGCTTTGAGTCCTGATCTGGCACGTAGTTTTGATCTGCCAGCAAGTTTCATGTTTGTAAGTTGTACCAATATAATGATGAGTTTGGAAATCATTGCATAATTTGTACTGTTATAGTGATTAAGTGTCTCTCATTAGACGTTGCTTCATGTAATGTTCACATTGAAACTCAGGTCATTGATAGTGAGACACTTGTACCTATAATAATTACTGAAGGTATAAGGGCAACAAAAATTAGTATAATGATTTACATGTTCAGTAAACTACATATATAGGTAGTATTATTATTTTAAATGGGGACCTGGTAACATATAACTCTGGGGAGGAGGATGTAGTGGAACTGTAGCTGAAGCTTAGGATAGTTGAACTAGTACTGGATAGATAGAATAGTTTGTGATGGGAGGTACTGTGCACAGTTTGTGGTCTCTTTAAGAAACTCCAAATGAGACTAACATTCTACGTAGTACACATAAAACAAAGCGTAGTATTATAGACAGGGATGTTAAATTAATCTAGGTGGCTGTTGAGAGTAATGGGATGCCTTCACTTATTACTGTAACAGAATATTATTCAAAGACATCTCACAAAACACAAAGAAATTCCAGTCAATTGTAAAGGCAGTAAGTGGCACAAAAGTTAGTCCAGGCACTTATGGACGACACAGGAAATGGAGTGGAGTGTGGCACATGAATAGCAGAAATGATGTGCAGTGTTTCAGAATGTTCCTTTACTAAAGAAAATCCAGGAGTAGTGTCCCTATTTTACACTGATGTCCAGGAAGGGTAGGAGAAGAGATCCAGAAAAGACAAACACAATCACTGTAAGATACCTTGAGATAACTTGTACAGAATGAACTTCCCCCCCCCCCCTTGCCCCCCCTCCCCCCCTTGCCACCCCTCCCCCCCTTGCCACCCCTCCCCCCCCCCCCCTCCCCCAAGGCAACAGGTAAGGATTCCAAAAGTATCAGTCCTACAGAATGCAAGTTCTGCGTTTCTTGCACACTGCCCTGAAAGCCATGGCTCAAGGCTGTCAGGTTGGTGCAATATTTCTTGACTTGTGAAAGCATTTGACAAAAAAATGAAACAATGACCATATATGGCAAGGCTAGTCAACCTGTTTTTACCTTCTGTTGAATTTTTTATCTCCTGTTGGTAATAAAATTTTTTACCCACCCATCAGTTCTACAGTAATGGTGACTTATAAACTAAGAAAGTAACAATTACGTAACAATAATTACTTAACAAATACTTTGTCAGAATTTTATGAAAACCTAATAGAATACCTGTTGGTGGGTGGTAGTGATCTGATTGACTATCACTGATATATGCTATCCATTGAAGATTGTGAGCAGATGGAAGATTTCTCATTAGGCTGGATGCAGCACATTATTTTAAGTAGTGAGTCATCGCCAGATGTAGATGTATCTTCAGGCTCGTCCAGGGATATATGTTGGGGCTCCTGTTGTTAATGTGGTATATTAATGAACAGAGAAATAGTATTAACAGTAATCTGTCTTTTTGCAGGTGTTGCAATTACTGATAATAAAGTAGTACATGATGAAAGATGCACAAACAAGGTGTGTGAAAAAAAGTAAAGAGACTGATTATTTATCTACCAAGTTTTTATATTTCTTGAACAATAATACTGTCCCTTTCAAAGTAGCTCCCTTTGACAGCTGTACCCTGGTGGAGTCATCACTTCCAGTCTTGATAGTGGCAATGAAAGGCTTAAACTGTTACAGCTTTTAATGTGATCAGTCATGTTCTTTTGAATGATCTGCAAGGTCCCAAAATGATTTCCTTTTAAGACATTTTGCAGTTTCAGGAAAGAGAAAAGTCACAAGGAATCTAATCAGGAGAATGGGGGGGCTGTAGAATATTAGGAATGCCTCTTCAGATCAAAAATTTCGTGATGGAAGGGGTTGTGTGAAATGGGGCATTGTCATGATGAAGCATTCATTTGTAATCAGTGTCTAGTCTCCCTTGATTCACACTTTTCCTGGGCCTTTCATCTTTGTAAAACAATTGACAGGCAGTTTTTCCTGGAGAGAGTGTTATAACTTCAAGTTAAATAAATATATTTCAAGGACGACACAATACATGTAATTCGCAGATCAAGTAAACAAAGTACGACGTGTGTACACTTTAACAGTCAAATCAGAACTGAGTCTGAGTCTAGCGGCTGCTCGCGGCTGGCCGCTTAGGTGGCCTTGCTGCGGTGGCACTTTGAAAGATTGGCGATTCACAACACTTTTCCCCCTCTTACAATTTTTGCACAGATCTTGATGGAGGTGGCCTGTAGATTGCTAACATCCATAGGTGTTGTTTGACTGGCCATAAAGCCTTGAGGAGGAGGCTTCCTGTATGGACAGATGTGTCCCCGATGATAACAGGTTGAAATGACAGGAGACGTGGGGGTTGCATCTGCTGGGGCCCCATGCACCAATCTGCCTGTTGCGGCAAGTCCGGTTGTTATAACAGGAGACAAGGGTGATGTGTCCGCGTCCGTAGGAGAAGGAGGCAAGTAGAGTTGTTCTAACATTTGGTTCCTGCATGGGCACATCTCCTGTTGGCGTCAGTTCTTGTGGTGGCACTGAGATGATGGTGAGAGGACTGTGTTGTGAGTAATGAGATATTCCAGGATCCTGAGTGTCAGGTAGAGCCGAAGGTGGTGTAGCGGCATCCGGAACAGGTGTTGCCGGCTCACGAGGCTGAAGCTGGTCCAAATGACGCACTGCAACACCCGTGTCCATCTGGATATCGTACAGGCGTCAGCTACAGTGTTGTAAGATGCGGCCAGGACTCCATTTTGGCTGCCTACCATATCCCCGTACCCATACACGGTCGCCGGTGGTGAACTGGCCAAGCAAAGGCATCCGCGGCCGTGAGGTGGGAGGCTGCAGAAGAGGAAGTAGCATGCAGGGCAGTCGGCCATGTAAGTGCTCAGCCGGGCTGTGGTCGCCAATGGGGGTGAAATGGTAAGAAGCCAGAAATTGGAGAAGCACATCATCAACAGCAGCAGCAGAAGAAGTCAGCAGTTTCCTCATATGAGCCTTAAATGTGCAGACCAGACGTTCAGCCTCACCATTTGACTGTGGATGGAATGGAGGGGCCATGATGTGCATGACGCTGTGATGGGCACAAAAATCAGCAAAATCAGAAGAGGCAAATTGTGGGCCATTATCAGTAACGAGAGTAGAGGGAAGGCCTTCCAAAGAGAAAATGCGAGCTACAGCTTTTGTGGTTGCCACGGTGGTAGGCGACGGGCAACGGACAATGAAAGGAAAGTTAGAGTAGGTGTCAGTAGTGAGACGCCAATAAGCACCTAAAATAGGTCCCGCGAAGTCAGCATGAATACGCTTCCTGGGCTTCTCAGGCGAAGGCCATGGTGACAAAGATGACTTCAGTGCGGTGGCCTGTGACGCACAAGGGCCGCAGGCAGCGACCATATGTGCGATTTCTGAGTCAATGCTGGGCCAGTACACATGACAGCGCACCAGAGATTTTGTGCGAGAGACACCCCAGTGCCCTTGGTGAAGGAGACGCAATACCGAAGCATGCAAAGATGCAGGTACCACAACACGCAGTGAAGCATTTTTTGTGGAAAGGAGGATAACACCATCCCTATGTGTGAGGTGGTAACACAAAGCGTAGTAGTTCCGCAATCGATCAGAAGTCTTAGCGGACATATGATCTGGCCAACCCTTCTGAATACAGCGTAAAACCTGGGAGAGGGTAGGGTCAGAACCCATAGCAGCCACCAGCCACCAGCCGGTCCCCAGTGAAGGGGAACCCGTCCACAACCCGCTGCTCGGGCACATTCAGGTGGAAACACAAGAGTTCATCCCTATCGAATGCCAGATCAGGACCCATGGGAAGGCGAGACAGTGCATCAGCATTCGCATGTTGAGCTGTCAGCCGGAAATGAATCTCATAATTGAAACGAGACAAGTAGAGAGCCCAACGCTGGAGGCGGTGTGCAGCCTTGTCAGGAAGTGACGTTGATGGATGAAACAAGGAAACAAGTGGTTTGTGGTCCGTAACATGATGAAATTAGGATCCATTGAGGAAAACACCAAACTTATGAAGAGCATAAATAATGGCCAAAGCTTCTTTTTCAATTTGAGAATACTTTTGTTGGCCATCTGTGAGCGTTTTGGAGGCATAAGCAATGGGTTGTTCAGAACCATCAGAAAAATGGTGGGCAAGGACTGCACCAATTCTGTATTGAGAGGCATCCATGGCAAGAACAAGATGTTGGCCAGGTTGATAAGTAGCCAGGCACGGGTCCTGTTTCAGCATAGTCTCCAATTTCTGGAACGCCACATCGCATGACACGGACCAGTGAAAAGGCATGTTTTTATGCAACAGGCAATGCAACAGCTGAGCCACCGAAGCAGTAGACGGTAGAAACCTGTGATAGTATGCTATTTTCCCCAAGAAGGCCTGCAGTTCATTAACAGATGTAGGGGGGGAAGGGCATCGATTGCAGCGACAGTTTGCTGAAGTGGACAAATACCATACCAAGAGAGTTGAAACCCCAAGTACGTGATAGAGGCTGGAAAAAAATTTTGATTTCTGCAAATTACACTTAATGCCAGCAGTCTCTAAGACATGTAAAAATGTCGTGTTGGCAGAAGAGCCAACACCTTGTTACTAGAGGAGCCCGAAATGCACGCATCTTAGCTCATGCAGGCTGCCGTGAGGAGGGAAGAACTATACTGACATGAGGTCTGGAACATGACAAGGAATTAGAATTCAGAAAGCGGATGTAATTAGTTTCATACTTAACTTTAATCCATTAATGATGAACATCGCTCTTGACACTACATGAGTCACAATATTATCTGTTCAGAAGACATAGTAACTGAATATGGCGCCTTGTTAGGTCGTAGCGAATGATGTAGCTGAAGGCTATGCTAAACTGTCGTCTCTGAAAGTGCTAGCAAAGTTGGCTGTACAACTGCGGCGTGTGCTAGGGCATCTCTCTAGACTAGACCTGCTGTGTGGCGGCGCTCTGTCTGCAATCACTGATAGTGGCAACATGCCGGTCCAACATATACTAATGGACCGCGGCCGATTTAAAGCCTACCACCCAGCAAGTGTGGTGTCTGGTGGTGACACCACAAAAAGTGTGCAGAGATTCTGAAGATGTTCTTCAGTGGTGGAGACATTGACAACAATGTAGTCCATGTAATTTATATACCCAGGGACAGTGAGCAATAATTGTTCCAAGAATCGCTGAAAGAGAGCAGAGGTGCTGGCAATCCCGAATGGCAATCGTTCGTATTGATAGAGGCCAAAAGGCATGTTAAGGACCAGAAACTGCCGGGAAGCAGCATTGTGGGGAAACTGATGATAGGCTTCTAACAGGTCAAGTTTAGAAAAATACTGGCCTCCAGCAAGTTTAGTGAACAGTTCTTCAGGTTGAGGCTTAGGGTAAGTGTTGATGAGGCATTTAGTATTTACAGTGGCTTTGAAATCGCCACAGAGATTAATATCACCATTGGGCTTAGCAACGACAATGACAGGAGAGGACCACTTACTGGAAGTGACAGGAAGCAAGACCCCTGAAGCAGTGAGACGATCCAGCTCCCGTTTGACCCGATCACGAAGGGCCACAGGAATGGGCCAAGCCTGAAAAAACTTAGGCTGAGCAGTGGATTTGAGCGTGATATGAGCTTCAAAGTCATTTGCACAGCCTAACCTAGGACAAAAAAAGGACAAAAAATGTCATTGACAAGGAATCCAATTGAGTATAAGGAATAGCATCAGAGACGATATTGACAGTCATCTATGGAGAACCCAAAAACACGACTGGCATCGAAAACAAAAAGATTCTCCGCATTACTATGGTTGACCACAAATATGGGAACAATGCAAACTACAGATGTAAGATACCTCAGCATCAAGTTGTCACAAGAGAAAAATCTTCTGTTTATTGTAAGTCCATAATTGCCTAGTGACAGGTAGCAGGATTGGAGAACCCAACTGAAGATACGTCTGAGAACTGATGATAGTGGCAGCAGAACCAATATCCACCTGCATGCGAATATCCCGACCCAGTATTTGGACAGTGAGGAATAACTTCCCTGAAAGGGAAGAAGTACTATTGACAGACAACAAAGAAGCAGAATCAGCGTCATATTCATGAACATCATGTATGCGGTCAGATTTGCAAACGGATGACACATGACTCTTCTTTGTGCATTTGTGACACACGGACCAACGCTGTGGACAATCCTCTTGTGAATGTTTTGTAAAACACTGCGTACATGAAGGAAGTTGGCGTGGGGTTTGCTGCAGTTTCTTAGAGGTTTGTTTACGGCTAGGCTGAAGCTGCACTTGGGAGCATACTGCGGCCATGTCGGCTGGTGGGGACACACCGCATGCTTTGTCAACAGCTCACAGAGATTGTACATCCCCGATGTCACCCTATGCCTCTATTTGTGCTCATGCAGCGCGAAAAATTTCAAAAGACTGAGCAATGGATAGGACTTCATCTAGAGTCGGATTTGCCAACTGAAGGGCACGTTGCCTGACTTCTTGTCGGGCGCCGACCAGATAATAGCATCCCGTACCATGGAATCGGCGTAGGATTCTTTATGAACGTCAGTAAAATATCAACACTTTCAACTAAGGCCATGAAGTTCAGCAGCCCAAGCATGATAGGATTGATTCGGTTGTTTTTGACAACGATAAAAGGCAACACGATAGGCTACCATATGCGTATGCTTTTGAAAATATACGGACGGAAGTGAGCACATTTCAGCAAAGGACATAAACGCAAGATCTTTCAAAGGAGACAATTGCGACAACAACCGATACATTTGAGGTGAAATTCATGAAAGGAAAAGAGACTTATATGTTTGGTTGTCCAAGACATGAAATGCCAAGAAGTGCTGTCGAAGACGTTTTTCGTAATCAGACCAGTCTTCTGCCGTCTTATCGTAAGGAGGAAAAGGAGGGAGAGACCATGACAAGAGACACCCCGCATTGGATGCCATGACAAAATTACGAATCACATTTGTGAGAAGTGTTTGCTGTTCAATGAGACCTTGCAATAGTTGACTTAATTAGCCATGGAAACCTGTGGGTCAACCATGAAAAAGAAAAATTCACTACCTCGTCGCCAATTGTCAGAGTCTAGCGGCCACTGGCTGGCTGGCCGCTTAGGTGGCGCTGGTGCTGCATGGCTGGCAGACAGCGCCGCATGTGGAGGACGCGCGTAACTGCGCAGCGGCACTTTGAAAGATTAGTGAATCACAACAGAAGGGTTGTGGAAATCTCTGTGCCACTCCTCACTTTGCTGCTTTGTCTCAGGATCATACTCCAAAATCTAGGATCCATCACCTGTGATCACATAACTGTATCATTTGTGGTCATTGGTAGGCCTCTAAAAATCAGTGCACATATTTCTTCTGCTGAATTGGAGTTTTTAGCACCATTTTGGTGCAAACCTTTTACATGTACAAAACTTCAGTCAAAATTTGATGTATGGTGAAAGTGTTCAACAAGTTGCCCACCATCCTTATTGTTAAACGTCAATTTGATTTCTGACGAGTGTACAAATATTAGACTTTTCGTTAGTCTTTGAAGCTGAAAGTCTCACTGAGTGAAGTTTATCTTCAAGTTGTTCTCAGCTTTCCAGAAATGATTTGTGCCAGTGAAAAAGGGGTGCTCTTGATAAGAAATGTTCCCCTTAGGCCTGTTTCAACTTTTCAAATGTCACATTTCTGCATTCCACACATTAAACTGTGCTGTTCCATATTCATAGCACACAACAAAAACCCGACTTTGCTGATAGCACTCTCAAAGATAATGTGACAGCTATACAGATCTGTAATTTGGACTGAGCATCTGGAAGGTATGATTACACCAATCCACACAAGAACAACAACACAGCATTCCTAGATCACTTGCAGTGTTGTCAGTCTTATTGCTTTTCCCACACACCTTCCATCTTCAATGAAATGTTGCTAAGTTTTAATAGTGCTAACATTGTGTAACATACTGTCAAGATTTATGATATTAGTGATACTACTCAAAGTTGTTAAAGACTTGGACGCTATGCATGCACAATTTAAAAAATCTTTGTCACCCTTCTGATTTGCATGGTGCATTGTGATAATTATATGGAAGTACACAGCCATTTTCTGTATCAGTTTGCTGTCATTCATTAGAAGATGAACAACCTTAAGTACAAGTATTCTCTTATGATGAACTAAAATTATTATAATCTGCTTCAGAAATACTTTCTGTTCATCCAAACAAACTTATACAATTAAACTGAATTTGTATTTGTACTTCTATGAATTGTGAAGCAGTTCGGTGATTTCTTTCGAGAATCAGTTTCTCTCACCACGTAAAACTAAAGTGACACACCTCATTGCTGTACATTGTCGTATAAGAAGTGAGCAAATATTAAATCCTTTCTTCAACTTTTTAAACATGTCACATTTGTATATTGCTTTAAATGTCTAGAAATTTAAAACTGAGCACTTCACATTATGGAGAAATGTAGTGTCCTGTGATTACGCTGTCAGTGAGTTGTGATCTGAATTGGTCAACATGTACAGATACTTGTGTAGCAGTTTGTGGAATGATTACATAAGCATATTCATCAGTGAATCAAGTGGCAGACTTTTTCACAAAATACTAGAGAACTGAGTAAGTCTATATAAGAGACTGCTTGCAGAACTCACATCAGGCATGTGGAAGCTGTACCAGAGATGAGTAACAGGAATATTGATTATATAAAGGGAAGGGTAGCAGAGATAGTGACAGGTAGGTGGACACATGGAAGGATATGATGGATATACTAACTGGGGTGTTCAGTAGTTCTGGCAGTTGTGCCAGTGGAGAAGAGATGTACAAAACAATTCTTGTCAGGGATACAATCAGAACCGCTCACTCACTGAAACTGACAATCTCTTTTAGACGATTTACCACTCAGCATTCGCTTGACAAATTAAATGAAGGAAAGGTGCTTTGCCTTCTTCATTAAACATCATTATACCTGTATTTTCAGGTTATTTCAACATTTACTGTAAAATTTTTAATGATTTTGTCTTTACTTTTTTTGCAGTTTTAATATTTTGGGGTCCTACATTACAACTTGTGTATTTCTATACCATCAGTGTTTAATTTCTTGAAAGTGCTGAGTATGCAAGGATAATTGATCATTTCCTTTCACATAATTTGCTGTCAAATGTACAGTTCGATTTCAGAACTGTGCTAACAACTGAAAACGCTACAATGCTATATTACGCTGAAGTGCCAAAGAACCTGGTACAGGCATATGTATTCAAATGCAATTATATGTAAACAGGCAGACTGTGACACTTTGGTTGGTGCCACCTATATAAAAGAAGTGTCTGGAGCAATTGTTAGATCGGTTACTGCTGCTATGGCAGGTTATTGAGATCTGTGTTTGAACGTGATGTTATAGTCGGTGCACGAGCGATGGGACGCAGCGTCTCCTATGTACTGATGAAGTGGGGATTTTCCTATATGATTATTCCACAGGTGTATCGTGATTATCAGGAATCCAGTAAAACATCAACTCTGACAGCTGCACCCAGAAAAACATCCTGCAAGAAAAGGACCAACAACAACTGAAGAGAATCATTCAACATGACAGAAGTGCAACCCTTCCACAAATTGCTGCAGTTTTCAATGGTGTACCATCAACAAGTGTCAGCATGTGAAACATTAAATGAAATATCATCAGTATGGACTTTCGGAGCTGAAGGCTCACTCTTGTATCCTTCATTGCATGACACAAATATTTATGCCTCGCATGGGCCTGTCATAACTGACATTGGACTGTTGATACTGGATACATGTTCCCTTGTCAGATGAGTATTGTTTCAAATTGTACCGAGCAGATGGACGTGTATGGGTATGGAGACACTCATGAACCTATGGAACCTCCTCATCAGCAGGGGACTGTTGAAGCTGGTGGACACTCTTTAATGGTTTGGGAAATTTTCTATTGGAGTGATATGTGACCCCTGACGTGTCTAGGTATGACTCTGTCTGACCACCTGCACTCATTCATGCCCATTGTGCATTATGACAGACTTGGGCAATTCCAGCAGGACAATGCGACACACCACGTTTCCAGAATTGCTACAGAGTGATCCCAGGAACACTCTTCTGGGCTTAAACACTTCCGCTGGCCACCAAACTCCCCAGATATGAGGATATCTGGGATGCCTTGCAACGTGCTGTTAAGAAAAGATCTCCATCCCATCGTACTCTTACAGATTCTTGGTATCAGTTCCCTCCAGCAATACTTCAGATATTTGTTGAGTTCTTGCCACATCCTGTTGCAGCACTTCTGTGTGCATGCAAGGGCCCTGCAGGATATTAGGCAGGTGTACCTCTTTCTTTGGCTCTTTGGTGTATTTCCTCTTTGGGGTACTGGATGGATAAAACAAAAGGTTTCAAACACTAGTCACCTTACTTAATTAAGGCATTTGATTGTGTCAATCACAAAATTTTGCTCCAGAAGTTGGACCATTGTGGAATGTGGGGAGTGGCTCACAATTTGTTGATCTCCTTAAGAACAGAACAGAAGGTCGTTCTTCATAGCACTGAGAATTGCTACGATGTGGAGTCAGAGTGAGGCACAGTTAAATGGGGGGCGACATAGGGTCAGTTCTGAGGCCACTCCTGCTCCTTATTTATATAAATGATGTGCCTTGTAGCACTAGAGATCAGAGGCAATTCTAGGTCAGTCAAGCGGTGGACAAATGATGTGGTGGGAAGGGAGTAAGGGGTTTGGGGGAATGGAATATCGCTTAACAAAAGAAGAGTTGGGGGTCCTCCACAAACAAAATGTTAAAATTTGGTGTTGCCTAATGTAGTTTTTGGTAACTGTTTTGGAGTTCAGGGTAAAATCATGTCTACAGAATGTGTGTGCCTAGGAAAATAATATGATTTGACACAGATGTCTGGCGATTTTGAAGGTTTTGTCCGGGGTCAGCAGTTTGTTTTGGCAGGCATACCCAGCATATTTAGCTTTCTTGATTATTGTAAGTGGTACTCAAATGTGGGTCACTCCAAAAGAAATGAACACTATTTTCTTAAAATCCATCTTTTATTCTACATGTTTGAAAGTTTTACAGTGTGTAGATATATCCATTAGGAACAATATTTTCATTTCTCCACATAATTTCCACCCCTCTCAACTGCCTTACGCCATCATGGAACCAGCGCCTGTATACTCACATGGTAAAATTCTGGACCAACCTGTTGGAGCCACTGTTTGGCAGCATGTGCAAGGGAGTCATCGTCTTCAAACCTTGTTCCACAAACAGAGTCTTTCAGTTTCCCAAGGAGATAATAATCACATGGAGCCAGGTCAGGACTCTAAGGCAGGTATTTCAGTGTTGTCCCTCTGAGTTTTGTGATCGCTTTCATGGTTTTTTGACTGACATGTGACCATGCATTGTCATGCAATAGGAAAACATCCTGCTTTTGCTGATGTGGTCAAACATGAATCTGTCGAGCTTGAAGTTTCTTCAGTGTCATCACATATACATCAGAATTTATGGTGGTTCCACTTGGCATTATGTCCACAAGCAAGAGACCTTCAGAATTGAAAAACACCGTAGCCATAACTTTTTGAGCAGAAGGTGTGTGTTTGAAATTTTTTATCTTGGGTGAATTTCCATGATGCCACTCCATCGATTGCCTCTTCGTCTCTGGTAAAAGATGATGGAGCCATGTTTCATCACCAATCACAATTCTTCCAAAAAATTCATCTCCACCATTGTCGTACTGTTCCAAAAGTTCACTTCATACCATTTTTCTTGTTTCTTTGTGAGCCACTGTTGACATCCTGGGAACCCACATGGCACAAACCTTTTTCAACGCCAACACTTTCAATATTCTGCAAACACTTCCTTCCCCTATCCCAATGTAGCGTGACAATTCGTTCACTGTGATGTGTCTGTCAGCAGTCTGTCTGTCTGTCAGAAGGGGTATACACTTCTTTCCCCCTAAGGTAAGTCTTTCCGCTCCCAGGATTGTAATGACTCCTTACCCTCTCCCTTAAAACCCACATCCTTTCGTCTTTCCCTCTCCTTCCCTCTTTCCTGATGAGGCAACAGTTTGTTGCAAAAGCTTGAATTTCATGTGTATGTTTGTGTTTGTTTGTGTGTCTATCGACCTGCCAGCACTTTTGTTCGGTAAGTCACATCATCTGTGTTTTTAGATATATTTTTCCCACGTGGAATATTTCCCTCTATTATATTCATATCATTAATGAGAAATTAACATTGATGAGTGGTAAATGTGTAGAAGAGAGAAACTAAATTTGTGATGACTATAGATTGGATTAACTTACATTTACTTTCATTCCAAGTGATCCATAGCTAGGAGATACTCCAGGATGTAGAACATGTCAGAAAAACAATAATACATGACAAATATTTACAACTCAAATAAATAAGCTAATGTCCATTCCACAGGTCCCAAGTGGAATGATCGTCATTCTTTAATGAACATTATATGAAAGAATCATTTTACAAATACTAATGCACTGAATTTAAAATAAAAAAGTTTTTTTTAATTTATTTATTAGGTAATAAACGTGTAATACAACTACTAAAATATTTACAATGAACATATTACTGCACTTAAATGGCGAAGTCAGATTATACTCACACACACACACACACACACACACACACACACACACACACACACACACACACACACACACACACACACACACTTACAATGAACACACAAATCAATTGGGTCTACTGAGAAATTCAGCAATGGAATAGGAGGAGTTGGCCACAGATAAATTCTTTAGGCTTCTCTTAAACTGAATTTCATTGGTTGTTAAGCTTTTCATGGCTGCTGGCAAGTTATTGAAAATGTGTGTTCCTGAATAATGCACACCTTTTTGCACAAGACTAAGTGACTTTAAATCCTTGTGAAGATTATTCTTATTTCTAGTATTGATTCCATGAATTGATCTGTTGGTTTGAAAAAGTGATACATTTTTAATGACAAATTTCATTAAAGAATCAATATATTGGGAAGCAGTAGTTAGTATCCCTAGTTCCCTAAACACATTTCTGCAGGATGTTCTTGAGTTCACACCACATATAACTCTGACTGCACGTTTTTGTGCACAGATAACTTTAGCTTGGCCTGATGAATTACCCCAAAAAATAATTCCATATGACATTATGGAATGAAAGTAAGCATAATATGCCAGCTTTTTCACTTTTATATCCCATACGTCTGACACAATTCACATTGCAAATAGAGATTTATTAAGATGCTTCAGCAGTTCTGTGGTATGCTTTTCCCACTTGAATTTATTATCAAGCTGTAATCCCAAAAATTTAACACTGTCCATTTCTTCTATTTGCTTCTCGTCATATGTTAGGCATATACTTGTGGGACACCCCTTACAAGTTCTGAACTGCATATAATGTGTTTTTTCAAAATTTAGTGACAAAGAATTGGCTAGGAACCAGTGATTCATGTCCACAAATATTTTATTACCTGATCTTTCTAAGACTACATGTGATTTGCTATTTATTGCAATGTTTGTATCATCGGCAAACAAAATAAACTTGGCATCTGGTAATGTTACAGATGAATGGTCATTGATATACACAAGAAAAAGTAAGAGCCCAAAAATGGAACCTTGTGGGACCCCTAATGTAATTAGTGTCCAGTTGGATGATGCCTGATAGTTTGATACATGTCTCTTCCCTAATATCACCCTTTGTTTCCTGCCAGAGATATAAGATCCGAACCATTTTGCAACATTTCCCGTTACACTATAATATTCTAATTTACTTAAAAGGATATTGTGATTTACGCAGTCAAATGCCTTTGACAGATCACAAAATATACCAGTTGCCTGAAATCTTTGCCTAATGAATTAAGCACATTTTCACTGTAAGAGTAGATAGCCTTCTCAATATCAGAACCATTTAGAAATCCGAACTGTGACTTTGACAGTATGATACTTGAGATAAGGTGGTTATGAATTGGATTGCGCATTACATTTTCTAAAATTTTTGAGAATGCAGGCGAAAGTGAAATTGGATGGAAATTTGATGCTATTTCTTTATCTCCCTTCTTAAACAGTGGCTTAACATCAGCATATTTTAACCATTCAGCAAATATTCCACTGTTAAACAACTGGTTACACAGATAGCTTAATATTTTACTTAACTCAGAATCACATTCTTTAATTAGCTTTGTTGATATTTCATCATACCCCCTAGATGTTTTTGATTTTAAAGATTTTATGATGGACATTATTTCTGCTGGGGTAGTGAGGGTCAAATTCATATTGTGGAAGTTACTTGAAATGTCTGGTCTGAGGTATTCCATAGCAGCATCTACAGAACCTGAAAACTCCATCTTTTCAGTAACAGTTATGAAATGTTTGTTAAATAGGTCTGCAACACTAGACACATCTGTCACCGATGTTTCATTTACTCTTAATGCTATTTGTCCCTCTACATGTCTGGTTCTACTGGTCTCCTCCTTCACTATATCCCATATTGTCTTTATTTTGTTATCTGATATGACTTTCTTTTCCTTGTAATATATTTGCTTTGATGTCCATATTAAAGTCTTTAATATTTGCAATATTTCTGGTAATGTGCTATAGCATCAACATCAGAACTGTTTTGGATTGACAGATACAGTTTTCATTTTGTTTTACAAGATACCGCTATTCCTTGAGTAATCCATGGCTTCTTTGTAGACATTGCTCCAACCTTGGTACGTTTTTGAGGAAAACAGTGTTCAAATAAGGTAAGCACTTTATTAGCAAAAGTGCTATATTTTTCATTCATGCCATGAGCACTCTAAACACCAGTGCAGTGAATGTCTCTGAGGAGTGTCCTAAAATAACCAATTTTTGGCTTATTGATTACCCTCTTGAGCTCAGATTTAACAGATTTTATATCCTGTTCAGTGTTAACATTTAACAGAAGGGACTGCATGTCACAATCTGAGAGGCCATTGATTCTTGGTTTTGTAATATAATTTTGTTCATTGGACTTTTCTATAGAGATACTATCAATGGCTGTGTGAGAGCAATTGGCTACCCTAGTGGGAAACTTTACAGTGGGAATTAAGTTGAATGATAGTGTTACTAACCCAAATAAGTTCTTATTGGTAGAGTCATTAAGGAAATCTACATTGAAACCACCAGCAACCACTATTTCTTTGTTTTTGGTTGTTAAATGGGCCAGTACAGCTTCAAGGTGGTTTACGAACAGATTAAAGTTACCAGCAGATGCTTGATATACACTTAATATTATGGAGGATTTTTTGTGAAATTCTACTTCTGTTTGCACAGCTTCCATATGCTGTTCTAGGCAAAATTTATGAATGTCTATGTTCTTAAATTTATGACAGTTCATGATAATTTTGGCAATTCCTCCTTCCTCCATTTCTGATCTACAAAAGTGAGATGCTAACCTAAACCCTGTAACACTTAAAAGTTCTATAACAGTAGTCACATGATGTTCAGAGAGGCAGATTATGTCAGCTGTGTTTGAAGACTAATTCATCTATGCAGACAATTAATTCATTAATTTTATTTCTCAGTCCTCAAATATTTTGACGCAATAAAGATAGCTGACATTTCACATTGACTGAGTTAACAGTGGGTAAAGTTAGAATATCTGCTGAGTGTTGAAAATTCTTAACCAATGGCTGTTTATGCTGATGCAATAAGCTAGAATTATGTTTCTTGGTTTCTTTCTCAAACTGAAGGTTTGTCTCAGTCCTAACCTCTCTTAAAATTTGCTTTCTTTCTGTCCTCCCTACCCTAAAAAAGGGTCTTTTCTGAACCCTATAACCAGTGATATTTTATCACTCATGACAATGCCTCCCGCCCTTTAACTTTCTTGCTATTTTCCCAGCAAGTTTACCCATCCCCTTCCTGTTGAGGTGAAGGCCATGTCTAGTATAATCCCACCTATTGAGAGAATCAACAGGAACCACACCAGTGTGTGATCCTGCACCCGACATAAGCAACCGTTCCAACTCCAAATTAACTCTCTTGATAGAAGAGTTCAAATAAGGTCGGTCATGGCACCCAAGAACAGATACAAACTCAACACTAGTATGCTTCAATAGTGATGCAATCTTTGGCAGTTCACACTCTATACTGTACCCAGGATCTCTGTCAATACTATTACCTGCCTCACCAACTATAACCACGGAGTCTTCTTTAGTGAAATCTTTGCAAAGTGATCCTAAATTCTAAATCCTCTGTCGCCTGCTCCAGACCAGCACTAGGTTGAAAAAAAAAATGGCAACCTGGTATTCTGATCCTAGTTCATCCTGAAAAAGTTGGCCAACACCTCTTCCATGGGAATTAGGTAGTAGTACGTGGAGGCTTCTGAAAAACGATGCAAAGATGAAGTCAGAGGTGCCAAGAAATTTTGTGTGGAAAACTGGGTTAAATAATAAATAAAAAAAGTAAATAAAAATATAGTTTCCAAATTGGCTGAAACGGAGAAACAAAGGGAAGAGATACAAAATCAAAACCATAGATTATATAGTATACCAAACAGTCTTTCATTTGTTAGTTTTAAGAAATTTAATAATTTTGAACCCTATGAGATAGGGCATCCACTGGATTTCAATATGGAATTTAATGATTTGCCTGAAATGTGAAATGGTAAAGAGAAAATGTAATTTGTGAGGGGCTTTTTGAAAGGGGATGCTTATGGATGGGCAGCTCACATAGCTGATAGTTGTACTTCATGGCAAAGCTTTGAGAAAGCGTTTTTAGATGAATATTGGTCGAAAGAGAAGCAGCAGAGAATTTTTAGTAAATTTTGGGGGAGGAGAGAGATTTGACTCTAGGAATGATACTGTGAAGGCTTCTGTCAGCTTTGGACATACAAACTGAAATATTTGGACAAAGAGCTAGGTAGTGAATTAATAATTATGGGTTTAGAAACTTCAGAAACTTAGATAATTGCTTGTACCTGCCCCTATGGGTAATATCAGTGATTTCTTGAATTATGTTGATAAAGTGTAGAGGGTGAAGCCATCAATGGAAGATGGTAGGAAGAATTTTGATGACTATAATCAATCAAGGAGAGAATTTCAGGTAAATAGGATTAACAGAACTAATTACAATAGAAATTCAAGGAATGGTTGGGTGGAGGATAGCCAGAATGGGCACAGAATTGGTAGGAGAAATTCAAGTAAAAGAAATTGAGGAGATGGCTTTAATTCTGAATCAAACCATTTAAACTAGATAATGCTCCAGTTTTGGATTGCACTAGAGAAGGTAGTGATGTAGAGCCAGTTGTGTATAATTGTGCTGTGATCACACATAAGGGTAATGTAAATGATTGAAGTAAGACAAGTGTAATTTATAATTCTAATGAGATGTTGAATGATGGTGTGGGTAACAAATGTTCATTCTGAAAAAAGAGAGGAGGAAGTTATTGTAATAAAATAAAGTGATGAAACAGAGCATGTTGCTGTTGCTCAGGATGTCCAAAGTGTCAAAATGGATGTTAAATTTTTAAGAGAACATAAAGAATTCAGGTGTTCTGCTTTGTGGTCTAAACGGCAAACAAGGATCAACCAATTTGCCAAGTATTTGAGGACAGTATAAGTGGTAGTGGGTGTAATTCTGATAGTAGTTTTAATGATGATAGCAGTGACAAATCCAGCAGTGATGAGGGTTAGGTATTTCAATTTATAGTTGATAATGATGCCCATGCCATAAGTAAAGAAAGAGTAGAGGAGGATGATATTAGGCCTAATGAAGAGTCAGAGTTTGAGAGAGGTAATGAGGAAGAGGATGATGCTATCTGTCATTTTACTGTGTCTGATAATCAATTTTGTAAGCAGGATGATAGTTTTTCCAGGAAAAGGATTAATGAGGATTTGTTGTATGAAGAAGATCACATGATAAGTTAAAAGGGAGTGTGGCACCCTGTAATAACAGCAAGGGTACAAGGTATACAAGTTAAGTGTGTACTGGACAGTGGTAATGATTTGAATGGCATTTCACAGACATTTTTTGAATCTATCAAGAACACAGAGGTTATAATAGTGATGCTCGTTTCTGGAATAAAAAATTATTGGTGCTAGTGGCAAGCTATCAAAGAGTGTGAAACAAGAGATACTGTGAACAGTGGAATTGGCAGTACAGCTGTTGGAGTGCAATTTCTTGGTGATTCAAAATCTCAGCATTGATGTAATACATGGTATTGGTTCCATGTTGAAATGGTGTGTAAATGTAGATTTTTTGCTAGTAGTGAGTTTAGCTTTAAGTTCAACGGAAGTAGGGACGAAGTATCATTTTTGGAAGATGTGAACAAGTGTGTGGAAACTGAATCAGATTTGCCATTAAGAGTTTAGACTACAGAGCGGTTACTGAGGAATAAGAGGAGGAGAGAGTGAGATTGGAGAGAATAAAGAGAGTTGAAGATGTTGAAGGTATTACAAACAATCAAAGGGAGGAATTAATGGGTATTCTCCCGAGCAACTGTAAGGCATTTTCTGACAGGCCAGGTTTGGTAAAATATTTTGAGTGCAAATTAAAGTTTAAGGATGATGAACCATTTTTTCAAGAAGCCTTATATTATTCCACTTTCAAAAAAGGAAACAGTGAGAAAACAAATTCAAAATATGGTCTCATGGGGGATTATTGAAAGGTCAAACAGCAGGTATAATAACCCACTTATGGTCGTAAAGAAGAAGAATGGTGGTATCAGGTTGGTTCTGGATGCCAGGAAGTTGAATGAAATTGTAATAGAGGAGAGTGACAGACCAGCTTAAGTAGATGAAATTTAGCAAAAGTTCCATGGATGTAAATTTCTGACTTCTTTTGATGTGACTCGTGACTGAGCTATTGACCAATAAAATAAGTCTATGTAGATGATGTCCTAGTAGTGACTGCAGAATGGTACAAGCACTGTAAGGTTATGAATGAAATACTGACAACTATGTATAGAGGAGGTATGAAACTAAAATTAAGTAAATCTTAATTTGTAAAGAAGGATATTTCATTTTTTGGACACAGGATTAACAAGGAAAGTATACAGCCTGATCCAGAAAAGTTTGCTGCTATTGCAGATTTCCCACCCCCCCAAGGAACAAGAAGGATTTTAAAGCTATGTTTGGCTTCATATCAGATTGGTCATTTAACCATCCTTGCCCTGGTAATTAGTTGAAAAACGATGTGGTGTAGAATTGGACACGGTAATGTGGAGAGGCATTTCAGAGTTTGAAAAAAAATTAGTAAATAGTAAGAAGTTAGGACATCCAAATATTTCACTGCCTTTTTGTATGAGTACTGATGGAAGTTTATAGTGTTTGGGGGTAGAAATTTTCCAATTAATACTTACTGAGATGAGGGTTGAACACACAACTATTGCTTTTGCTATCAGAACATTACAGCCACATGAAAGGACTAGTACATTCCAGAATTAGAGGCTTTGGCAATTACTCCTGGGTTTCAAAAGTTTGAGTACTATTTGCTTGGACTTGAGACCATAGTGTATATAGATCATAATGCTTTGATAAATGCAGGGTCCAGGGTGAAGCACACCAATTTCACTGTGTGGGCTGCGTATTTGCAACAATTTGATTTGGATGTAAGGTATGTAAAAGGAAAAGCCAATTTTGTGTCTCATGCATTATCTCACACCAGACAAGTGTATCCCCAATGTTTGCATAGTAGAGTAATATTGGAGTATGTGTATGTGGAGAAAGTGTTTGCACTGCAATCACCGACATAATGTAACTGCGGCGGAATAAGGGGAACCTGGCCGCATTCACCAAGGCAGATGGAAAACAATCCACAGGCTAGCTGGCACACTGGACCTCGACATTAAACTGCCGGGCAAATTTGTGCCAGGGACTGGTATGCTTTCCCACCCAGAAAGAAGTGTGTTAGACTGTACGGCTACCAAGCGGGCTTAAATTGGTACCTTGGTTAAAGAATTTCTGTCTAAAACGTAAGGTAAGCAGAAAATGAAAAGTGTGAACATATGAGGAGGATAATTAACATCTAAAGTAATCTGCTGATTGGTGCAGCAGTGGAGGCAATATGCAGTATGATCCATCTTGGATGCCAGGTCTTAATATTAATTGTGGTATAATAGATGTGTTTGTCTTCAATGGCATCAGTATATTGAGATAACAATTTACCTATAGAAGTGTGTCATGGTACAGCCTCATATAACATAAGGCAATTACAACTTTAAACATTGTTGCCTAGAGTAATTTGTGGAAATAATAAGCAAGATTTGTATGTATATCACACTTCAAGCTAAAATGTTAAGTAATTTAATGGAGAAAAGTGAAATAATAGACATTCTAAGTGATAATTTTGTCTGGTTGGTAATGAGCATTAAGTTTGCCATAGCATAAGAATCTTTTACTTTGGAGTGTTTTTCAGTAGAGTCAGTTTTGCATTAGGTAAGCAGAGCAGGTGTTTATTTATTAGATAATGAAATAATAAAAGAGTGAATAATGTTATTGACTTAAGGGTTAGGGAGCCTGTCTCTGCAGTTGGTATATTTTTTAATAATGTGCTCCACTAGTTAACTAAGTGAGAATGCAGCTGACAGACATGCTTGAGTAATGAAAAAGATAAATGTATACAAACAAATATGGTGTAAATATATTAATGATCTAACTGTGAAATAAGCAACATTGGGTACTGTTTATATTGTGCAATTCATGACACTGCAGCTGGGAATGAGAGATTAAAAGAAAGAGTAATATTTACAAGTCATATAAGGCTCCATTATTCAATCTATATGTTATCTGGAAACATCTATTTGTTTTCTGAGGAATTCTGAGATTAAAGTGGATACTGAAATGAAGAAAAGTAATTTTGCTGATTATCTGATAACTGTGATGATAGACTGATGTAAATATTCTGACAGGTCAACTATTAGGTAAAATTTTGTGATTTTTGTGAGGATTTAATTTTCAGTTTGAATGAGACTAGTGCTTAGAGTTGATTAGAGAAGTGGGGCAATGATTTGGTACAACTTCCATCCCCAGAAATTTTGATTTGAATAATAATTAAGTTATCATCACATAAGTCTTTTTCTTTTTGTAATGTAAGGATTAGTAAATATATACTACTGCACATGTTGAGTTTTTGCTATTTTGCAGTTGGGAAAGAGACCCACATCTTTCAAGTTTAACCATTTTCAGGCAGTTATGACTTAGAGTAATGTTTTGTGGTGTAATGTGCACTTTATTTATAAAAAATTCTAATCCACACCTTGCGTACTATAGTCAATTTTAGTGCTAATTGTTAAAATGTTATGAGAACTATGTGATGTACTTATTTATGATTCAAGAACTATTATTTGCCATTAGTGTTAAACTTTTTTTTTCTTTAGACTTAAGTTTCAAGAAAACGTAAGTGTAGTAAAGTAGTGTATTTTGTCTCATTTTTTAACGTGCTGTGGTGGAGGAGAACCACTTCCATACTAACTGCCACTTGTACCTGTTGTGGGCATGGGCGACTTGATGAGAAACTGCGTAACAGCTCATTAAAAGTGTGAAAGTGCTTCTGAAAAATACCAAACATTGAGCATGTGAAATTTTCTGCCTGAAAGTGAACTGGAATGCACAGTGCAATTTAACTTGTTGCAACCCATGGGAATTTATTATTTGAATCAAGTAATATGTATCTTAGAATGTAACCTTTGTTTACCCAAAAAAGACATCACATATGATGAAGATGCTTAACTGTTTTTAGAAGTATAACTTGTAGATATCTTATGTAAATGTACACTACACTGTATGTAAATATTTTGTATGGGGTTTTTGTATGGCCAGTTCACATAAGTATAAATTTGAAAAAAAAATTTGAACTGTGGTTTGGATAAAATTTCATATGTTTATTCTTTTGTGTGTAGAATTTTAACCCACTGTCTGGGGTCACTGGTGGTCAGTAAATTGCCCAGTTAGCTATTTGCAATATCTATCTACTCAATCCAATGAGGGATGATGTGATGAAGCAATTCAGGATAATTTTTCTTCCCCTCTTGTTTTGCAGTGAGCCTCTTCTGACTAATTACCATTAGCATACACGAGTATAACCTGCATTTTCATATAAGAAAAAGGTTGGCTCCCAGTTTTAAAAAAATTTAACACCTGATCTAATTATGTGCTTAGTGTTATGTATGTAATTGGTATGAAAATTTTTTTTGACTATTGCTACTTAGTATCCTTCATCATAGGGTGAAATCAGTAATTGTTTTGTAAATTAAATTCTGTTGTTGACATATAAACAAATATAAATTCTGTAATAATCTAAACATTTGGAAGACAAAACACTAGCATTCTTACGTATTTATTTCACTCTATTCAAAAACTAGTTATTAAAGCCACCCCTTAATTAATTCCACAGTAATTAACAGTTTGTTAGAAGTATTGTATATGTAACAGTATTTGTTAATTTCATGATTTAAACAACTAAATTGGCTTAACCCTCACCATAGTAGAAACTGTTGAAAAGAACCAATTTTTTATGTATTCAATTAATTTAATGACTAAGTTTTAACCCTTTAACTGCTCTGGACATTTTAACATGCACGCCTTTGCCCCTGTCCCTGTCCCAGTCGATCAATCAATCTACTGTGTAGAAAGGTTTATTTACTAGTATTCTGTACAACTTAGCTTTGAAGATATTGACAGGTAACTCTTTTAAATCTATACTTAACTTATTGTACAACTTAAGTCCAAGAACTAAATATGAATTCTGTGACTTGGATAGTCTTTGATATGGTACATCTAAACATGATTTGTTCCTGGTGTTATGGCTATGCACATCCCTTCTTAATGATATATTTAAAATATTGTTCCTAACATACAATAGAGCATTATAGATGCAAAAGTTTATTACCGTCAGGCATTGCAATTTAACAAACAAGGGTTTACAGTGTTCTAACTTATCGGAATTGGTTATTATTCTTACTAATTTTTTTTTGTAAAAGTAGAATGCCCTTTATGTGACTGCTATTGCCCCACAATAAGATTCTATATGATATGATACTTTGAAAGAAAGCAAAATATGCTGATCTTATATAACTATTACGGACATGTATTTTTATGTTTCTAATTAAATAGATAACTCTTGAGAGTCTGGCAGATAAATGTTTGACGTGTGGTTCCCATGTCAACTTGTTGTCTACTAAAACACCTAAAAACTTTCTACTTTCTAAGTCATGATTCTCTCTTAAGCAGAAGGAAAGTGCCTGGGTCTTACTTTCATTTAGTAGAAAACCATTTGCTCTAAACCATAATGAACTCTGAACAAAGGTATCTTTACTTTTGAATGCATTATGGGAACAGCAGTGATCAATAAAATTGTAAATAATTACTATTAAAAACAGTCTTGATCACAATTTATTTTATAAGGTGACCGGTTTCGACCACTGCTGTGGTCATCTTCAGACCATTGAGTGGAAACCCCTTTCTGTTGGAGAATCACAACAGAAAGGGGTTTCCACTCAATGGTCTGAAGATGACCACAGCAGTGGTCGAAACCGGTCACCTTATAAAATAAATTGTGATCAAGACTGTTTTTAATAGTAATTATTTACAAAGGTATCTTTAACTATATTTTTTAGTGTATTTAAATCTGAGCTTTTATTTAAAAAAGTTGTGTCATTGGCATACTTTATTGTGTGAGAGTTTACAAAAGATGGCAGGTCATTAATAATAAGTAAAAACAATAGAGCTCCAAGTACTGAGCGCTGTGGCACGCCAGACCTAACATTAATCAGATCTGACTACTCCCTGTTAATGCATGCTACTTGTTGGCAGTTCTCAAGGAAGGATTTAATCATATTTATGCTGCTATTAGCAAAACCATAATAGGATAACTTATTCAGTAAAGTATCATGGTCCACACAGTCAAACGCTCTGCTCGGATCACAAAATGTAGCCTGAGCAAATCCCCTAGCCTCAAACACATCCAGAACAAATTTTACAAGCATGTGTCGTGGATTTACCTTTCATGAATCCATATAGTTTGTCACTGATTAAGTTTAAGTTATCTAAATACATACTAACATGATTATACATAATTGTTTCGAGAATTTTTGAGAAAACAGAAGTTAACGATACTAGTCTGTAACTAGCGGGACAGTTCTTATCAACTTTCTTATATACTGGGACCACTCTAGATATTTTTAGTACATCAGAAAACTTGTTTTCAGCTAGACATTTTTTTACACAGTAGGTTAAGGGATCAATTATGCAGTCAATAGTATCTTTCAATAAGTTACATGATAAATCATAGTAATCAACGCTATCTGAGGCTTTGAAATTTTTAACTGTTTTCAGAATTTTATTGGTACACACCTCTGTGAAGTTGAAAATGCTCTGGTGGGGCCTTTCAAAATAGTTGTCAATGAAGTTATAGGCATTTTCTAGAGGTTTGTCTATTGAGCTGCATATTTCTCCAATAGATTGGACGCAGAATTTATTGAATTCATCTGGGGATATGGCAAAAAGTCTTTTTCTTTAGTGTGTGCCACAAAGTTAATTATACTCCAGACTTTTTTGCATTTATTTCTAGACTTTTCAATGAGGGCTGTATTATATAGCTTCTTAGCATCATTAATAGCCTGTCTATAATTACACTTAGCTCTGGAATATAATTCTATATGTAGTTCAGATTTGCTGTTCTTGTACATACCAGAATAGAGCATAACAGTGTCTTTCATTTGCCCTAACTGTGGCGTATACCATTCCCTGTTTTTCCTTCTCTTATAACAACTACTATCTTTAATATTTAGCACCGCCTACACAAAAGTATAGTAACCTAGATCTCAACACTCCCTGTGAGAAACTGCACTTTGAAACATCAGGTATAGTAATTGAGTGCCTTAAAATATTAGTAGTAGTAGTAGTAGTAGTAGTAGTAGTCCACAGGTCACCTAGTGGCAAACACCTTCAGAGCACACAGCGACAGGTACAAAGACATGCATGTTAACACATCCAGAACAGTTAAAGGGTTAATTGTAATTTCTGCAAATTTAACTTCGAATAATGTGTAGCTTCAGCACGCATTATTGTGAGGATATATAAGGGCCCAATTTTAGGTCCCAAGACAGTCAGTCCATGGCTGAGTTTAAGAAGAGAAATCCGTGTTGGTTAGATCAACAACAATGTATCAACTTAACTGTGCAATAAGTGTAACAAAATTAGGCCATGTGTTAAAACAATGACAATGTCTATTCCATATGTACCTGATTATTCTGGAAGAACTGTGAATTACATTTTTACTGCTCATAGATATTCAACACTAAACTATTGTAACAGTATGTTGATGTTTGCCTGAAAACTATTAATGAGAGTTATCGAAAGTTAAACAGTAGTGCACTGGCCATATTAAATGTGTATATGGGAGGTTGTGTGAAGTGAAAGTAAACAACTCTTAATTGCAAATGTGTACCTGTGGGCTTCATTATTTACGGCAGACAGTACTGCATTTCCAGCCCCTATTTTTGCAGCTAGTACATTGACACAGAGGAGAACAAATGGAAAAATAAAGAAGACAAACTAGCACATAATGACTCCTTACAGTGGCTCCAACAGCTTTGCAAGGACATGATCTTTAACTGGATACCTGGCCACATCAGGATACAGGGAATCGACATGGCCAACAGAGCAGCCAAGGAAGCATTTTGGGATGGTGGTGTTTGTCAGAGTCCCATCCCTAGGCATGCTGTCATCTCATTATCGAACTGTCTCATCACGTGTCTGTGGGAAACCTGTCTGTCACCTTCAGCCATTTAAACTGTGGTTCCCCAAATTGATCGCACAGTCATGACACACTTTAGACTTCGTGTCACCCTCTAAGCTGGAAGCAGGTTCTGCTTACCAGTCTGTGCACTGGACATAGCCCTTCCACAAACGGCTTCCTCTTCTTGTGGGAGGATCCATTACTCTTAGGTTTGTGGCGTCATTTGCATCCAAGTGATAAACTTCTGGACAAGACTCCTAGATGACCAATTATAGGAACTGGAGAACATGCTGTGTGTCTACCCAGTTGTAAAAGCCTGTATAAGAGAAAGGCACCACTCATATATAGTGGTAGGAAGGTTGGCACCCACACACACGATAGGAAATAGTATTCTCACTCGCTGTTGAGGTCTTTAAGACTATTTGTATTCTTAACTAGTTCTAGAGAGTAGAATTATTTGTCAAGCAGATAAGATTTCATTTTGTTTGTATTGAGTTTTATTACCTATTAAATTCTTTGCATCAATATGTAGGTGACACATTTTTATGAAAATGTCACTTTCTTCTATGCCACACTTAGGCCAATGGATCACTTAGTCATAAACATGGAATGATTTGGCTTCATGGCTGCACCCACTTACTATGCTCAGGGGACAGGCTTCATGAGGGGAAATGAAGAGTCATTTTCATTAGTGATACCCATTTATTTTCCCATACCTTACAAGATGGTACAGACAACATTTGTCATTAATATCTGTCTGTACAGGTGCATTGCACTGACAGTATGGCTCGATCAATGAAAGCAGAGGCTATACGCTCCGGTGGTGAGCCGTGGCATGACCGCATGAACCGAAAAGGCCGCGTCTCTGAAAGTACAGTTTTTTGTGCAGCTGATGGAGGCTTGTGACTTTCATGGGTGGGAAAAATGCATCACTAAATGAACAGATGCATGCCATGGATTGAGCAAATGTGCAACACTGCATATGTTTTTGTGGGGAGCCATTTTAACCCATGTGGTTGGCACTGAGGAAGATCAGAGACATTTTGTGTAATGTTGACCAGCTCACACTGCCCACATGCTTCATCCTGTGAGAGCCGGAGCACAATGCACTATTGCCAAAATTTGCCATAATGGGAAAGTTGTGTGCTTGGGCAGTGTGATTGCTGGCACTCTGTGCTTGTCGGCTGTGCTGCAGTTATGCTCTTTAAGTGTCTCTGTGGTGTGGCTGCCACCCAGATCCCCTTTCAAGGAGAGGAACTCCAGAGCTGGCTAGTGAGAATCTGCTCCAATTGACCTCTCTGCAGAGGTTGAGCAGCTGCCAGACACCTGATGATGGGCTGGCACTGTATCATCACATCATCTCCTCTTTGTTGGAGAGCTATCTGGATCTGGTGATTCATCATTTTCTTTTTCCATTTAAATTCTTAGATTCCCCTTTTTTCTGAATTGAGCTTGTGGGCTCTTGATGAAAGACAAGCAATCATTGCCCATTGGAAAAGTGAGTGGAGCTGCAGTGGTGGCACCCACAGCAGCTGCGGGGAGTGTGGAAGCTGCTGCACATGCACCAGTCACAGGAGAAACTGCACCTGCAGAAGATTGGTAGCGTATACTGTGGCAGAAATACTGAATTCAGTGTTCCGAAACTGTTTCACTGCGGAAAATCGTAACACGGTCCCTGACTTCAGCCGTCGCACGGACGCCAAAATGGAAAACATTGAAATAAACGATATCGGAATTGAAAAACAACTGCTATCACTTAGTAGCGGAAAAGCATCCGGACCATACGAGATACCCTTAAGATTCTACAGTGAGTATGCTAAAGAACTTGCCCCCTTTCTATCAGCAATTTATCGTAGATCGCTGGAAGAACGTAAAGTACCTAGAGACTGGAAGAAAGCACAGGTCGTTCCCATTTTCAAGAAGGGTCATAAATCAGATGCGAATAATTATAGGCCTATTTCGCTTACGTCAATCTGTTGTAGAATAATGGAACATGTTTTGTGTTCTCGTATTATGACGTTCTTAGATAATACAAATCTCCTTCATCATAACCAACATGGATTCCGCAAACAGAGATTATGTGAAACTCAGCTCGCCCTATTTGCCCAAGAAATTCACAGTGCCATAGACACTGGCGAGCAGATTGATGCCGTATTCCTGGACTTCAGGAAGGCATTTGATACGGTTCCGCACTTACGTTTAGTGAAAAAAATACGAGCTTACGGAATATCGGACCAGGTTTGTGATTGGATTCAGGATTTCCTAGAAGAAAGAACACAACATGTCATTCTTAACGGTTCAAAATCTGCAGATGTAGAGGTAATTTCGGGAGTACTGCAGGGAAGCGTGATAGGACCTTTATTGTTTACAATATACATAAATGACTTAGTTGACAACATCGGTAGCTCTGTGAGGCTATTTGCAGATGACACGGTTGTCTACAAGAAAGTAACAACATCAGAAGACTCGTACGTACTCCAGGAGGACCTGCAGAGGATTAATGCATGGTGCGACAGCTGGCAGCTTTCCCTAAACGTAGATAAATGTAATATAATGCGCATACATAGGGGCAGAAATCCATTCCAGTACGATTGTGCCATAGGTGGTAAATCATTGGAAGCGGTAACGACCGTAAAATACTTAGGAGTTACTATCCGGAGCGATCTGAAGTGGAATGATCACATAAAACAAATAGTGGGAAAAGCAGGCGCCAGGTTGAGATTCATAGGAAGAATTCTAAGAAAATGTGACTCATCGACGAAAGAAGTAGCTTACAAAACGCTTGTTCGTCCGATTCTTGAGTGTTGCTCATCAGTGTGGGACCCTTACCAGGTTGGATTAATAGAAGAGATAGACATGATCCAGCGAAAAGCAGCGCGATTCGTCATGGGGACATTTAGTCAGCGCGAGAGCGTTACGGAGATGCTGAACAAGCTCCAGTGGCGGACACTTCAAGAAAGGCGTTACGCAATACGGAGAGGTTTATTATCGAAATTACGAGAGAGCACATTCCGGGAAGAGATGGGCGACATATTACAACCGCCCACATATATCTCGCGTAATGATCACAACGAAAAGATCCGAGAAATTAGAGCAAATACGGAGACTTACAAGCAGTCGTTCTTCCCACGCACAATTCGTGAATGGAACAGGGAAGGGGGGATCAGATAGTGGTACAATAAGTACCCTCCGCCACACACCGTAAGGTGGCTCACGGAGTATAGATGTAGATGTAGATGTAGATGTAGATGTAGATGTAGATGTAGATGTAGATGTAGATGTAGATGCATGTGGGAGTGTTCCAGCAGCCGATAGAGTATGGTGATAAGTTGAGACTGTGAGTACTGTGCTGGCCAGAGGCAGGCAGAGCTGGAGCATTTCTCTTGTCCAGCACTAAGTACACCCATTGCTTTTTCCATGGTGGGATCCGCTTGATCAGCTCTTTCTGCAGTTGTTTACATGATGAATGCATTGGTAGGTCAGTGTTATATCCTGCACTTAAGCCATGCATTTTTGGTACAGTTGGTTAATTACAAGCTCAAATTTTGCAAGGTAACAGGTTACACAGATGTTCATGAAGACAGCCTCTGTTTGGCCAAACCGTTTTAGAAGGTCACAGGGCCAAAAAGGATGTAGCCTGCCCAACACCCATACAGTGCTTGTGGGTGCTCCTGCAATTGTAGGAGGCATCAATGTGGTGGAGTTTCCTGCTCCAAAATTTTCTTTGGCTGTCTGAGGCTGCACGATGCCGGATTGTGTAGGGCATGATTGTATCTCCCTCTACAGCCTGTGGTTGTTTGCGAGCAGGGCTTGTCACCATCTTACCTTAGTCAAGTCATACCAATGATCAGCCAGCTGGAATGGCCGAACAGTTCTAGGCACTACAGGCTGGAACCGCGTGACCGCTACGGTCGCAGGTTCAAATCCTGCCTCGGGCATGGATGTGTGTGATGTCCTTAGGTTAGCTAGGTTTAAGTAGTTATAAGTTCTAGGGGACTGATGACCTGAGCTGTTGAGTCCCATAGTGCTCAAATCCATTTGACCATTTTGAACCGATGATCATTTATCATCTCATTTAGTCTCAGATCACATCAGAGTCACCAGTGATGGGGTATGTTGTTAGCAGTGCCTACACATAAGTGTGCAGTGAACAGGCTTTACTGGCATGCCCATACATGATGCTTGTGGGACAGACTTGGTGACTGGAAATGATGAGTCATTTTTGTCAATGACACATTTTTCCATATCTCGCAAGTTAGTACAAACATCTGTCATTAATGTCCATTCATGTAACCATGTTGTACTTGCAGTTAGGTCATATCAGTGTTTCAGAAGGTTTTACACTCCAGTGGCAAGCCATGGGTTGACTGTGTGAACTGAGAGAGTAAAAGGCTGCATCTCTGGAAGTTCACTTTTCAGCACATCCCACGGAGTGTCGTGACCTTCGCAAAAGGTAGAAAAAGCACCAGGAAATGAATGGATGCACACTATGAAATTAATGAATTCACAATTCTTCACGTATGCATTTGTGGCGAGACTCATTAGTTTGACCCACATGGTTTGTGACGAGAAATGTCAGAAATGTGTGTCACGTCACGTTGACCAGCTCGCATTGCCCGCCTGTTCTGTGCCTTGTCGACCTACAAGTTACACACTGTTGCCAGACTTTGACATAATGGAAAAACTGTGTGTGTGTGGGCCACATGCATGCTTGGCACCAGTGACTTGTCAGCTGTGCTGCAATCACACCCTTCACGCGTTTCTGTGGTGCAGCCACCACACAGCTATTTCTGTCATTGATCATTACCGACAAATCTCATAAGGAAGTAAATAAGTTGGAAGCTGTCAACACCACACCCATTCAATTTCAAGAGCTTTTTGGAAAAGTTTCTAGAGTGAAAACCATGCATTACCTTTATTACATGCTTCTATTCAGAACACACTTTCATCATCAATGAGACCCCTGAATATAAGATCGTAATGCAATAGTGAATGAAAATATCTTCAACAGTTTGATCTTAAGTTGAAAATGTCTAAAATATTTCCGTTTTATCTTGGCTGTTGAACTAGTTGCTCAAGACAGTTTCTGGAAAATGTTCAAAACACTTCACAAGCTGGGTTGTTGATAACCACTACAGTCAAGCCATCGATGCACCAGTCTATTCTTAAACAGCAAAAGTTGCCTCCAGCTAATGAAAGACGTGAATTTCCTATGCTACTGAGTGTAGTCCTCCGTGAATTTTTCTAAAACTACTGTGGTGGAATCACCTGTCCATTAAAAACACCTGACAAATTACTTTTCACCTAGGCCTGCTACTCATGTCAAGGTAACTTCAGCTACACCTTTCCATCCTAAATGGTTTAATACTTTTGTGAACATCAATGAACACTCCCTCCTATGGTGTCCAATGCCTTTGCAATAAATGTTCCATGCGTCATTAAATATTTCAGACCTTTCTGCTGCAAGTTTTTCACCTCTCAATCCCAAGAATAATTTGAGTGTGAGAAATTCCTGGAGAGGAGTAAATTCAGAAACTTAACTTCAACAACACACTGGTTGAATTTTGGCAGTTTAAAATATCCTTATTCTGGAAGCAGTCTGATTAGACTATCTGCAAATCAACTGCCAAGTGCTCACCAGAGGACCTCAAATTACCGCCTAGATTAAGACCCTTATGTACACTCCACAAGTGCTTGGTTAACCAAGTAGCCACTTACTTTGAGTAGTGCACCCCTTCCTATCAAGGGGAGTGCAACTCTCCATCTGATAATGCAGGTTTAGAGATCAGAAGCTACAATTGCCACAGTTGACAAAAGCTTTGGTTGAAACACATCACCCAGCTTCAAAACAAAGGATGCTGATCAATTCTGGTAACAATGCTGAAAAATAATCACACTCAGTCACTGGTAAAAGTGGAGAGGTGAGATTGTATCCTTTGATTGACCAGTCTTCTTATTTATAAAATGTGCAAGTGAATAGAAATTATTTGCACTAGCCAACTTGCCATTGTATTTGCAGTAGTCAAATAATTTGTAATCTTACCACATACAAATTTTGAAAAACTTATGATTTTCAAGTGCTCACCTAATGCAATAATATAACGTAATTTGTTTGCAAAAACACATAAGTGAATCAGTGTTTCAAGGCAAATGTAAATCCGCCATGGATGTGAGAATCAGAAAACGAAAACTGATATCTGATTGTGAATCAAATGACAATGGTAGGCTCAATACAAATACTAAATTTGGTTTTCTGGAAGAAAAGAATTTAAGAGGGTGATTTGCAAGAATAATTACACCATTTCTGCAGAAACAGAGTAGGTTTATTTGAACTCCATATGACCTGCATCATTGGAGGTATATCTGCATCCTCAGCAAACCACCGCACACTGCTTCGTGGAGGGTATATTGTACCACTACTAGTAGTTACCTTTCTTGTTCCAGTCTCAGATGGAGTGAGGGGAAAAACTGAGTATATTTCTCCATATGAGTCCTAGTTTCCCATATGTTGTTTCATTAAATATTTGTTGGCAGCAGTAGGCTAGTTATGCAGTCAGCTTCAAATGTCAGTTCTCTTAACTGTCATGTTGTTAGAAATGCATGTCTTCTTGCATTCAGGGACTCCCATTTGAGTTCCCAAAGCATACCCATGACTCTTGCATGCTGATCAGACCCACCAGTAACAAATCCAGCAGCCTGCCTCTGAATTGCTTCGATGTCGTACTTCAGTCCAATCTGGTGCAAATCCTATTCAGTTAAACAGTACAAAAGTGTAGGTAACACTACTGTTCTACATGCAGTCTTCTTTGCAGATGAACCGCACTTATCTAATATGCTCCCAGTAAACCAAAGCAGACCATTTGTCTTCCTTACCACTAACTTCACAGTTACTATGGGATGCTGGGGCTTGTAAAGTCTGGTACCATTTGGGAGGAACAGGAAGTTACTTGTTCATAGTAACAGTATTTCCCTTTTTCATCATGTTACAAAGCTCTGAAATGTGAAGCAATGAAAAATACTATGTGAAAAACCTGTTACTATTCAGGTGCATTTCTAAACAGTTAAAATTTAAAATAACATGGGGAGAGGATTATGTGTGACATCATTCTGAACTGCTTCTTTCTCAGGAATAAACATGTGAAAACTGTTGTAAGATACCTTTATTTGTGTAGGAGTTATGATCTATGAAATTTTGGGACACTTGTCAAAGTCAGCATTACAGCATATGCTCAATATGACGTTCATTGTGCCAGTCCAGTTTTGCGAGTCATGCTGCACACATCACAGGATCTGAGGCTCCAGCTGTAAGATCAGGATCCTGTGGTGGCCATTCAATAAAACCCGTCCTACTTATCCAGTGACCTCCAAAATATTTCAGCCAGAAACAGTCTGACTTCAGTGGCTTATTGGGGAGGTGCACAGTCTCATTGGAAGGTGGTTGGGGAATCACCCTCTGATTCATCAGTGTTGGAAGCACATAACCATGGATCATAATAAGATACTTCACACCATTCAAGGTTCCACCAATAAACACTGGACCCACGATTCTTGGCCCAAATCCCATGACAGATGATCAATTTTTGACCATTAGCACATGTCTAGGGATCCACGCACCAGAGTGTTAGCATCTGACAAGTATAAATGATTTACTTCTCCTTGTACATAAAAATTAACTTTGTCACTCAACAACACCTGTCATATGAAATTTGGATTCCTATTACTATGATCAAAAGCCCAGTCCACAAATTGCACCTGCCAATCAGAATCGCCATCAGAGATGATACTGAGGCTGTAGCTAATACAGGTGCCACAAGTGTGTTTGCAACACACACAGCTTTAAACCTTGACACCAGATGTTACTGATAACCAGTGCATGCAGTGATGTGGACTTACCACAAAGAGTGACAAAATTTCTTACCATCTTGTCATCAGTGGTTGTTCTTCAATGTCCAATACATGGCTTGTCAAGTAACTTGAATAGTGTCGTGTGTGAAACACCATTTCTCTCAGGATGCCGGACATTGAAGTCAGCAGCAATCACTCTGGTACCTCACCCACCACTCATTAACACAAATTCAATGTGTCCCTGTGTGTGCCATTGTGAATCAGCAGACTCGGGAGGATGTCGTTATCAGGAAAAAGAAAACTGGTGTTTTACGGGTCGCAGCATGGAATGTCAGATCCCTTAATCGGGCAAGTACGTTAGAAAGTTTGAAAAGGGAAATGGATAGGTTAAAGTTAGATATAGTGGGAATTAATGAAGTTCAGTGGCAGGCGGAACAAGACTTATGATCAGGTGAATACGGGGTTATAAATACAAAATCAAATAGGGGTAATGCAGCAGTGGCTATAATAATGAATAAAAAAAATAGGAGTGCGGGTAAGCTACTACAAACAGCATAGTGAATGCATTATAGTGGCCAAGATGGACATGAAGCCCATGCCTACTACAGTAGTACAAGTTTATATGCCAACTAGCTCCGCAGATGACGAAGAGATTGATGAAATGTATGATGAGATAAAAGAAATTATTCAGATAGTGAAGGGAGACGAAAATTTAATAGTCATGGGTGACTGGAATTTGGTAGTAGGAAAGGGAAGAGAAGGAAACATAGTAGGTGAATATGGAATGGGGACAATGAATGAAAGAGGAAGCTGTCTGGTAGAATTTTGCACAGAGCATAACTTAATCATAGCCAACACTTGGTTCAAGAATCATAAAAGAAGGTTGTATACATGGAAGAGCCCTGGAGATACTAAAGGGTTTCAGATAGATCATATTATGGTGAGACAGAGATTTAGGAACCAGGTTTTAAATTGTAAGACATTTCCAGAGGCAGATGTGGAATCTGACCACAAATTATTGGTTATGAACTGTAGATTAAAACTGAAGAAACTGCAAAAAGGTGGGAATTTAACGAGATGGGACCTGGATAAACTGACAGATCCAGAGGTTGTATAGTGTTTCAGGGAGAGTATTGGGGAATGATTGACAGGAATGGGGGAAAGAAATACAGTAGAAGTAGTATGGGTAGCTTTGAGGGATGAAATAGTCAAGGCAGCAGAGGATCAACTAGGTAAAAAGACGATGGCTCGTAGAAATCTTTGGGTAACAGAAGAGATACTGAATTTAATTGATGAAAGGAGAAAATAAAAAATGCAGTAAATGAAGCAGGCAAAAAGGAATACCAACGTCTCAAAAATGAGATCGACAGGAAGTGCAAAATGGCTAAGAAGGGATGGCTAGAGGAAAAATGTAAGGATGTAGAGGCACATGTCACTAAGGGTAAGATAGATACTGCCTACAGGGAAATTAAAGTGACCTTTGGAGAAAAGAGGATGACTTGCATGAATATCAAGAGCTCAGATGGAAACCCAGTACTATACAAGGAAGGGAAAGCAGAAAGGTGGAAGGAGTATATAGAGGATCTATACAAGGGTGATGTTCCTGAGGACAATATTATAGAAATGGAAGAGAATGTAGATGAAGATTAAATGGGAGATATGATACTGCGTGAAGAGTTTGACACAGCACTGAAAGATCCAAGTTGAAACAAGACCCCGGGAGTAGACAACATCCCATTAGAACTAATGACAGCCTTGGGAGGGCCAGGCCTAACAAAACTCTACCATTTAGTGAGCAAGATGTATGAGAAAGGCGAAATACCCTCAGACTTCAAGAAGAATATAATAATCCCAATCCCAAAGAAAGCAGGTGTTGACGGATGTGAAAATTACCAATTTATCAGTTCAATAAGTCACGGCTGCAAAATACTAACACAAATTCTTTACAGATGAGTGGAAAAACTGGTAGAAGCTGACCTCAGGGAAGATCAGTTTGAATTCTGTAGAGATGGTGGAACACGTGAGGCAATAATGACCCTACGAATTATCTTAGAAAAATAGATTAATGAAAGGAAAACCTACATTTCTAGCATTTGTAGACTAAGAGAGAGATTTTGACATTGTTGACTGGAATACTCTTTCAAATTCTGAAGGTGGCAGGGGTAAAATATAGGGAGTGAAAGGCTATTTACAATTTGTTCAGAAACCAGATGGCAGTTATAAGAGTCGAGGGACATGAAAGGGAAGCAGTTGTTGGGAAGGGAGTGAGACAGTGTTGTAGCTTATCCCCAATGTCATTCAATCTGTATATTGAGCAGGCATTAAAGGAAACAAAGGAAAATTCAGAATATGAATTAAAATCCATGGAGAAGAAATAAAAATTTTGAGGTTCGCCAGTGACATTGTAATTCTGTCAGAGACATCAAAGGACCTGAAAGAGCAGTTGAACAGAATGGACAGTGCCTTGAAAGGAGGAGATAAGATGAACATCCACAAAAGCAAAATGAGGATAATGGAATGTAGTCAAATTAAGTCAGGTGATACTGAGGGAATTAGATTAGGAAATGAGACACCTAAAGTAGTAAAGGAATTTTGTTATTTGGGGAGCAAAGTAATTGATGATGGTCGAACTAGAGAGGATATAAAATGTAGAGTGGCAATGGCAAGGAAATCATTTCTGAAGAAGAGGAATTTGTTAACATTGAGTATAGATTTAGGTGTCAGGAAGTCGTTTCTGAAAGTATTTGTATGGAGTGTGGCCGTGTATGGAAGTGAAACATGGACGATAAATAGTTTGGACAAGAAGAGAATAGAAGCTTTCGAAATGTGGTGCTAAGAAAGAATGCTGAAGATTAGATGGGTAGATCCCATAACTAATGAGGAGGTATTGAATAGGATTGGGAAGAAGAGAAGTTTGTGGCACAACTTGACTAGAAGAAGGGATCGGTTGGTAGGACATGTTTTGAGGCATCAAGGGATCACCAATTTAGCATTTGAGGGCAGCGTGGAGGGTAAAAATCATAGAGGAAGACCAAGAGATGAATGCACTAAGCAGATTCAGAAGGATGTAGGTTGCAGTAGGTACTGGGAGATGATGAAGCTTGCACAGGATAGAGTAGCATGGAGAGCTGCATCAAACCAGTCTCAGGACTGAAGACCACAACAACAACAATACACAGTACAGAAATCACTGCCTATCATTATATCTTTTTCTTTTTCTCTCTGTTTTCTAATAAACATTACTGTATTGAAATCACTTTTTATTCCAAATATCACTGATCACATTATAGTAGTTAATTATATTTAAACAGTTGTAGCTCACCAAATGTGAATTGTAGTGGTTGGCTTGTTGGCTAGCATCGTCTGCTGGTGTGTCTCGGCTGTAGCACAGCTGGCGTTGTTTGCTCTGATGTAATTAACTTCTTTGGTGACATAGCTGTAACTCGTAGCATCGGTCACTTGTTGGTTGTTCTTGATGTTTGTAAGTGCTGGTTAAACCGTCTTATCATGTGTTTGTATTCGCTTTGTTACTTTGTGATTTTCGTTATACTTGATAACTTTCAAAGGATAAAAGGTTTCACTTCTCTCATATGTTCTACTTTCTTATGTAAACATTTTTATTTTAATTAGATTAATTTGTTGCTTCAAGGTTCAAGGATGCAAAATTGTCTTCCAATTGCAGGGTAACCAAGTGCGCTGTCGCCGCCCTACTAATGAGTTTTATTATTTGCGTAGTTCAGCTCCAGCTTAATGTTGACTAAATTCATCGAGTGAAAGAAGGAACAGTGCAGCTGATGAAGAAAATGTCACCTATTGCGATCATTCACCAGTAACTGACGCTGCCTGACTACTTCTCGTAATAACTCTTATTCAGAACTCCTTTTCTACAATAGTTACAGCAATTTATTTCTGATACCTATGTACAGTCTGCTCTTGAGGTACCATCTACTGTGTTACCGCCCATTAAATTGCTTCTTCCTACTTTCGCTGTTATACACAAAGTTCCTCATAATACATTCTTCATTATTTTCCTCCGAAGTCCAACAACTGTGTCGGAGTATCCTGCTGCCGCGACTCTGGACCTCCAGCGAGTAACGTCGTCAGCCTCACTGTGTTTGCTCCATAGCGGCCCACTACTTGCCGCATCAACGAAAGTCCGCGCCAGTTGCTGGCTCAGTGTTTGAATTATCTGCACATATAAAAACCAAATACTGCCACAGTATTTATGCACATAACTAAGAAATCCTGACACGCAACTGAATTTTATCATTTAATTAGAATTTGTGCTAGGCCAGGGGTGATAGATGGCGCATGCAACAGACCACTTGTCATCTGTTACACCACAGGCTGTTGCATCAACTTACCCTATAGTACTCATCCCACTTGCTGACATCACAGGAAACATTTGGTTCTTAATAGATATCCTTTTTATCCAGCCACCTGTCCCCCACTCTATAGAATGATTCAGCTCTCTGAAGGAATTTTGTAACTTATTGCCCATATCTAATGGTCAGTAAGCTGAGCATTTGAGGTAGGGTTGCCAGCTGGGATTAGTGTTACATTCAAATGCATATTTTGTCCCAAAAGCTGGACTACCACTTTAAATAGAACTGACCAGTTGTGTATTTTCACTTTTTGATCAACAATTACTTTGAGGGGGTACTAACATTAGCTGCAATAAGCTATTAAAATAATTCAGTAGCTAAAGGTGAAAATTTGTGCCAGACTGTGACTCAAAGCTAGATTTCCTGCTTCACATAAGTGTTTGCCTTAGCTGTTTCAGCTATCTGAACACACTCTCTATCTGACCCAAATTCACAACTTCAAGCACGCTAACTGATAACATCCTCACTGCATGTGCACGATAGGGTTCAAACCTCTAGTGGGAATATGAAAATTGCTGCAAACATATCTTGTATGTGGGATAGGTTTAGAGTTTGGATCAAATGAAGGGTGTGCTCAGGTAGCCAGAATGTTTTAGGTGACTGCTCATGTAAAGCAGGAAATCTGGTTTTAAATCCTAGTCCACCACAAATTTTTAGCTTTCACCAGTGAATTGTTTCAATGTCCAATTGATGCTGATATTGGTATCTTCCTCCAAAAATTGATAATTACAGTCACTGTATCGAGAACAAAAGTATGTTCTGCTGGGCATGTCTGATGGAACATGCCACACATATGTAATAAGTAGTCAGATTTGTGATATCAACATGCAACATGTTTAATGGGGAAAAAAATTGAACAGCCTTGTAATTAGGCAGCTATAGTATCAACTAAGTGGTCTGTCTTCCGAACAGTTTAGCCTTTTTCCTAAGCTATTCATATGTCAAAATACTTGTTCCTTATTAAAGAAAATAAACAATTATCTATCCTACAGAGACAGAAAACTTATACCCAATAACTTTGGTTACTTTAAATGAGAAATGGATACTGAAGTACAGCTTCTTATATTTTTGTAAATCTAATTAAACATATTTTAAGAAGAACTTTAGTTTTCTTGGAAATCAGGTTCCGGAATTTTTGACAGAATAATTTTAAAGTACAGGACAGTGTTGTATTAGTTGATTTCAGTTTGTGTTTTTTTGTGAAATGAGTACAGACTTTAGATGTTGATAATAAGTCTGGGAATTGCATAGTAATATTCTGCCACTTTCAATAGTGCTTAATGAAAATGAAGCTGCAGATTGAAAGAAGCTGTCGTTTTAGTGTGTCAGTATCTTTTTACATGCAGTTGTCTATTCTTTTTTTTCATTAAACTCATGAAATTTTGTCACTGATCAAAGAAGTTGCCAGTAACTGTTTAATGTTCTCTGCTTGAGAACGTGCCCAGTTCTTGACAGTTGTACCCAGGTTGGTTCATCAGCTAATGTCATTAGCTGTACTGCACTTTAAAAAAATAGGGGTTCATAAAAATTCTTTGTTAGTGAAGACCATAAATATAATTTTTGATACGTAGTTCATAATAAATGAGCTGTCTTCAGATAACAAAATTTTTAGTGTTAATCAATAATTGATTGAATACATTGTCATAAATTACAGCTGTATGCATTATACAACCTTACAACGTTTTTTGATCCTAATTTGTTTGCTATTTGATATTAAAATTGTATTAGTTGTCAGTAAAAAATTATATTTATGATCTTTACTAATGGATTTTCTCTGAATGCACAGATTTCATTAAATGCAGATCACTCATCTCCAGTTCGACTGTCTGTGGCAGCATGGTTTCTTTCTTCCATTACCTGGACCTAGCTGTGAATGCACTGTGGCAGATCATGGGTAAGAAAGCTATGCAGAAACGTACTGTACTGAAACTTCCACCAGGCAGCATACAATGTAACTATTCCAAGCATCAGAAAAGGTCTTAATTTTGAATGAAAGGTGGAAATAATGGCAAAACCTTGGTATATTCTGGAATTTGATAATTTACACATTCACTGCCAAGCCCATGATAATCCAAACACAGTCATGCACAAACCCTTTCATTCATGTTAGCAAGTTTATGGTAACATATTTCCCAAAACCTGAACAGCTACTAAGCACAGATTGTACTTAAATGAAAATGCTTGCCATACTATTATGTTTATCGACGTCTAATATACTCAAGTTTTCAGTCAATGAACTGCTCAATATGCCACGTAGAATTACTGCCTTTTTTTCATACACAAAATTACATTCATTGCCACGCAGCTGGACTGCTGTGTCATATTCAGACACAGTGGAGTTATTGATAACAAAACACAATAAGGGCATTAACATAAACTAGTTAAAACTTTTGATAAAGTGTTACTGCCAACTGTTTGAAAGATGTTGCAATGCTTGACATCTAAAAACATAGCAAATTTGTACTCTACACCATTCACAACTGTAGGTACATAATTAACATAAATAAAGGCGAAGAGGGTCCAGGACAGGATGCATTTCTCTCCCAGACACTAATCCACTGGTATTACTAAATGACTAACCTGGTTCATGATACCCAGCACCAGTTGCATGTTGCCTATGTAATGGCTTCCAGGACCAATGAAATTTGACTTTCAAAATTTCATAAATATCTTTCAATTTCAGCCAGTAATTAAATTCCTGATATGGTCTACTCATTAGGAGGTATAATCTTAGGTCAAATGTTGAATGGTAACTGTTGGAATCTGGCACCTCATACAAATACCTGGGTGTAATCCCTCACAGGGATATGAAAAGGAAAGATCACGTAGGCTCAGTTGTGGGTAAAGGTGGTAGACTACAGTTTATTGGCAGAATACTGGGGAAGTACAGTCAGTCTATAGAGGTGATAGCTTACAAATCACTTGCGTGAACAGTTCTAGAATATTGTTAAAGTGTGTGAGACCCTTACCAAATAAGTCTAGCAGGGCATATTGAACGTATACAGATCAGGGCAGTATGAATGGTCAGAGGTTGTAATCCACTGAGGGAACTGACCTGGAACCCTCTTGAAGATCGACACAATTGATTCTGAGAAAGTCTGCTGACAAAGTTTAAAGAACCAGCTTTATATTATGACGTTGCAAATGTACTGTAGTCCTCTCTGTATTCCTCACATAGGGATCATGTGGATAAGATAAGAATAATTACTGCATGCACAGAGGTGTTGCAAAAGTAGATGTGTACCCACACAAACACAGTTAGAAATCCGAAACTAACAAAGTCTGAACTCAAGTTTATTTTTTATTTGTTTCACATATAACAGGTTGTCAAATAAGAGAATACATAAAAGAGAATCAATAACAAAGAGTAAAAAGGTAGGTATGAGAATCACAGTTGATGGCTCTCTTCTCTGTGACTCCTGTGCGAACTGTGGAGAACAATCTCTGTGGTTGGCGCAAATTTTACGAGTCAGCTGCGATCGACGTGTGCGGTAGTCACCACATGAGACCCCTTGGTGAGAGTGGAGTTCAGATGTTCCTCTCTGTAGCGGGCAGGGAAGTGCACTTGTCTGCCTGAATGCGTGGTGCATCAAGGCTGCTGCTTTACTGACTGCGGAGGTAGCGGAGTGGGGTTCTGCATCGTTGTCTTGTGCTGATCGCTGTGCGATGCTGACATTGCCAGAGTGTCTTGAAGTATATAAGCAGGTTTCACTATACTTGTTTCCCATTCAGTACTATGTTTAGGGTGTGTGCATCTCTGCATATCACGCGATGAGGTCCAGTGTATGGCGGGTGTAGTGGTGGTTTGACGCCATCTGTTCGTAACAATACATGCGTGCAAGTTTTTAAATCGTTGTGCATGAATGACACCGGGGCTCCATGTCTGGACTCTTTCGCAGGTTTGATTTCCTTGATCATTTCTCTCAATCCTTGTAAATATTCTGACTGGACATCTGCATTCGGTACCCCTGGGTCGTCAGCAAACTCTCCAGGCAGACATATTGTTTCTCCGTAGACAAACTCTGCCGGGGAGGCATCCATATCAGGTTTAAAGATTGTCCTAGGATCTAACAGTACAATGGGTAATGCTTCCATCCATTTAGTACCGTGGCAAATGAGGGCTGCTTTTAAGGTACAGTGCCATTTTTTCTACCATTCCGTTGCTTGCCGAATGGTAGGTGGTGTTGTGGTGATGGCAGTATTCCCAGAATCTTGCTAACTGAGCAAATAGTTCTGATTCGAACTGTCATCCTCTATCAGTTGTTGTGTGGAGTGGGTAGCTGATTCTCGATATCCAGGTTGACATGAATGCCGTTGTCAGAGTTTCCACCAAGATGTTATCGGTAGGTATTGCTTCCGGCCAGCATGTATACCTGTCAATGATTGTTAGCAGGTAGCGATTACCACCTGATGGTGGAAGAGGTCCAATGACATCCAGATGAATGTGCAAGAAGCATGCCTTGACATCTGGGAATTGTCCAATTGGAGGGCGCATGTGTCTGCTCACTTTGAATAGCGGACAGCGTGGGCAAGATCTAATCCAGTTACGGCAATTGGGGTCTATTCTTGGCTATACAAATCTTTCGGACACCAGTCTGGTAGTTTCTCGAACACTGGGGTGAAATAGGCCGTGGAGACAATCAAACACTCTTCTGCGATGTGTGATTGGAACGTAAGGGCGTGATCGACCATGTTGTACGTCACAATGTAGTCGTATATATTCCCGGGCACATCGACTAGCTGTAACTTCAATGCCGTGTTGTCTTCACTCAACAGGGTGTTTAGCTCATCATCTTCCTGCTGGGCTTGTGCTAGTTTGGCCACAGTTACAGACTGTGTTATACTGGATACCTGTGACAAACAATCAGCTACCACGTTAGTTAAACCTGCGATGTGGCGTAAGCCTGTGGTGAATTGGCTTATGAACTCCAATTGAGAATACTGCCTTGGGGAGTATTTGTCACTGTTCTTGTTGAATGTGTAAGTCAAGGGCTTATGATCGGTAAAAATTACTTGTGGTCTGAAATGTTTGATCACTAAATATACAGCCAAAAATTTTCTATCGTAAGCACTCCAGCGTTGTTGTGCTGGTGATAACTTGTGCGAATAGTATGCTAGAGGTTGCCATGTGCCATCCACCAATTGTTGCAGGGCTGCACCAACACCAAACTGGTTAGTGCCACCACCAGTGCCAAAGGTGCTTCTAGTTTATTGTGTGCCAGCAGTGCGGCCTGAGCCAGGCTTTGATGTGTCACTTCCAATGCTGCATCAGATTCCTCATTCCATTGCATGGTTGCATTGCTGCGAACCTTTGGGCCAGCTAATAACGAGTTTAATGGTGCCTGCTGTTCAGCTGTCTGTGGTAGATGCCTTCTGTAAAAGTTTAACATGCCTAGGTATCTTCTTAATTCTTTGACCATAATAGGCTTGGGCATGTGTAGAATAGCCTCAGCTTTTCCGGGTAAGGGTGCTGAACCTGTAGCGGACATGCGATGACCTAGAAATTCCACTTCAGGTTGGCAAAACAGGCATTTCGCTGTATTTAACACTATCCCAAACTTCTCTAAGCATAGGTGTACTTCTTTTAAATGCTGCTTGTGCTGTAAATTGTTTGCAGAATATATGAGAACGTCATCCAGGTAGGCAAAACAGAAGGTCAATCCTCGTAATACAGAATCCAGAAAACGTTGCCATGTCTGTGCAGCATTTCCCAGACCAAACGTCATGAAATTACTTTCAAACAATCCAAAGGGTGTTGTTATGGCAGTGTTTGGTACCCCTTCTGGCGCTACAGGAATTTGTGTATAGCCCTTTGCACAGTCTAGCACACTAAAGGCTGTGGCACCGTGCAGCGCGTGATTGTAGTCCCTTAACAAAGGTACAGGATAACAATCCGGAATAGTTATGGCATTCAGTGCTCTGTAGTCGCCACACGGACGCCAGGCTCCACCTTTTTTTGGTACGAGGTGTAAGGCTGACGCCCATGGACTGGATGACGGGCGTATAATTCCTCCTTTAAGCATTAGCTCGAATTCCACTGTAGCTATAGCGAGGCATTCTGGTGGTAGTGTCCTAGGTTGACATAACACAGTCTGTGATTTTTATGTAGTGTACAGTATCATGCAACACTTTGTGCAGTGCTCCAGGTGGTTTCATTAATTCAGGAAAATCTGCTAGGGACTGCACGGTACTCTGTGTCTGCCATTTGAACCAACTTAATACTGGTACAGTCTGTGTCACGATAATAACAAGCCATTGATAGGTTGGTGAGACTGTCTATCAGGCAAGCATTGGCCAAGTCTGACAAAAGTCTGAAGTGTGATAAGAAATCAGCTCCTAGTATTGCTTCTGCTACTGTGAAATTCCATTTAAAATCTCTAGGGAGTCCCAAGTTCAGATTCTCTTGTTGTAATCCGTATGTTGAAGTCTGTGAATTGTTGGCAGCGGATAAGTTAAATGTTGTGCACGGCCGGTAACAATGCAAGGACTTGATAGTATACTGAGATCTGAAACAGTGTCGATTAAAAATTTCCTGCCTGGCGCACCATCTGTTATAAAAAGGCGTCAAGATGCAGGAAGATAGGAGGTAGCATCTACTGCCACTTTCCGCTCCAATTTCTGCATCTACATCTACATCCATACTCCACAAGCCACCTGACGGTGTGTGGCGGAGGGTACCTTGAGTACTTTTATCAGTTCTCCCTTACATTCCAGTCTCATATTGTTCATGGAAAGGAGGATTGTCGGTATGCCTTTGTGTGGGCTCTAATCTCTCTGATTTTATCCTTATGGTCTCTTTGCGAGATATACGTAGGAGGGAGCAATATACTGCTTGACTCTTCAGTGAAGGTATGTTCTCAAAACTTCAACAAAAGCCTGTACCAAGCCACTGAGCGTCTCTCCTGCAGAGTCTTCCACTGGAGTTTATCTATCATCTCTGTAACACTTTCGCGATTACTAAATGATCCTGTAATGAAGCGCGCTGCTCTCCGTTGCATCTTCTCTCTCTCTTCTATCAACCCTATCTGGTACGGATCCCACACTGCTGAGCAGTATTCAAGCAGTGGGTGAACAAGCATTTGGAGAAAGAACGTGGGCTAATGCATTTACGTGCTTGCTCTCCATACCGACTATGATACCAACAAATGGTCTGTCTGTTCTCGGTTGTAGATTGCGATGCGAAACGACTTCCATGTCGTCATCGGCTACGGCTTCTCTGATTGACATTGATGCCATTCGACATTAGTTTCGAGAGCTGTGTGCATAGGAGATTGACGTTGGCCGTTAGTGCATCGTAATCTGCCCAAGACACCATAGTAGATGCAGCTGCTGCGCTGACAGTTATGTCTACAACACTGACCTGTGTGTTCGGTGTGATCGCTTCCAGTATGCAGTCGGCGAGTTCTGCTACTGTGTCCAGTGACGTCTCGTTCTGCGTGCCGATGACTGCTTTTACCTGTGGTGGCAGGTGGGAACTCCACAGGGTATGCAGAATGCTATCTGGAATCGTGCCAGGGTCCTCCGTGCTGCGGAGATGGTGCAGGAACAGTAAAGGTTTCCTGTCACCAATTTCTTCTTGCGTCAATACTTGCCGGATTCTGTCTTCTTGAGAAATGGCTAAGCAACATATCAGTTCAGTCTTTAACCATTCATATGCATCCTCTGTTGGAGGAGCTGTTATGATATCCTGAACTTCAGTTGTGTAACGATGATCGAGTTGGCTTACTACGAGGGGAAACTTAGTTGTTTCTGCAGTTATTCCCGCGTACATGAAACTCGCTTCCAGCTGTGTGAACCACAGCATAGGGTTGTGTGGCCAAAAGGGTGGTAAGCGAACCGCTAGTCTTGACACTGCTGGCATGTCCATATCCATATCTGCTGTTTGTTTTGCAGTCGGGGTCACCAATGTTGCGTAAGTAGGTGTGTACCCATGCAAACACAGTTAGAAATTGGAAACTAATGGAGTGTGAACTCAAGTCTCTCTTTTCATTTCTTTCATATATAACAGGCTGTCAAGTAAGAGAATACATAAAAGAGAATCGACGACAAAGAGAAAAAAGGTAGGTTTGAGGATCACAGTCAACAGCTCTCTTCTCTGTGACTCCCATGTGAACTGTGGAGATTAATCTCTGTGGTTGGCGCAAATTTTATGCGTCAGCTGCAATCAACATGTGTGGTAGTCACCACAGAGGCATTCAGTCATTCACTCTTACTGCACTCCATAGATGAACTGAATAGGAAGGAATGCCTAATAACTGGTACAGTGGAAAGTAGCCTCTGTCATGCACCTCGCAGTGATTTGCGGATTGTAGATGTAATGCCTTGAGTAGATGCAATGAGGCACTGTAGCTTGTGATGTGCAACTTACCCAGACTACATTCGTGCAGTATTCCATACTGAGAGTACTTCATGACTTCCGACTTTAACTGCAGGTTCTAACCTTCTCCAAATTTTTTCATGCACATATCTGTCAGATATTTAGATCTTAAAATAGCTAGAAACTTCTGATTGCTTTAGAAATAATTTAATAATGTGGGAGTTTCATTCCTTAAGGAACTGGAGGTTTGCTGTTTAGTGTCAAATTGCTATAGCTACTTGTCTTGGCTGAGGTTTGTTCTATGGATTATACTAGGACATCTATCATAATATTTTTATCTGCTTGAGCCTTAATACAATGTTACATGGGAATTATGTTATCAATTTAAGCTGGATTTTAGCAAACACTTTAGCCACCATATTGCTTGTCTTCTAATCCGATAATATGCCTTTGACAGAAAAGCAGGAATGTAATCTGTTTGTGTCAGGCTTTGTTAACTTCAATCAGCTTTTTGATTATCCATGGCTTTCATTGTATACTGCACAAAATTAGTACAGTTTTTACACAGTCAAGATGACAGGACTCTTATTTTTTTGTTATATCAGATGTAAGTTTTTGGTTAAATACATAACATAGTGATTTGAGCACACATTTCTATTGATAGTTGTAAGGATGATTTCAGTCTTATCTGAACCATATTTTATAGGTACAGACAAACATATTATGATTCTTGTCCTTTTGAACCTTTCACATTTTCTCAATCTATGTTATAGCTTGCTCAGTAGTTTAAATGATGTATTAAATTAAATTTTTGTTTAAGCTATTGTTGTTGAATTTAGAATATTTCTGTTTACAGTTATTGTGCCTATGGAATAATCACGTGCTGACTCAGAATTATCTAGTGTATCAGTGGACTATTCATACTGAACTCCTTCCTCCTTAGTAGAGTAATAATCTAATTGTTGTGTGCTGACATTATGAAGCTCCCGTGGTACTTTGATGTGTTGACTTGCTGTTTACTGTGATTATGCATATATAGGGTGATTATATTCAAAGTTAAATTTTCAAATCATTGTAGAAATAACACCACTGGTACGAATGACATCAAACTGCAATGGAATATTATCAGAGATGGGGAAATCGTATGGCAGATGAAAAATAAATAGTTACAAAATGTAGCAATAACACTGCAAGCATCATAATTTAATAGTTTTCAACCACAAAACAGAAATGAATTGTACAACAATGCTTAAGATGTGTGTTTCATATTAAACAAACTGTGCTACTCAGTGTATATGCGTGTAAAGGTGTGATACCATTAGTAATGTAAGCCCACCAACCACAACAGGTTCATATCACATTGAATGACAAAATTTGATTTTTAATTGTCCTGAGGCCAAAAACCACATAAAAAGAATCAATCAAGATCAAATCAGATCAGATTATTAATTTCTGTGCCATTGGCTCAAAATATGTTCAATATCCTGCCCACTGTTTTTCGCAACAAGTTGAAATCAAAAAACAGCATGTTCCACAACTGATTGAAGTGTTTCTGGGGTCATGTTCAGAATGTTTTGCACAATACATGACCTCAGTGCAGCTAAGTTTGCAATCAGAACACTGAACACAATGTCCCTGAGTTAGCTCCACAGCCAGAAGTAACATGGATTAAGATCAAATGATCAGGATGGCCAAGATGTAGGGAAATGGCGGCTGATTATTCTAGCTTTTCCAAAATGACGCTTCAGCAACTGCTTAACTGGATTTGCAATGTGTGGAGGTGCGCCATCTTGCATAAAAATAATCCCAACCACACATACAAGCTGTTGGAGAGCTGTAATGATGTGGTTGTGCAAAAGAGACTGACAGCACTTAGCAGTGATGGTACAAGTAACAGGATCAAAAGCATTTCTCTTTGTAAATGATGCTGTAGCCCCACACCACACAATGACCTTTTTAGGATGAAGGGGAATTGGTTGATTTGAGTGTGGATTTACTATGCCCATATTTGATAGTTCTGTGTATTGACATATCTTGTCAGATGGAAGTGTGCTTGATCTGTCCACAAAATCTTCCACAGACCATCTCAAATGGTACCATATTCAAAGGTCTGTCATCCTAGACCTCACTGATGTTGGCACCAATCCTCATTTTTATATTGGTGTCTACTACTTGGAGAATGACAACTGTTTGTCACTCAAGATTTTTCTGCATCCCTGCAAGCAGGAATATGAAGAGTTTCAACCAGATGTATACCTGCTCTCCTTCACTTGGGGAAAAGATGTCAACTGCCTATAGGGCAACTTCCTTCCATAACAGTGTGATAGAAATGTGACAGATAAGAAGCTCTACCTGCCAAGTAGCGTGCTTGATGCAGTACTGTATGTGTCTCAGATTTGCTAACATACCCTTCAGCATTATAATAGCCAGGGTAATGAATAGAAGTTTGGGTGCCTAACTACACACATGCATTCTCTGGCACTCTACAACAGAGTAGTTAATCATGGCACATTATTAAGTATTAATGGACTACTGCTTTAGACTTACTAGAAAGCAGACAGCTTACAAGAAATACAGTGCAAGATACCAGCAGTTGCCAGGCACCTCAAATGTGTAAGTTGTTTCCCAGTTTTTTATGAGAAGTCAGCGAGTAATGTTGGTTTGAATACTTATTACTCATAGCCAGAGAGAGAGAGAGAGAGAGAGAGAGAGAGAGAGAGAGAGAGAGAGAGAGAGAGAGAGAGAGAGCGAGCTACTCTGTGTCTAAATTAGCTTGTAAAATTTCATGCTGTAGATGTAAGCACTTGAACTAATATTGTTAAAGGCCACTAATCCAAGTAATCTGATCCCTTAAAGAATCAAACATGCTTGCATAACACAGCGTCAATAGTCTGATTACTTTAAAAATGAATTATTGTGTTAAATATTTGACTTCAAGTAGCTGGTGACCATTGCCACACTGCAGTCCACTTATCATGGGTTGGAAACCACTGCTCTGCACTGTTCACAACTGCATGTACATCATTAGCCTAAATCAGAGAGAGTAATGGATATAGGTCAGTATTTATTGTATTCCCAAACAGTATTCCATCAATACAACCTAATGTCTAACCTGGTTCATGATACCCAGCACCAGATGCATGGTGGCTATGTAACAGCTTCCAGGGGCAACAAGAATTTGAATTTCAACATTTTATATATTTTTTTATATTCAGTCAATAATTTAATACCTGTTTTGATCTACTCATTAACAAGGTATAATGTTAGGTCAAAGGTTTAACACAGTTTGACTGTAATATGGACATGATGGTGTTTTCAGTCAGTGTAGCTCATGATTGGCAAATTACATGGACTATATTAATGCAGTGTTTCATACTGAGAAAACTTGATGACCTCAAACATAAGTTCAAATGTTATCTATTTTTTTTCTTTTTTACTTGCAATTCAGATATTTAACACATTTAAACTGCTGCAAACATCTGATTGCTTTACAAATAATTTAAAAACTTGAGTGTTTGGTTCCTTAAGATATCATAGGTTCACTGTTTAATGTTGATTTGCTATTACTGCTTCTCCAGATGGAGGGTTCTTCTGTGGTTTATATTTTGCCTCCTTTCAGTGTACTTTAAACATGTACTTGAGTTGTAATACATTTAGTCCCTTGAGAATTACATTACCAATTTAAGCTATGTTTTAGCACACACTTTGGCCACCATATTGCTTGTCTTCTAATCCCATCATATGCCTTTGAAGTTAACAAGGGCCAACAAAATTAAATTACATTCCTGATTTTGTGAATTTCAGACTTCTGACCACTCATGGCTTTTATTGTATACAGTATAAACATTTGTTCTATCTTTACACAGTCATGTAGTGTTAGGACTCCTGTTCTTTTGTTATATCACATGACAGTTTTTACTTAATTACTCAACATTGTGGTTTGAGTGTAGATTTGTGTTAATAATTGTAATGATGGGTTCAGTGTAATCTGAATGTGATGTGTAAGTACAAAAAAACATATTACTCCTCTAGTGCCTCAAAGGTTTCACAGTCCTTAACTCTCTATGAGTACTTCCTCACCAATTGATGGGCATTATGTACTGTATTTTGCTCTAAATGTTTTTTCCACTATTATGGTTAAATTGTGAATATTTCTCTTTCCATTTAGTTATTGTGCATATGAAAATATAATATGCAGATACTTGGAGTGCCAGTGGTCTACTCATATTGATCTCCCTGCCCCTTAAGTGAAGTAGTAATCCAGGTGTGTGATTACATTATGAAGCGCTAAAGTTATTGTGGTGTGTTGTCTTGCTATGTATTTTTCAGTATGCTTTTGAATGATGCATTATTTAATATAAATGTTTAATGACTCTTGTATTGCAGTCTCATCTTAGTGCTATAAACTTCAGAAATATAGGACATAAATGTGTTACTAAATTCCTTGATGATTTCATTACATCGAACTCGAGTAGGCTTACTGATGGAGCTCCTGATGACATTTACTTAAATTGCGGTTTGTGCACTGTTTCCTTTATTACATTTGTGTGTAATATACACATGCACTCTGAACAAACAGTTTGGTCATTGAGTAAATATTTCAAGAATTTAAAAAGCACATTCATTGAAACTGACCATTTACTGTCACTCTTGTTCTAGAACTAAATATATATAATATTAGAGGAAACAGTTGTATGTTGCTATCCACATATATGCTCATATCTGTATGATCTTCTGTGTATTACCTTGTTGGCTTCTTAAATGAAACATATGTACCTGACAGACAATGTGTAGTGTTTAGCTCCAGAAATGTCGGTTTGTGTTCTTTACATTTTGATTCCCACAGTTTTTCTTCATACGTGGAGAAATGTATGATGACTGATAAAAAATTTTTCTGCAAATATTAAAAGAACCCTTTCAATGTTATATACTATTTCATTGTTACATTGAGTTTTCTTCAGTTTTGTCAATTATATGGAACTGTGAAGATGGTCAGTGACAGAAACCAGCTGTAATAAGTTTCAGAAAGTAGCTGTGTCATGCATTTCTCAAAGACAGTACTTGCTTAATAATTTTAGGCAGAGCCTCTGTGTACCTCAATGTCTCTGTATGAAGGCGCACACACACACACACACACACACACACACACACACACACACACACACACACACAATGTATCTGTTATACCATTTGATCATTATCCATCCTGTACCCTGACCACTACCACCACCATGAATGGGTCCCTTAGACTGTGGGCTTGTATTTCCTTTCTTACTGTCTCCCAATGTACCATCATATCCTGAGGAAATGACTGCTACAAAAGCTGTAGTTTTCACAGTTAACTTTTTCATTTGATACAGAAATTCTTTGTATGAATTTTTATGTCAGTATATACTCTGTTACAGTTTTTCTGTGTACTTGGCAGTTTGTGTAAAATTTGATAATTATTTCATGTTTATTTACTTTTCAATAACTTGCACTAATTTTCACATAAATTCTGCAAAGTACTTCATAAAAATTGAATCTGTGGTGTGTTTGAGTACTCGTATCGATTCCACAATAGATTATTTTTCCTGTGTTCAGAGAAATTTTTAGATGTTAATATTACATTATGTAATCATCATTACCTTTTTCTGTTATCGAAGTCATTGGAATATGCTCTCTTTGAAAGGAAACAAAAGTTTTTTATGTTAGTGATGCTCTTCTCTAGCATTCTAATTAAGTGAGTTTTAAAAATACTTCTCTGTATTCAAAATAATTTTGTAAATGGTAGATAATGAAATTATTGGCCTACAGTTGAGTTGTTACAAAATCTTAATTTTTTATATTCTGACCAGATCAAGCATCATTCATTATTATTGGTTCAAATATTAGAGGCCTTATTTTAATGAAGTTTCTGTTTATAGCTACGATATATGTGCATGTAACTGTGATTGTGTAAAAGCACATAAATTCCATTGTGGAATACAAGATATCATGTGAGCAGTGAGTGTATGTTGTAAATTTATGTTTAATGAGTAACAGCGCTGTTACTCATTCAAGAAATTTTGCTATCCATGAGAATATCTAATGCCTCATACAATTTTCTTTTTGTCATATGGTCCTTGACAATCTTTGAAAATGCCACCACATGACTGACAGCTATTAAGCTGTTAACTAAGTCTGACATTGCTTCCACTTATTTGCCAGACTACTGTACTATCACCTTTCCTCTCGGCCTCCCTTGGCCAACTCTTGTTTTTTCGACCCCGATGGTATTAGGTTGCGAGGCCAGAGGGTGTCTTTCATTTTCTTTCTCTAACCATTATGTGGAAGGGGGCAGGAGGGCATGTTCAGGTGTGGTGAAGCCAGGATTTCTTGTGGAGCAAATGCACAGCACAAAGCTCAGTCTTCAATGCTGTGGGTTATATATGGCTGTTAATATGACCATGTAAAAATTGTCCTCAAAATCCAGAAAATAATAATCCTCAGATATGAATTACAAGTAAGTGGTGGTGATGTTGGAACAGGTCATAGAACAGTGTTCATATGATACCAGTCTCGCTCAGCTCTGGTTTTGGAACGAAATGTGCCCAGAGTTAGATATGTTTGTCTGCATGAAGTAAGCAGAATGGAGAATGAGCCTACTGCATAAGTTGTGCTATATTGTCATAACGTCTTTTCAAAATGTAAGTGAAAATGTGGAAGTATTTCACCAATGCAGAAAACGTAAGTTGTGTGGTCAAATGCAAGTAATGTTAATAGGCATTATTGTGGCATTGCTCTTGCACTCTGCCAGTATTCCACATAAGGTGTAATTCACCTCCTTAAATGTAGCAACTGCATTTTTGTGTGTTGGGTGAAAAACTGTAGCAGATTTAATGCTCTTTAGATACATACAGTTGGTGAAAATGGAGATGTAGCTCCAAACCTCATTTGAAAATAATAAATAAGTGATCAATTTGTGAATGACAGAATACCAACAAACTCAAGACTCACTACATTTGTTTGTGTTACTGCATGTTCACAAAATTTTTTGTTTTGTGATGTCCATAAAGTCGTTCATTCATAACAGTTTGTTGTAAAGTAATAACCTCATTGCATGGTTATCACATCAATATTTTAAATACAAGCAAGTCACTGAAGTGGAGTTTCCATAGATCACTATTTTTTTTCATGTATGTTCTGCACATTATCATCCACATGTTAAAAATGTACCAGTAAACATCTGAGCCCTTAAAGAATCAAACACGCTTGCATAAAACAGCGTCAATAGTTTGATTACTTTAAAAATGAATTATTGTGTTAAATGTTTGACTTCAAGTAGCTGGCGTCCATTGCCACACTGCAGTCAACTTACCATGGGTTGGAAACCACTGCTTTGCACTGTTCACAACTGCACGTACATCATTGGCCTAAATCAGAGAGAGTAATGGATATGGATCAGTATTTATTGTATGCCCAAACAGTATTCCATCAATACTACCTAATGACTAACCTGGTTCATGACACCCAGCACCAGATGCATGGTGGCTATGTAACAGTTTCCAGGGGCAACAAGAATTTGAATTTCAACATTTTATATATATTTTTATATTCAGTCAATAATTAAATACCTGTTTTGATCTACTCATTAACAGGTATAATGTTAGGTCAAAGGTTTAACACAGTTTGACTGTAATATGGACATGATGGTGTTTTCAGTCAGTGTAGCTCATGATTGGCAAATTACACAGACTATATTAATGCAGTGCTTCATACTGAGAAAACTTGGTGACCTCAAACATAAGTTCAAACGTTATCTAATTTTTTTTCTTTTTTGCCTGTGATTCAGATATTTAACACATTTAAACTGCTGCAAACATCTGATTGCTTTACAAATAATTTAAAAACTTGAGTGTTTGGTTCCTTAAGATATCATAGGTTCACTGTTTAATGTTGATTTGCTATTACTGCTTCTCCAGATGGAGGGTTTTTCTGTGGTTTATATTTTGCCTCCTTTCAATGTATTTTAAATATGCACTTGAGTTGTAATACATTTAGTCCCTTGAGAATTACATTACCAATTTAAGCTATGTTTTAGCACACACTTTGGCCACCATATTGCTTGTCTTCTAATCCCATCATATGCCTTTGAAGTTAACAAGGGCCAACAAAATTAGATTACATTCCTGATTTTGTGAATTTCAGACTTCTGACCACTCATGGCTTTTATTGTATACAGTATAAACGTTTGTTCTATCTTTACACAGTCATGTAGTGTTAGGACTCCTGTTCTTTTGTTATATCACATGACAGTTTTTACTTAATTACTCAACATTGTGCCCGCATCTCGTGGTCATGCGGTAGCGTTCTCGCTTCCTACGCCCGGGTTCCCGGGTTCAATTCCCGGCGGGGTCAGGGATTTTCTCTGCCTCGTGATGGCTGGGTGTTGTGTGCTGTCCTTAGGTTAGTTAGGTTTAAGTAGTTCTAAGTTCTAGGGGACTGATGACCATAGCTGTTAAGTCCCATAGTGCTCAGAGCCATTTGAACCATTTGAACTCAACATTGTGGTTTGAGTGTAGATTTGTGTTAATAATTGTAATGATGGGTTCAGTGTAATCTGAACGTGATGTATAAGTACAGAAAAACATATTACTCCTCTAGTGCTTTCAAAGCTTTCCCAATCCTTCACTCTCTATGAGTACTTCCTCATCAATTGGTGGGCATTATTTACTGTATTTTGCTCTAAATGTTTTGTTTCCATGATTATGCTTGAATTGTGAATATTTCCATTTCCTTTTAGTTTTTGTGCATGTGGAAAAATAACATGCAGGTACCTAGAGTGCCAGTGATATATTCATATTGATCTCCCTGCCCCTTAAGTAAAGTAGTAAACCATGTGTGTGATTACATTATGAAGCTCTCAGGTTATTTTGATGTGTTGTCTTGCTATTCAATGTGATTTTCTATATACTTCCAGATGATACATTATTTAATATGATTATTTAATCACTCATGTATTCCAATCTCGTCTTAGTGTTATAAACTTCAGAAATATAGTACATAAATGTGTTACTATATTTCTTGATGATTTCATTAAATTGAACTCAAGTAGGCTTAATAATGAAACTCCTCATGACATTTGATACATATGCCATTTACTTAAATTGCGGTTTGTGCACTGTTTCTTTTATTATACTTGTGTGGCATATACACATACAGCATATGCACTCTGAACATACAGTTTGATCATGGGGTAAATAGTTTAAAAATTTTGAAGTACATACATTGAAAATTTTCATTTACTGTCACTCTACACTATCCACATATATGCCCTTTATCTGTATGATCTACTTTGTATCACCTTGTTGGCTTCTTAAATGAAACATGTGTACCTGACAGACAGTGTATAGTCTGAAGCACTGGATATGTATGTTTGCATTCCTTACATTTTGATTGGGACAATTTTTTTTTCCTATGTGGAGAAATGTATGACAATTGACAAAATATTTTTCTGCAAATATTAAAAGTACACTTCAACTATAATACACTATTTCATTGTTACATTGCTTTATTTTCAGTTTTGTCAATTATATGGAACTGTGAGGATGGTCAATGACAGAACGCAGGTGTTATAAGTTTCAGGAAGCAGCAGTGTCATGCATTTCTCAAAGACAATAGTTATCTAACAATTTTAGGGAGACTCTAAGTGCACATGAATGTCTTTGTGTGAAGACTTAAACACAAAAGTATCTTTGTCTACCATCTGATCATTTTGTATGCTCACCATCTCCTCAAGGGGTGACTCAGATTGTGGGCTTGGATTGAGTTCCTCCTCATTTCTTAACTTCTCCAGACATACCACCCTCTCCTGATTGTGGAAGTAACTGTTACAGAAACTTTAGATTTTGCAGTTAAATTTTTCATTTGATACATAAATTTCCTTGTGTGAAATTTGTATGTTAATACTGTTGCAGTCTGACAGTGTGCTGAAGAGTTTATGTAAAATTAGATAATTTTTCATATTTATTTACTTTTCAATAACACTGGGAAATTCATGTGAACATCAGTGCAAAGTACTTTGTGAAAATGGAATTTGTGGTGTGCTTGGAGTACTGACGGGGAAAGAGAAACTCTTTGATATTTGTAATGCATAAGTTTGGTGTCACTGTCATTTGTACGATTAATGTCATTGGAATTTGCTCTCCTTTAAAGGAAGCAAATATTTCATATTAATCTTACTGAAATTCTTAAGTTAATGTAACTTTTTCAAGCACTGTAATGAAGACTGTTGTAAAAATGTATCTGTATTGGGCATGCTTTGTTAAATGGTAGAGACAAAAATTGTCGCACAATTTGCTTGTTAGAAATAACTTACTGTTTATATTATGATGGGATGAAGTAACTTTGTTTCAAGAATAACAGCTAATTATTTGACTCAGAGAGCTGGTACTGATAGCTAAGTTGTAGCCTGAATGTAGCTTTTGTTGTGTAGATGTACACAAACTCCCATGTGCAATAAAAGATAGCCTGTAAGAAGTGTCTGTAATGCTTTTGTTCTAAAAGTTTTATTTATTCAGTAACAGTGTCATTACTGTATAAGTAACAACTTGATTCCTTTTCTGTGCACTGATATAAAATTGTAGTTAGACTGCAACTATCATGTACAAAATTTCACAATCCATGGAAATACTCTGTCCTTCATACAACAATGCTCCTTTTTCATCATGCACTCTCTGACAGTCTTTGAAAATGCCACCACATGACTGACTAAGCTGTTACCTAATTCTGACATTGATTCCACTTATTTATCAGACTACTATCACCTTTCCTGTCAGCCTCCCTTGGCCAACTCTTGATTTTTCGACCCCAATGGTATTAGGTTGTGAAGCCGGGCGGTGTCTTTCATATTCTTTCTCTAATCATTATGTGAAAGGGGGGAGGAGGGCATGCTCAGGTGTTGTGAAGCCAGCATTCCTTGTAGAGCAATCACATAATACTAAGCCTGGTCCTCCAAGCTGCAGGTTATTTGTTTAAGGCTGGTAACATACCCATGTAGATGTCCCCACACACCTGAAAATAATCATCCTCAAATACGAATGCGAAGTAAGAGGCGGTGAGGTCGGAAAGGGTTATTGTGGATGTGTAGAGAGCAGTGTTCGTATGATATCACTCTGATTAAGCTCTGGTTTTGTAACAAAATGTGACCACAGTTGGAGATGTTCTTTGCATGAAGTAAGTGGTATGGAAACATGAGCCTACTGAATAAGGAAGCACCCTTGGAAGAAGGGTTGCTGGGTTTGGTTGTGATTCCACTGAAAGGCGTTATGAGGTGTTTTGGAAACACATAATCTCACATTGCTGCCACTACTACATGGACAATACTGGAGTGGTGTATATCAATGAGGTGAACTCAATGGTTACTGAATAAATACAGATGAGACAGAGCAGACTCCTGTTCTGTAATACCAATGACAGTGTGCAGCAGATGAAGAACATAATTGTGGCTGCCAGATCTGAAGAGGAGACCAAAGTGAAAATGATTACACTATGCTGTGATGGAACACTGCCAAAAGTTACTTCTTCCCAAGGCAGTCTCTCTTCAGTGCACGGCCTCTCAAGTAGTATGATGTCTGAAGGTCTCTGTCCTGGAGCTCACGGATGTGTGCACTGTTCCTACTGTCCGTGACTATTACTATGAAGACAGTGACTGTTTGTTGCTTCTGATCATTCTCCATCTTTGCCATCATATGAAGAGTTCCAGCCAGATGTGGACCTGCAGTACTTCACTTGGGGCAAAGGACATCAACTGCATGTAGGGCAACAGCCTTGGTGGAATTGGCAATTCAAGAGGACTACCTGGCCAACAACATGCTTCACCGGTACTGTACAAGTCTCACCTTCCCTGACGGCCATCAGCATTATAGATGCTGAGGTTGTAAATGGCAGTTAGTCCCAAACTACAGGTAGTATATTCTCTGGCACATTTCACTGTAGTAGATGTGGCACATCAAGGTATTCTGATGAGTTTTCAGCTGATAGTAATATTTAGTACCATTGGACTATTACTTACACCTAATCAGAAAGCAGCCAGCTGAAAAGAAATATAGTCAAGATGCAAGCAGCAGCCCGCACCTCAACAGGATGTGGTAATGACAGTGCCTGTTTAATGATCAGCAGCTCTTATGTCAGTGAGACACACTTTTCCCCCTCTCCAAACCCCCTTCCCCTCGACCTGCTCTGTTGCTCATATAGCAATAGAAGCAGCATATAGCAAACAGCACTGAGTATAAAGTCACTCTGTATTTAAATTAGAATGTAAAATTTATGCTCAGTGTGTTAGTACATAAACTAAAATGGCTAGTGTATAGTTCTCCAAATAATCTTTTAATGTCATATTTTATTTCTTCAATTATGTGAATGGAAATAATTGTAAATCGATTATAATCTACGTCACATCACTGTAATATTGGTTAAATATGTATTATTAGTATGTAGTATAGTCATAGACATCTCAAAAATAGTTTCAGAATGTAAGTCTAAATGTGGAACTATTTCAACAATGCACAAGACAGAGGAAGTTCTGTGGTCTGATGTATGTAATGTTAGTAGACATAATTCTCCATCTCTTTTGCACTCTGCCATCATCCCAGCTGATGTTAAATTGAAGGAAGTTAACTATACAATTGTATCATTAGATGTAAGGTGAAAAATTGAAACAAATGTAATGCTCATTACATTCACACAGTCAGTGAAAATGGAGATGTAGCTCTGAAACTTGTTGTACAATAATTAAAAAATAAATACCTATGAATGACAGAATATTGACTTGATTAATGCTTACTTAACGTTACTATTTCTATTATATTGACAAATGTTGTTGTTATGAACAAACAACTTTATAGACATATCATGACAACAGTTTCTTAGAAATTTATAACATGCTTGCATGGTTATCATGTAGATATCTTGAATACAAACAGGTTAATGCAGTGGATTTCCAAACGTGTCTAATTTACTTGTGGAAATTTTGTAGCACATGGATGACAAGGTACAAATGTACCAGTAAATTACAGATCCATTAAACAATCAAACTCCCGTGTGTGAAGCAACTTTAATAGTCCAATTACTTTAAAATGAGTTTGATTACTTCACAGTGAGTTAGTGTGTTAAATATTTGACTTCAAGTACAATAACAAACCTTACCTAAACTTTTTCCACTTATGTTCTAAAAGTTAATTGGATTCCATTAAGAGGTCACATTCTCAAATACTGGATAAACAGACCCCAGGTAGCAGCATGCTGTCAGTTACACTTCTTAAAGACAAGTTCACAGTGCCTAAATCTAATACTTGTTTCTTTCTGTTTTAAACTTATAATATATTTCCTAATGTGCAGTTTCAGATTATGAGGGCATTTTAAATTTTCAGAGTTGGTCAGTCATTATGTGGAATAACAAAACTAAAAACTGACTAATTCCAGGGGCAGTGATTTTTTTTATTTATTTTTTTTATTTATTTTTTTTATTTATTTTTTTTTAATGCTCCAACAGGTCTTTGTTAGTACAGTAATATTTATTCTGAATGCCAAGTCTACCATTACTGGTATTAAAATAATCCTCTCATTTTGGATTCTGCACTTCTACACAGTTGCAACTGCACTGTGTCTCAATAATGGTATACATGTGGCTAAAGATCAATGTGATACAGTACACTACATCCCACAGTTGGATGTATTTGACATTTGGAGCCCAGTGCTATCTTACATACTCAGCACACTAACATAGGGTGGTCAGATGAAGAACTTTCAGTGAGAGGTGTAAGGATGTTACACTAACTTCTTAGATTCTAGTATTTTATTATTTTCAATATTGCTCTACATTCAGCTTTCAAATGTTCATGTTTATATTTTCTGTTCAACAAACCTTCAGATTCTCCTTTCCTGGATATGAATTGAATTGTCTGCTTGTGTGCAAAGTTTAGAAGTTACCTCAATCTGTCTACTGTAGGGAGAGAAATTAATTCCTATTTGCAGTATGCAATAACTGTAAATCATCATCTGCATCATTGTTAATAGTTTATAGTGGTTGTTGTAATTCAGTGAGCAGCTCATCAAATTTGTCAATCTGATTGAAAGACACCTGGAATATTTGTATTGACTTGAGTTGGCCCACTAGTAAATCCTGCAACTTCTCATTTGCCGAATTCAGAGCTTCTGGAAAGGAGTGTTTTTCACTGCTGCATCAGTCGTGGAGGGATGTGATTACTGAGAAAAGTGAATGTGTGTTGTGACATAACTTCTGCGCTCACTGGCTTTTTCCTTTTTTTCTTGTCTTCCAGAGAATAGTGATCTGACTGGAAAGTGATTTCTTTGGGTTTACTAAACTTGAACCCAAAATTCACCGTCACATGTGATATTACTTCCATGTTATAAATTAATGACACAGGCTAGTGAAGATGCCCATTTTGAAAACGCCGAAATTCACTTTCTCTCCATTTTGTTTCAAGCTGTGTACAATTGCATGTTACATTCATACAATCATTCATACTAATTATAATGTGCATGGCTCAAACTTTTGGAATAGAGAGTGTGATGTTTACTGAAAACCACTATTCTACAAGCTGAGATCACTTTCATTCTCAGTTACTCAAACACAGTTTGTGGGTGAGAACAGAAAAATTATTGCGAAGTAAACAAAACATGATAAGCAGTTAAGTAAATAGGACATTCTTAAAATTTGTAATCATTGCACCAAAAAAGATGACAAAATCTGATTAAACCTTCCATTCACTTCCTTATTCACTTTCCTAAGGAAAGTGAGAAAAACTGCTCTCTTCAATTGTCACAAGTAAAACACCACCCAGTTCACTCTGTAATGCAAATAGTTCCTGAGGAAAAGATACTTAAAGCTGTGAGAACTTGAATTTGCTAAAAATTGATGCCCAAAACAAAGACAGTAGGTTTTAATGTCAAACAAAACAGGGTTTCAGATCTCTCTTAAGTGATACCCCTTATGTCCATTATAAACAGAATTACAGGGGTATCCTGTTCTGTTTGTTTTTTAATAAGTGTTTGGTATTTGATTTCTGCAAGTTTTCACTGCCGGTGCACTGTCACGCTTAGCACTGGTGGACAGTTAGAGTGGTGCAAGTGTAGTAGACCTAGATAGTGTACACAGGAGCTGCTATATGCTTTAATTTCTGTTTGAACGAGTTAGTGTGCCGGATTAATCACCTGAAGATGCTGGCCAGGTGAACCTCTTGGCTGACGTTATGTTCTGGCTGGAGCCTGGTTATGAGTAATAATGATATAGTAATGCTGGACATGAAAGCAAGATCACATATGAACATAGTTTTATATTACATTGTACATAGCTCCTGAGAGCTTACATACAGATACAATACACATCATAGTGTTATGCCAAATGCTTTAGTTGTGTATGAAAGCTCTTTATGTATGAATTCCAAAGACACTCTGTTCACCTAATACTTGCATATAAAAGACTGCCACTAGGTTCTTTCATGTGAGATATTCTTAACACCGCAATCAACATACTTAGTTCCAAAATGCTGATTTCTTGGGGTGTATGAACTAGAGGATTTTTTAGACCTTTGCAGGTGCAGAAGTGGTTCAATGTCATGTTGTGTATTTGTCCAGTGCCACATCAGGTCAGTGAATAAATCACCAAGAGAATTAGCTCATTTCCATGATTATGAAATCCTCATCACTGAAAATATACAAATACTGCTCAATGTCATATGATGATCAGAAACTGTGCAACAATGAAGATTTCCCCACGAACTCCATAGATAACTACTCCAGACTAGTTGTGCACATCACATGGAAACTTGCTACCCTCCAGTGAATGTGAGGTATGAGTGAAGATCGGCAAGATGTGTCACCTGTTAACGTTAATTGTCTGATATTGTAATTAGCTATCTCTTGCCAGAAGGAGCTGCATTTCCTATAATTGTCATGATGGTATTGCTTTTACTTGGCAGGAAAGACCCAAGGAGTTTCAGACAGTTAAAGGGTGCCCACAACACTTAATGCATGCAAGATTACTGCACAACTTTTACAACCTTGAAAGATGCCCCAGCTATAGGAAGCAATGGTTAGGCACAAAAGCTCTCCTTCAGTAGTAGACCTCTGTTTTCATATGAAGCAGGGTCTGTAACTAAAAGACATGGCCTATATTTAAGGCACTGTGCTACAGTAACTGGGAAAACTCGATAATCATTAACTCTTTGTCTTCCTACTGACAGGCTTTTTCCATTTGGACTGCACAGTGCACTCTATATCCCCTGTATTGCTATGTGACCTGGAGCTATGGTAGCTCTGCTAACAGAAGGGTCTGTAGTGACTGCAGCATGGGAGTTCAGGCTCCAGGTTGTATTTCTGGTGCTGCAGAGTGGAGACCTGTGTCCGTTACATACACTAACCTGTCTGTATGTAGACAGGTACCCTCCAGAGAGGAGAATCTAGCTTAGTTAGGTAGGGCTATTCCAGCAGAAAGTCTTGCTAACAACTGGAACATCAGACATTGCTGGGAGTGTTGTGGTGTGACACTGTGATTACATTGCAAACGCATGGCATTAAAGATTCTGTGGGCTGTGACCCTTTCATTTTACTTCTTAGGTTCATTACTCATGTAACCAAATACAAGTGGTGTGACACATATGTTACAATGCAGTGCTGGGTAAGTACAAGTTGACTAGTACCAAAAATTATTTTTGGGGGGATGCAAAAGTTGCTTAATTGTAGCTTGCCCAATGCTATTGGTATTTATCAGATAAGATGCAATCCAAAGCTGCTTCTTTCTTCTTGTGAATTTCCATATGGCTTCCAATTAACAATCTTCATTCAGATACCTAATCTGTAATGTTATAGTGCTTCTTTAAAGGCACCCACACTCCATACTTATATCCAGTCTCCATTAATCACTTGTACCTTCATATTTACTACTGGAAAATCCAAATATGTCTTGATGGATTGCAGCACATATTACATCATCCATACAACAATATTTTACATGATCTGAGACACCAGAGATCAGACATTGCATACTGTTACATCTGTTAACACATTTTTTTTAGTTCACTGCTTCTGGCATTTGCTACAGGAGAGGACTACTATATCATTGTTCTCATGCAATTTTTGTAAAAACTATTGTGCAACTCTGAGTGTCTATCACAAAATTCTTTGCAGTCAACTAAAAGATGAAAATGAGAATTTCATTCCCTAGCAGTGTTCCATACTGTGCATAAATGAGAGATTTTGAGCATAAAGTAGACTATGTCATTGAGACAACATTCTACCACATGAACCATTCAATGATGGATTGGAAGCCATCAAAAAGACAGCACTGCAACCCCCTGTTGGCTGTAGGTAAGACTAGGAGAAGCACTAGGCTGGTATTGGACATGAGGGCAATTAATAAAATAATAATCGTGTGAGAATCTGAGAAGAAAATTTAGTTCAACAAGTACAGTGGAGCCAAGGATCAAGTACCTCGTTTCCATCAATTTGAGTATGTCGTATCGACAGATAAGTCTAAACAGAGCTCCTGTAATGTACACTGCTTTTATTTCTGCATGTCATACCTACCCATTTAGAATGACATCAGTTACTCTAAACATGAGTGTTGGTGTGTTTATAATAACATTACATGATGTGTTAGGCCCAGAATTACTACAAAGAATTACTTTATATGTGGGTGATTTGATGAATGCCACACAAATTTTGGAAGTGCACATGTCATTGGTAGAGAATGTTTTAGAATACTTTCAGCAATATAGCAAGTATAGATGTAGATGTAGATGTATGATGTTAAAGGCAATATGAAAAAAAAAAAAAAAAATTTCTAGACAGAGGGAGACAGAGAGAGACAGAGAGATAGAGAGACAGAGAGAGATAGAGATAGAGATAGAGAGAGAGAGAGAGAGAGATATAGAGAGAGAGAGAGAGATATAGAGAGAGATATAGAGAGAGATATAGAGAGAGATATAGAGAGAGAGAGAGAGAGAGAGAGAGAGAGAGAGAGAGAGAGAGAGAGAGAGAGAGAGAGAGAGAGAATGAATAAATTTCTTCTGGCACATTATTATGCCTCAATATATCGTAATTGACAAAACAAAAATACAAAGAGTTCATAACTTCCCAGTATACCAAACAGGTGCAGTTAAAAGTATCTTCAGATTTAGCCAATGAACATTGTCATTTTGTTCCAAACCAGTTTTTATATGCAGAACAATTACAAAATTTTGTACGCAGACTGATCCCTTAGATTGGGTCTGAAGTAATCCAGTCTGCTTTTAATAAGATCAAAGATGCACTAGAAAATAAACAGTTGGTGTACCATATGAATGTCCCAGGATTTTTGCTTGTCAACTGATGCTTCATTTACCAGGTTGGGAGCTTCTCTCTTCCAAATTAGGGGTTTAGATGGTAGATGAAGTGTCTGTACACTACCCTTTCCTAATGGGCCTACACAGCCATTGAATATGAAGTTGTCACAATTATTTACCCTTTCAGGAAATTCCACCACTATTTTGTTGATAATTACACCAAAGTATATTGTGGTTGCCAACCTTTAAGCTTTCTTCTCAGTTGCAAATTAGTGTATGCAGAAGTGGTTCACTTCAGTAATACAATTTAAAAATAGTTTGTCATGGAACAGAACAATGTAGTAACTGACACATTACCATGTTTACCTGAAGAAATATCCAGTAACTTTTGCTCTGAGGGATGAAGTTCTAAATATAATGTCTTTCTGGTGCATGATAACACTTATTGTCTGTGTTTCATGTCAGCAGCAATGTGTGTCATCTCCAAGACAGGAATCCTAGGTGGAGAGAAATCAGAATACAATCTGCACTTGACCCACCTAAGACACTAGTTAGATACTATGTGCTTCACAATAATGTATTATTTTGTTGTTGTTTTACCCAGTATAACTGGTGTAATTGCATTCCAGAGGACAGCCTGGAGAACCTAATCTTGTACATCCATTAAGCACTGGGGATCCTGAAGTGGTTAAATGTGCTGAGAAAATCAATGGCTATTGCTATTTTCCTTACCTGTAAAAGAGAGTAAAATGGATTATCCACAAACATCTACTCTGTCAAAGTGTGAAACCTCCAAACTGTGGCTCTGAAGGTGAGCTCCACCCAGTCTGGGTGGAAGAAGAGATTTAGGTGACATTACCTCATGCTCAAGAGTTTGCTTTCCAGTTACGGTCCTCTGCTGCTGTGCACATTCAAATCACCCACTATATGCACAGGCACTCATATGAAGCTAAAGTTTAGGAGCACTGTGCTGCCACAAAAAGCTGAACACAGGTTGTAAGTCAGCTGGAGTGAGACGTGGGCTGCCAGATTCACTTGGACACAGATCTCTAGTGTGCCTGGTGAACTGAAGAGATCAGCAACGAAAAGTTATAGTTTATTATCTAGAAAAATGTATTTTAGTATAGAGGTCTAGTAGGTACAGGTAGTACATATACATAATAAAGATGGGATGGCAGGCAAGATTGTGGAATGAGGACACAGTAGCATGTTCTGTTTCCCACAACCTACATGAATGCATTTGAAATTTCAGATGAGGAATCATAATTCAGGTCTTAGATATGGTAGCCAGGTAAGCTTGCAGCTCAGTAATATCACAGACAAAAAATTTAGAGCAGCCAGCTACTAGTCAGACTTGGGACAAACTATATGATACGAGATTCAAAACTTTCATGGCTTTGTTGACATTTTCTATCGTAAGTGGCCACGATTTCTTTTTTATATATGAAAAGTGGTCAAAACACTTCATCATAAATTTTAGTATTTCTATCAAACAAAGATTTGATAGATTCATCCACATTAGTCCATGTTGATGTAATTCAATAGCTGAAGTGAAAAACGTATAAGTAGTTTATCAGATGATAGCGAAAATCAAAAGATCCTAATTCCCAATACTAAAATAATATGGACACTTGCAAAAAACATAAAAATATACGTGGACACTACATTAAATGGCGAAAATGTGTGGATGTCAGCATAAATGATGGGGAATGCTATGTTTTGATGTAGCAAAACATTTCTAAAGATTTGATATAGCACTATGGCAACAAAGGAGTTACTACTGTAATTTTGTGTTTCCTTGTTAGAGTTGTGGGGCATTTCAGTAGCAGTGCTATCATGTATAAACACCGCTGTGTTTCGGGCTTCCATATAAATCTGACCACTAACAAAATCTCTAACCTTGGCTATGGTGTACGAAAGAAGATGTTTCTGTAAAGGATAACAGTTCAGGGCTGTAAGAGTTTAGATTAGTGAGGTTTCCTGCTTTAGGCCCAAGAGTGTCCTGCAGTTGTAACTAAGTGAAGGCAGCAGCTTCTAAACAGTCAGTGTATTAATTACATGTCACAAAGTACAATCAGTAAGTCTATAATAACTGTTCCACATTCAGTGCCATTCTGCTCCAGATAACTTTACTTCTGCTCTTATGTGTTACCTTCTTTAGGACCGCCTGAATCTTTTGAAGTGTGTAGATTGTTGTTTTTTATGGATCACACCTACAGATATCTATTATGAGGTTTGATGTAAGAAAAAGAAAGATTAATTTCTACATCTACATCTACATCCATCTACATCCATACTCCGCAAGCCACCTGACGGTGTGTGGCGGAGGGTACCTTGAGTACCTCTATCGGTTCTCGCTTCTATTCCAGTCTCGTATTGTTCGTGGAGAGAAGGATTGTCGGTATGCTTCTGTGTGGGCTCTAATCTCTCTGATTTTATACTCATGGTCTCTTTGCAAGATATACGTAGGAGGGAGCAATATACTGCTTGACTCTTCAGTGAAGGTATGTTCTCGAAACTTTAAAAAAAAGCCCGTACCGAGCTACTGAGCATCTCTCCTGCAGAGTCTTCCACTGGAGTTTATCTATCATCTCCATAACGCTTTTGCGATTACTAAATGATCCTGTAACAAAGCGCACTGCTCTCCGTTGGATCTTCTCTATCTCTTCTATCAACCCTATCTGGTACGGATCCCACACAGCTGAGCAGTATTCAAGCAGTGGGCGAACAAGCATACTGTAACCTACTACCTTTGTTTTCAGATTGCATTTCCTTACGATTCTTCCAATGAATCTCAGTCTGGCATCTGCTTTACCAACGATCAACTTTATATGATCATTCCATTTTAAATCACTCCTAATGCGTACTCCCAGATAATTTATGGAATTAACTGCTTCCACTTGCTGACCTGCTATTTTGTAGCTAAATGTATTCGTAGCTCATTAAAGTTGTCTACATTGAGACTGAATTGCCATACCCTGCACCATGCGTCAATTCACTGCAGATCCTCCTGCACTTCAGTACCATTTTCCATTGTTACAGTACTTGGGCACAGTCAGCTTCAATGATTTTGTGCTGCCTTCTTGCAACCTGTGATTCTGTTCCTGCTCATGCCACATAAAACAGGTAGTTTCATGTTTCTATCTCGGTGTGCACGTGTAAATCTCCACTAGAACACACATGCTACAAAAATATCTGTAGCTAAAAATCTTGGGACATCAAATCTTTGTGTGTGCCTGTGCACAACACATCAGTTACCCACAGATGAGTCACTGCCTGTCTTCAGTTTTTGTTGTTGTCATGTTATTGTAATTGGTAAATGGTTGCACAATTGTGTTGGTGGCTAGTGCAGGTAGAGGAGACACAAGGATGATAACTGCTTTCAAATAATCGAGGTGTCAGTATTTTATGGTGGAAGTGAGGGACCACTTGAAGTCCGATTCATATGTAGGACAAAAATCCCCAGGGAATCCAAAATGAAGATGATTAATATGTGTCAGAAGGTGTAAGCCTACAACTGTGTGAAATCTTGCAGTTGGAATTAGCCCTTTACTGTTAAATTTGGTTGATCCCACGTGGCTCCCCTAGAAATATCATGTAATGTACAGTTGTCTTGTCAGTTGAAATAGAAAGCTTGGTATAATGTGTGACCTGTGATTAGCGAAAGTCAGAAACTGATGACACACAGTTTCACAGTGGCTGAGGATCCCGCAATTTAAAAAATGCTTTAGAAATAACAATTGACCCCTACCAAATTCCAAAAGCTTGATGTGCCTTTTTAGACTACAAAGAATGATCTCATGCCACATGTGATTTTTAGTATGGTCATATTATTCTTTCAAAAGTACCCTGCTACTTAAATGGAAACTTTTACACATTGCAGTGTACAGTTTTGTAATATGTCTGTGTTGTGGGGACATTATCTGGTGGCAAATAATGCAGATAATCTGAGCTCATTATGTAGCTCTAATTGCAAAAGTACTTTTGTAACATTCTGTTACCTAAATCTGATGTCGTTATTTTCTCTAAACATAGTTGGCTGTGAATTACATGTTGAGATTGTCAGACAATTTCTTCCATAAGCGAAAGCTCGTAGTTTATAAATTTTTGGCTTGAAATTACTGTATGTTCAATCTCAGAAATGTCTGAGAAGGATTTTTAAGCATTTTTTAAATTATTATACTTGGAAACAATTACAAATAAGTGTATTGTTCAAATTTTGTAGCAGTATAGGCTAAGTAAAATCCTTCTAATGCAGATGACAAATTGATGTGTTACGTAGGTACTGTGCGTGAAAACTGCTAGCAGTGAATAGTCTAAACAGACAGATGTGTCTCAATAATGTCCAGTTTCAGAAAATTATCATACCATGAAAGATGCTTGTTGGTTATGTCTACAATAAGACAGGCCATTCATTATATGCTATTTCTCACAAAGTAAATCTGCAGTTGCCAACCCACACAATTTCAAAGTATGTGAACCACCTACATTAATTGTATAGAAGTTCTCATTGCTTGTCAAACCTCAGTCCATGCAAACATGTTCAAGATATGTTACTTGGTGCCTCCATATGCACAACAAAAAAATGACACACACACACACACACACACACACACACACACACACACACACACGCCACAGTTGTTAGACTTAGGAAGGTGAATGATGTTTCCAGGAGAATAAAGCATGGGGAAAATGTCTTGCATATCCAGTTTCTTCTACACCATTGTATAGAGTTGCATTCATCTTATCCCAACAGTATGTTCATTTGTACATAGTGTGTTATAAATTTCTGTGCATGTTTCAGAGTTGTGCTTACATATAGCTCCTTCCACATCTGCATCCCTAACAGTTTTTTTTTTTAAATCACTGATTGTTTCCCTACTAGGAACTGATATGTGGATTATGCTGATTTAGGTACTCCCAAGTGTTCCACAGGTATGACTAGTGCATACCTGCATTATCTGTTAAGCCCTCTGACTCTTGATCAGTCTTGTACAAAAGCTGTAAACTGATTTACAGATATTGTGCAAATGATGTACACTATACAGTTTTATACTAACATGACTTTTTTCCATATTTATTACCACCAGAAAATACTATGCACATCAAATGCTTCTATGCAAGTAAATTTGCTCATCAACCAGCCTACCCCTCTCTCCTATGACACAGTACCACAGTAGCAAATGCAATCACTGTCTGAAGTTACAGTAATTCCTAGATGCAATATTTTCAGTATAGTTTGACAAAAACTAACATTCCTTGTGTAGCAAATGCTCACAGCAGTTCCAAGACATATGTTTATTAGATACTTAGTGTAATGTGCTTTGTCAATGGCCACATCCATACTAGTGTAATTGGGCACTGAACTCCACTGCTGGTTTTTCTGATGGGTGTGAGGAAGATGATGGGAATGTGTCCATGGATGTCTCCTGGTGTCAAAATAGCAACATTTATTAATAAACAGCAATATATTGGTTGTGGGCACTCTAGGCGAGGGTTGCTTCCATTCGTAATATTTTTGGTGGTGATAGAGGTGACAGGTGGATGTTCACAAACGCGCCAGCTGCTGCATCTGTAACTGCATTGGCATAACTTGAATCTGCTGCGTTGCCAGTGGCACTCCAGCCTTCCAGGACATTTTGCTGCAGCTGGAACAACTCACTGTGGGACTCAGTCATGCTGGCAACTGGGGGGTGTGGCAGGACAGATCAGTGCCCTGTCTCAGCAGACATCCCCAGCACCGACACTCTGGTGTGAATGGGCCAGCGTCCCTGGCCCTGCCCCAGTCATGGTGTTCAAGCCAGCAGCATCCAGGATAATGCCGACAGTGCATTATCACAAAGCACCCCAAGCAATGGCTCCAAAGACAGTGTCCTAAGATAATTAAGGCTGGATAGTTATGGCAGTGGAGTCACTCTGGCAGCTCCTGGGAAACTACGTGCATTATGACAGTGACTATTACAATGATTGTGATTGCAGTTACAACTCTGAACTGGTGGTGGTGGTGGTAAGTAACACGGCTCTGTGTCACTCAAACATCTCAAGACAGATGATGGTGATGAGCGGGCTGCCGGTCCTTAAATGTGGCTTTCTTGCTGGTCTGCTGTTTTTCTTTCCCAGTAGGTCAGGGGAATATTCTGGTGTTGCTCAGCTGGCCTATCTGATCCAATTACTGCCTCGATGTTGGTGCCCTGGCTTGCAGTGAGCTGCTTCTTGTCATGTCTTCTCCTGTATGGTGAACTGGCTGTTGACACAGCATTATCCTGTGTTACTGTACTCGGCACTCCACCGACCAATTATGCCACAGTATCATAGCACTGAACTGCACAACTGAGTGTAACACACACAGATTCAGGCTCCTAATACTCCTTCACTTTTTAACTATCTTTATTATTCCAAATTCCTAGCTTTAACTAATTTAATCACTCTCATCTTTCAACACACTATAGTTTGTTCAGTCCCCAATTCAAAAATTGTATTGCTTTCAGTTTTAGAGTAAACAGGAGTAGAAGTCAACTTCCTCATTAGTGTGGTTCCTGAACTCACCTCTAGGTTTTTAATATGGGAATATGTAAAGCGTATTGTATACTCTTTACCAATAAGAACAGTAGTTGGGTTTTTAAAGTGAAGGTGTGCATCTTTCATAAACTTGTTCTATAGTGAAAAATTATACTCTTTACAAAAATAGTGTGTTGCTAATGCTTTATCAGGAATGATGATATTATTAGTTTTATATTTCAATATACTAAAAGCATATGAAGACTGATCAATTTGTAATACAGAATGGGCTTATCGTTGTTTTTTGAAAATGTTTTCATGGGATACATCTTATCAGTGGAACATGATTCCACACATTTGCCAAAACACTCAAATCAAGTATTACCAAGGCACCACCTGATTTTCATCTGTAGGATGATTCTTCCTCTATGGACCTCCTTACTTCATTCAGATATATTTGTTTAGCACAAACTGAACAGTCAACCAACAGCTTGAATGTATCTTTATCAACAACAAAATTTAATTTTACAACATTTATGAGACATCACATTTATTGTATGGATAATTGTTCATACAATAACATTTTTGTTGTTGTGGTCTTCAGTCCTGAGACTGGGTTGATGCAGCTCTCCATGCTACTCTATCCTGTGCAAGCTTCTTCATCTCCCAGTACCTACTGCAACTTACATCCTTCTGAATCTGCTTAGTGTGTTCATCTCTTGGTCTCCCTCTATGATTTTTACCCTCCACGCTGACCTCCAATGCTAAATTTGCGATCCCTTGGTGCCTCAAAACATGTCCTACCAACCGATCCTTTCTTTTAGTCAAGTTGTGCCACAAACTTCTCTTCTCCCCAATCCTATTCAATACCTCCTCATTAGTTACGTGATCTACCCACCTTATCTTCAGCATTCTTCTGTAGCACCACATTTCGAAAGCTTCTCTTCTCTTCTTGTCCAAACTAGTTATCGTCCATGTTTCACTTCCATACATGGCTACACTCCATACACATACTTTCAGAAACGACTTCCTGACACATAAATCTATACTCGATGTTAACAAATTTCTCTTCTTTAGAAATGCTTTCCTTGCCATTGCCAGTCTACATTTTATATCCTCCCTACTTCGACCATCATCAGTTATTTTGCTTCCCAGATAGCAAAACTCCTTTACTACTTTAAGTGTCTCATTTCCTAACCTAATTTCCTAACCTAATTTGCTCAGCATCACCCGATTTAATTCGACTACATTCCATTATCCTCATTTTGCTTTTGTTGATGTTCATCTTATATCCTCCTTTCAAGACACTGTCCATTCCGTTCAACTGCTCTTCCAAGTCCTTTGCTGTCTCTTACAGAATTACAATGTCATCGGCGAACCTCAAAGTTTTTACTTCTTCTCCATGAATTTTAATACCTACTCCGAATTTTTCTTTTGTTTCCTTTACTGCTTGCTCAATATACAGATTGAATAAAATTGGGGAGAGGCTACAAACCTGTCTCACTCCTTTCCCAACCACTGCTTCCCTTTCATGCCCCTCGACTCTTATAACTGCCATCTGGTTTCTGTACAAACTGAAAATAGCTTTTCGCTCCCTGTATTTTACCGCTGCCACTTTCAGAATTTGAAAGAGAGTATTCCAGTTAACATTGTCAAAAGCTTTCTCTAAGTCTACAAATGCTAGAAACGTAAGTTTACCTTTTCTTAATCTTTCCTCTAAGATAAGTCGTAAGGTTAGTATTGCCTCACGTGTTCCAACATTTCTACGGAATCCAAACTGATCTTCCCCGAGGTCCGCTTCTACCAGATTTTCCATTCGTCTGTAAAGAATTCACGTTAGTATTTTGCAGCTGTGACTTATTAAACTAATAGTTCAGTAATTTTCACACCTGTCAACACCTGCTTTCTTTGGGATCAGAATTATTATATTCTTCTTGAAGTCTGAGGGTATTTCACCTGTCTCATACATCTTGCTCACCAGATGGTAGAGTTTTGTCATGACTCCCTCTCCCAAGGCCATCAGTAGTACTAACAGAATGTTGTCTATTCCCGGGGCCTTGTTTCGATTCAGGTTTTTCAGTGCTCTGTCAAACTCTTCATGCAGTATCGTATCTCCCATTTCATCTTCATCTACATCCTCTTCCATTTCCATAATATTGTCCTCAAGTACATCGCCCTTTTATAAACCCTCTATATAATCCTTCCACCTTTCTGCCTTCCCTTCTTTGCTTAAGACTGGGTTGCCATCTGAGCTCTTGATATTCATACAAGTGGTTCTTTTCTCTCCAAAGGTCTCACTAATTTTCCTGTAGGCAGTATCTATCTTACCCCTAGTGAGACAAGCCTCTACATCCTTACATTTGTCCTCTAGCCATCCCTGCTTAGCCATTTTGCACTTCCTGTCGATCTCATTTTTGAGACGTTTGTATTCCTTTTTGCCTGCTTCATTTACTGCATTTTTATATTTTCTCCTTTCATCAATTAAATTCAATATTTCTTTTGTTACCCAAGGATTTCTATTAGCCTTCGTCTTTTTACCTACTTGATCGTCTGCTGCCTTCACTACTTCATCCCTCAGAGCTACCCATTCTTCTTCTACTGTATTTCTTTGCCCCATTCCTGTCAATTGTTCCCTTACGCTCTCCCTCAAACTCTCTACAACCTCTGGTTCTTTCAGTTTATCCAGGTCCCATCTCCTTAAATTCCCACATTTTTGCAGTTTCTTCGGTTCCAATCTGCAGTTTCAATCTGCAGTTCATAACCAATATATTGTGGTCAGAATCCACATCTGCCCCTGGAAATGTCTTAAATTTAAAACCTGGTTCCTAAATCTCTATGTTACCATTATATAATCTATCTGATACCTTTTAGTATCTCCAGGATTCTTCCAGGTACACAATAACATTACAGTACATAAATTTAACAAGATATCAGTCCTACTGGCACAACATTAATGTTCTTTAATTTAAATTTTTCATAATTAAAACTACTTTATTTCTACATGAGATGCTGCCTTTGTTATCAACAAATTCCATTATTATAACATGAAACACAATATTTTTTAACATTAACAGTGTTCCTAACAAGCCTAATCACACAGTTTGATGCTGGAATCACACCCAATGTAAAATAATCTCCACTAAACATTAACATTTTATTGCATTAATGAAGTGTTCATAATAGAGTTATGTGGTAACTGTTTCAAATAATAGCATCTCAGCACTGTGTTATACAATACCTAGTAGGTGACACATGTACTTTGAATTAATATAAATTTTGATAGAAGCTGTTTTTCTTGTAGAATTCCAGAAATTTCTTTTGAGCTGGCTTACGTTGGAGTGTGACAGACTAACTTTGACATTGCTTTTCCCTGGCATTCATCCACTGGTTGTTAGGAAAGTGTCATCTTTAACAAATCAATAACAGCAAGAAATCTGGCACCTCCCTTGTGCCTGATTTACAATGCAACACAACGTCTAGAGAACAACCTCATGTTAACAACTACAGCAGATTGATAGCAGCAGTGGATCAGTAAGAGAAATAAGTCACTGAAAGCATGGGGATGGCAATAGGAACATGGGTCTCCATTTACTTATCTCACGATGGTGGTCATGTTGTACATGCACCAGATTGTAGAACACATGCCACATGATAGCTTCGTGCCACAGTAAACAGCAAAAGGTTCCTGGAAGCTCATAGGCCTATACATTCATATTACACTGGCTTGAAAAATATAAGGACAAAGCAAATTTTGCATGGTGTAACAGCCAAATAACATACCTCAGAGAAACTGTACATACAAATAATTATTTCAGTATTCTACAGAAGGCAACTGAAAGAGAAACTGACAAACAGAAATGATGCTTTCATTCAAAGAAAATAAGTACACTGAAGTGGCCATGATTTATGAACATCCTCTGGCCTACAAAAGACAGAACATGGTTCATAATAGGGTGTGTGATCAAGAATGAGAATGCATGATCTGCAATGTGCACCCATTTTGGCACAAGGTTGGTAAAGAGTTCCTGTGTACAGTGTTCCATTCCTCCTCCAGTGCAGCTAACAATAGCTAGATGCTCATTGGTGCATGTGGCCATGCTGCAACGCATCTCCCCAACATGTTCGATAGGGCCTAAGTCAGGGGAACATGCAGGATAGTCCATTCATCAGATATCCTTGCATTCCAAGATCTCCACATGCACTGTTCGGTGCAGTCAGTCGGTGAAGTCACAGCCGAATGCACTCCTGAAAAAGCAAACATTGGGAAGAAGTACTGTGTCACAGTGGTGTTGTCTGGTCAGTATACTGTGTTCAAAGATTTGAAGGCAGTATGCCATTGCAACATTGTGCCTCTTACATCATGACAACTAGACTACCAAAATGATGATGTCAGGCAATGTTGGTGAGATGCATTAGTGCTCTCACCAAGAGGTCACACATATTGCATACAGGAACATTGTTGAACATGATCAATTTGGTGGTTGAGGTTTTAGGGCATCGACAGTGATAATGTTGCATGGGCATATTGCCTGCTAATCATTGAACACAGTTCACTTACAGGTCAACGTCTTTGTGGCACTACTCCTTCTATACCCCTGCCTTTCCAAGAGTGCATTTGGCCCTGACTTCATTTTTATGGAAGACACTGCAGGACTGCATCTAACAGCACAGGTGCAAGAGCTGTAGGTGTGAGAAGATATTTGACCAGTGGGATAGCTTGCCCATTCCCCTGCTTTAATTCCCATGTAGCATGGCTGGATGTGTTTGGGAGACATACTGCAGCGCATCCACATGCACAGTCAACTGTCCTGCAATTATCGACAATGCTGATGAATGGAAAGCTCTACCATAAGAACTACATATCAAATGTGGGGGCAGAATGCCACTACATTGCGGAGCACACATTGCCATCCATGGTGATCACAAGAGACGCGTGCAGCCTATTGTCATTTCTAAGAGTTCTGCTTGATTCTGAAAAAATCCTTTTCTTAAGATAACACATTTAATCTCCAACTAAAGTATATAACTTTACCTCATAACTGAACAGACACTTTACACCATAATGAGAACACAAGATTGATTCTTTAACTTAAGAACTTTCTCTTGCTCCTCCTTTTTTCTTGGGGGGGTGGGGCAGCGGGATGCACTGTCAATACCACACTGACTCCCAAGAGGAAGAAAAAAAATCACATCACCAAAGATTATAAGCTACATGCAAAGAAAAAACAGTTAATTACTAGTATCTACAAAAACTGTTTTAGCCTTTCTCTTATCCTGCAAAATATGACTAGTGTGTGATAGTGCCCACCACCATCCCACAGAAATATGGGCTGAGGTAGTAAATAATCTGTAGCATACCCTGTAATCTAAGATACGTTGGTATGTGGCAATCTGTTTGTGTGGCTGAAAAGAGACTACCCCATAAATCAGTCTTTTAATTAGATTGCATTGAAAGTTTCCTCCTGTGAATGTACAAACCATTATGAATACAACAAAATATGCTGTAAGTGTGTTCCTTTACCTGCCATAGGCCTAGACAAAGAAACAGGATATACGGTAAGCATTTTCATGCAGCAAAGCAACTTACACAATATTAACAAAGGAATGGCATCCATCATAAGCATGTTCTTAAATAAACTAACAGATAATTGTTAATGATACATGCACAACATTACAGTACATCATATTATATTGACTACTTTTCTTGCCTGTCCTTTGTACACTCATGTGTTTTCATGTGTGTTGAGAGTCATCACAATTCTGACACTTGCAGTCAGTGGTAAATGCATTTTCCATAAGTTATGACTTTGGGCAAAAAACTTTCCAAAACATTACACATTTGATATTTAATTATACCCTGTGAGCCAGGACAATCTATAAAATATGCCACTCATAACAGAATGGTTTCATTGGCTGATTGTAACTTCAGTTGTCATTGGATAACTGTGAAATTGAGCAAATATCTTTGGAGTGGAATGCATTTTAGTCCGATGAAATAGGTACCCATTCCACCTGCAATCCTTTCACAACTGTACTTCTGGCTGACTCTAGCATTCACTGCTGCAATCACTGAAAGTTTCTTGTTATTGCTGGTGTTTCTAACGAATTTACAAGAATTGTGTGTGCATATTACTATACATTAAACTACATGCAACAAAAGAAAATAAGAAAATTTGAGTGCAGAAAACTACACTGAAACTTCATAGTTACAAAACTTGGTTTGAGGACTGAAGCACTTAAAAATCTCTCCATTAGGGTGCATAAACAGTGGAAACAATCAACTCTGTCCATTCACTGGGGCCCCTGTAAGGATCACAGGTTAATGTTTTGAGTACTCTTTATTGGCTTCCCTTCCATGTGATGGTGGACAGTTTTCAAATTCAAGAGTGAGGAATGTCTATGGTGCACTGGTATATTTATGACTTGGAGCCATTTTTGTAATCATATGATGTAATTGTTCCTACAAAGCACTTCTCATAGCTGGATAATGCGATAAATATTAACAAGCTGACAGTAAATATTACTCCAACTTGTAAAATCTGAGAATCTAATAACTTTTCCCCTGCATTTTTTTCTGTTGGTCCTATCATAATCATTATCCTCCCCCTTCTCCTACCATTAAGAGTTTTGACTTTCCAAACTCTACCACAGGTTTCAACGTCAATTTTCAAAATTATTCACATGGAAACCAAATTGTGTTCTTTCTCATGTTTAACCTGTACAGTAACGCATAACAAAACTGTTTTGCACCCTAAATGCCTTTGGGTTCATTTAGAAAAAGATTTGTCATTTTTAGGTCTGCTTTCAAAATGGTTTCACAATGTTTCATCACCTGAGTGGTGGGGAGAGTGTTGTAGCTGGAGCAAATCTTTTCTGGCTGGGGCTTTGGTCAAGTGAAAGATTTTTAGAATCATACCAAGGAATGTAGATTAGAATCTGCCATAACCTGCTTTGGTCATTTTCGACTGTTTTTCTTGTTTTGAGTCATGGGTGCAGCTTTTGTAAATGTGAAGTAATCTACTTATTTAAGTGATGTAAAATACTTTACAGCTGTTTGGGATAACTTGTTCATTCTTCAGTTGCAGAGATATAAGGTAAGTAACATCAAAATTTTTTTAAAATGTATCACATAAATCATGGACTCATCTGTCCACGTGTCATCAGTCATGGAAGATGATGAACATTGAAACAGGAGGTGTTCTTGTACCTTGCTGATATTTGCCAACTAAGTTTCTTTAACATTTAAATAATTTTCCTTCTTGAAAATGGAGATTTGTGTTCGAAGCATAGCAGGTATTTCAACATATTTTTGACTTGTAACTGATTTTTATATATTAATTCATAAAATGATATTGCTTATTTATTATTGGAGTATTGTGGATTGATAATGTAACACAGACCACCAAATACAATACTGATGTAATTTTCTCAAATATAAAACTTTTAAATCTTGATAGAATATTTGCCCTCAAAAGGCAAAGGTCCAGAACTCAATTCATCAAACAGTTTTAACCTGCTAGGATGTTTCATATCAGCACACACTTTGCTGTAGAGCTAAAAATATGTTCTATTGTAGTTTGATAAAGTTTCCGAATTTGTAAATTCTGAAAAAATTTTGTCAAAATATAATTTCCAAGTGTTCATCCAATGCAATAATCTCATTTAATTGGTTTGGCTTAAAACATTGACATTCACTTATGTGCTTTTGCAAACGAAATCGAATGTGGATGAATGTATCACAGAAAGTAAATCAGGATCTAGTTGTGAATAAAATGACAATGGTAGGCTTGATATAGATACTAAATTTGGTTTCCTGAAAGAAAAAAAATTGTGAGTATGATTTGCAAGATTAATTCCTCAAACTTCTGCAGAAACAGCATAGATTGATTGAGAACTCCATCTGAGCTGCACGGCTGGAGGTACATCTACATACTCAACAAGCCACTGCACAGTGCTTCGTAGAGGGTACATTATACCACTACTAGTAGTTCCATTTTCTGTTCCAGTCTAAGATAGAGAGAGTGGAAAACAAATGATATATTTCTCCAAATCTGTCCTAAATACTCAAATATTGTGTCATAGTCCCTATATGAAATGTTTTTTGGCAGCAGTAGGATAGTTCTGCACTCAGCTTCAAATGCCAATTCTCTTAACTGTCATGTTCTTAGAAATGCATGTCTTCTTTCCTCCAGGGATTTCCATCTGAGTTCCCATAGCATGCCCGTAACACTTGCATGTTGATGAAACCTGCCAGTAACAAATCTAGCACCCTGCCTCTGAATTTCTTTGATGTCTTACTTCAGTCTGGCCTGGTGCAAATCCCATTCCCTCGAACAGTACTAAAGTGCAGGTAACACTAGAGTGCTACATGCAGTCTTCTTTACAGATGAACCACACTTCCTTAATTGCTCCCAATAATCCATGGCTGACCATTTGCCTTCCCTATCGCTATCTTCATAGGTACTGTGGGATGCTTGGACTTGCAAAGTCTGGTACCATTTGATGAGGACAGGAAGTAACCTTTTCATAGTAACAGCATTCTCATTTCTCATGCTTTTTAGATAAATATCTGATGTTACAAACCTCTGGAACATGAAGTAATGAAAAATACTATGTCAAAAATTGTTACTATTAAGGTGCATTTATAAACATACAACATTAAAAATAGCACAAATACATGCAATGTATTCTACAGGGCATTTATTACGGGTTGTCTGTATGTTGGGGTGCAACTTACAACAGCTATGGTGACAGAGACCATACTGGATTTCAGTTACTTGTTTCAGATGGTGAGAGGATTATGTGTGCCATCATTCTGAACTGTCTCTTTCTCAGAAATAAACATGTGAAATCTGTTTTGAGAAACCTTTATTAGTGTAGGAGTTATGACCTGTTAAAATTTGGGACAGTTGGCAAAGCTGGTATTGCAGTATGTGCTCAATAAGACCACCATTGTGCCAAACCTTCATTGCCAGTCATGCTGCACACATCACCAGATCTGTGGGTCCAGCTGTGAGACCAGGGCACCATGGTGGCCTTCTGATAAAATGCCTCCTATGTATCCTGTGACCTACAAACTGTTTTAGCCAAAAACAGTCTGACTTCAGTGGCATATTGGGGAGGTACACAGTCTCATTGGAAGGTGGTTGGGGTATCACCCTCAGATTCATCAGTGTTGGAAGCACATAACCATGGAACATATTAAGATACCTCACCCCATTCAAGGTTCCGCCAATAAACACTGGAACCATGATTTTTGTCCCAAATCCCACATAAAATCATCAATTTTTCACCACCAGCACTTTTCAAGAGGTCCATGCAAAAGGGAGTTTGCATCTGACAAGTAAAAAACATTTTCTTCTCCTTGTAACTAAAAAGTAACTTTGTCACTGAAAAACACCTGTCAAGTGAAGTTAGGATTCCTATTACACTGATCAAAAGCCTCTTCTACGAATTGCACCCGCCAATCAGGGTCACCCTCAGATCTGGTACTGAGACTGTAGCTTATCTGGTGTCAAAGTTTTAAGCTGCATGTGTTGTAAACACACCAATGGCACCTGTATGTTTCTGAGAGCCAGTTCATGCTGTGACTTGGACTATCCACAAATGGTGTCAAAATTTCTGTTGCCAACTCTTCATCAGTGGCTGTTCTTGGATGTTCAATGCATGGCTTGTCAAGTAACTTGGACACTGTCCTGTGTGAAATACCATTTCTCTTAGGATGCTGGGCATTGAAGAAGTCCGCATCAATCATTATGATACTTCATCCACCTCTCATTAACAAAATTTCACCATGACACACAGTAGGGACACAATGAATCACCTGCAACAAAAAGTAGAATTGACCACCTCCTAGCAGTTTCAAACTTGAACAGGCCATAACTCCTAGACACAGAGACAGCTGAAGAGAGACTTCACATGTGTGTTCTTGATAAAGGGGCATTTCAAAATGATGTGCTACATGAATGAAACCCTCAATACTAGGTACCCACACACACCTCTGAAACCTGATACTGCATATTTCACATGGACTCTATGGCAGAAAAAAAGGAAACTCACAGTGGCTGAAACCAACATACTGAACCATCAAATCCATGTTAGATAGGGTAAGCGAATGTTTGCATAACGAAGTCCACAGAAAAACAATGAAAACTCCGGCTCTTACAAGGGGAGGCCACCAATTGTGAAATTCAGATTCGATTCATGCTGCGCATAATAAAAGCTCATGGCCAGAGGTGTAATGTGGCAAAGCACCAAGATGCACTTCTAAGCTGTTCTCGAGAAAATTGACAGTTAAAAGAAACCGTTGCGGTAAAATACTCCCTACGATTAATAATTTTCTACAGCGTCGTGGCGCAGCGGTAAGCGCTCGGATTCATAATTGTCTTCATAGTGTTTACCACGTATACACTCCTGGAAATGGAAAAAAGAACACATTGACACCGGTGTGTCAGACCCACCATACTTGCTCCGGACACTGCGAGAGGGCTGTACAAGCAATGATCACACGCACGGCACAGCGGACACATCAGGAACCCAGGAAGCGCGGTGTTGGCCGTCGAATGGCGCTAGCTGCGCAGCATTTGTGCACCGCCGCCGTCAGTGTCAGCCAGTTTGCCGTGGCATATGGAGCTCCATCGCAGTCTTTAACACTGGTAGCATGCCGCGACAGCGTGGACGTGAACCGTACGTGCAGTTGACGGACTTTGAGCGAGGGCGTATAGTGGGCATGCGGGAGGCTGGGTGGACGTACCGCCGAATTGCTCAACACGTGGGGCGTGAGGTCTCCACAGTACATCGATGTTGTCGCCAGTGGTTGGCGGAAGGTGCACGTGCCCGTCGACCTGGGACCGGACCGCAGCGACGCACGGATGCACGCCAAGACCGTAGGATCCTACGCAGTGCCGTAGGGGACCGCACTGCCACTTCCCAGCAAATTAGGGACACTGTTGCTCCTGGGGTATCGGCGAGGACCATTCGCAACCGTCTCCATGAAGCAGGGCTACGGTCCCGCACACCATTAGGCCGTCTTCCGCTCACGCCCCAACATCGTGCAGCCTGCCTCCAGTGGTGTCGCGACAGGCGTGAATGGAGGGACGAATGGAGACGTGTCGTCTTCAGCGATGAGAGTCGCTTCTGCCTTGGTGCCAATGATGGTCGTATGCATGTTTGGCGCCATGCAGGTGAGAGCCACAATCAGGACTGCATACGACTGAGGCACACAGGGCCAACACCCGGCATCTTGGTGTGGGGAGCGATCGCCTACACTGGCCGTACACCACTGGTGATCGTCAAGGGGACACTGAATAGTGCACGGTACATCCAAACCGCCACCGAACTCATCGTTCTACCATTCCTAGACCAGCAAGGGAACACGCTGTTCCAACAGAACAATGCACGTCCGCATGTATCCCGTGCCACCCAACGTTCTCTAGAAGGTGTAAGTCAACTACCCTGGCCAGCAAGATCTCCGGATCTGTCCCCCATTGAGCATGTTTGGGACTGGATGAAGCGTCGTCTCACGCGGTCTGCACGTCCAGCACGAACGCTGGTCCAACTGAGGCGCCAGGTGGAAATGGCATGGCAAGCCGTTCCACAGGACTACATCCAGCATCTCTACGATCATCTCCATGGGAGAATAGCAGCCTGCATTGCTGCGAAAGGTGGATATACACTGTACTAGTGCCGACATTGTGCATGCTCTGTTGCCTCCGTCTATGTGCCTGTGGTTCTGTCAGTGTGATCATGTGATGTATCTGACCCCAGGAATGTGTCAATAAAGTTTCCCCTTCCTGGGACAATGAATTCACGGTGTTCTTATTTCAATTTCCAGGAGTGTAGTTAACGGATATTCCAAAATGAATATTTATAGTGAAAGTTAAATGTTCAAATTAGAATAGAGACCCCATGAACACGCATTTGCTGTGGCAGGTATGAAATGTAAACTCCATTGTTACACTTGAAGGACAGATGTTGAATGGGCCAAAATGAGCCGCTGCATAACAGCGTAGTTGCCAGCTAACTTCAAAAGGTACATGCAGTCCCTAGCGCAACTTATAACTTTGTTGAAAATCAGAGTGTATGTGAGTGCTTTGGTACACCCTGTTAAACAAGTGGAAAAATGGAAGCGGTACAATTGAAGAGCGATGCGGGCCCTTCGCATGATAGTGATGTGATCAAAAAAGATTCTATAAACAGCGAAGTGGCGAAACAACAATTGAAAGATGTGTTGGTGTATTTTGAAAGCCTCCTTCATAACAGGAATCGCATCTCAGCAGAATCGTCATCATCAGTCAACGAAGAAGCCATGGCAATTGGGGAAGAAATGTTCCAGAATACGCTGCAAATGCTCGCCAAAAAAAACCCTCGTTCATGATGAGGAACTTATAGACATTAATGAAATCAACGATAATAATGCCTATGAAGACGTTAAAACGAGTCCCATTGCCAACGAATCATCAGACAAATACAAGCCAGATGAGAAGAAAAAAAAAGGGTACGACTATATTTCTCTGGATTACAAAATTAGAGCTGTCAATCTGGCCAAAGAACATCTAGGCTAGAGTCTCGAAACTCTACAAAAAGGGGTGCTCTTGTTTGACAAATATGTGCTATTTATCCAGGTGGGAAGAGCAAATCAAACATGGCGGTAGCAAATTTGATAAATATTGTACCATCGATTCATGGGTGCATGATTGCTTCGTAGAAGCTCGACAAAACTTCCAGCAAGTTACTACCAGAAACCTGCAGCAGTGGGCCTTGGGCACTGCAAGTCAGTTCCCAGATTTCAACTTCAAAGCTTCAAAAACATGGGTCACCGAATTTAAAAAGAAGCATGGGATTCAGCAACGGAAAATCACAAAATTTGTTTCCCGGAAAGAGATGGCTACCCAAGACGAAATTTTGGCCACAGCGGACACATTTTGGATCCAGCTGCGAACGTTGATAACTAACTTTGACAAAGATTTCATTATTAACAGTTATGTAAAGAGCTGTTCACAAATGTCATATGACATGATGATAGAATATGATAATCTGATATTTCTTATATAAACGATATTTTTTTATTTTGTTTGTCAGTGTGCCAGTACCAGTCCACGTTCAACAGAACTCTTGCCGAAAAAGTTTAAAGGCTGTTCTGGTAGCCTGAGATGACATGAACAAGGTGACGCATTCGTATACGGCACAATATTCAATCACAATGTCTGGGCGAGTCTTGCCTCTTGTTTTCATGTGCCTCCAAGAGTCCACAGGTACATTTGGACCCAGAGTACAGAAGACAGTCGATGAGTACGCCAAGAAGTATACCAAGGTTGTTATTACATCCTCCAAATCCAGTAAACTAACAAAGGGTTTGTTCGTGGACTTCTTGCATAATGCTTTGCAACCATACGTACAAAAGAAAGAATTTCTCCTTCTGATCAACTATTGGGGTGGGCAAACGAACCCAGCACTATACAATGAGATGTTCCAGGATGATAAGAAGCACTATAAAAGTCATTCCTCCAAAGTGCACTCCTCTCGTCCAACCATGTGATGTGTATTTTTACCGACAGATAAAAAATTTTATCAAGTGCCTTCAAAATTGTGCTTTTTTAATCGAGCAAAACCGTGACATCAACTCCAGAGATGATTGTACAAAAATCCAATCCATCGTCCACCACCAATTGTCTTCTCCAAGTTTTTCCAATATGATACGATACACATGGTATGCATCAAACCTGACGAATGATAGAACAGTTTTTCATAATGTCAATCAGGTGTGTACCCCAACAGATAATTAAAAAAAAATTGTTCTTCTAAAAACGCATCGTTTATCAGATGTGCTCGATGTTGTGCTGTTTTCTGCTTTCCATGTTTCTATGATAACTATCACTCAGGTTCATGCGATACTCCAGCTACTTCTGGTCACTAATTGTTAATTATGTGCGAGTGTATACCGAACTTTTCAATAGATTGTATCCACTTTAATATTATTTGTGATATTGTATTTTATTTCGAGTATTATTTTTCCACAACAAACGACTTTCAACAACTTATTATATGCATAATTGTTGCAACTGATTGCCATTACACCAACAACATGAAAACAGCTTTCACATCCCACAACTACCCTCCCGACCTGGTTCAGAAGCAAATTACCAGAGCCACTTCCTCATCCCCTCAAACCCAGAACCTCCCACAGAAGAACCCCAAAAGTGCTCCACTTGTGACAGGATACTTTCCGCGACTCGATCAGACTCTGAATGTGGCTCTCCAGCAGGGATATGACTTCCTCAAATCCTGCCCTAAAATGGGATCCATCCTTCATGAAATCCTCCCCACTCCACCAAGAATGTCTTTCCGCCATCCACCTAACCTTCGTAACCTCTTGGTTCATCCCTATGAAATCCCCAAACCACCTTCCCTACCCTCTGGCTCCTACGCTTGTAACTACCCCCAGTGAAAAACCTGTCCCATGCACCCTCCCACCACCACCTACTCCGGTCCTGTAACCCGGAAGGTGTACACAATCAAAGGCAGAGCCACATGTGAAAGCAGCCACGTGATTTACCAACTGACCTGCCTACACTGTGAAGCTTTCTATGTGGGAATGACCAGCAACAAACTGTCCATTTGCATGAATGGTCACAGGCAGACAGTGTTTGTTGGTAATGGGGATAGCCCTGCGGCTGAACATGCCTTGGTGCATGGCCAGCACATCTTGGCACAGTGTTACACTGTCCGGGTTATCTGGATACTTCCCACTAACACCAACCTGTCAGAACTCCGGAAATGGGAACTTGCCCTTCAGTGTATCCTCTCTTCCCGTTACCCACCAGGCCTCCACCTCTGCAAATTTCAAGTTGCCACTGCTCATACCTCACCCTGTGTGTGTGTGTGTGTGTGTGTGTGTGTGTGTGTGTGTTACCACTGCGCCACGACGCTGTAGAAAATTATTAATCATAGAGAGTATTTCATCACAACGGTTTCTTTTAACTGTCGTTTTCTCAACAATGGCTGAGAAGTGCATCTTGGTGCTTTGCCACATTACACCTCTGGCCATGAGCTTTTATTATGCGCAGTATGAATCGAATCTGTATTTCACAATTGGTGGCCTCCCCTTGTTAGTACAAAAACCATGACAAACCAATAATGGTAAACCAATTTATATGACACCTACAACCACTGTCTAACAGTTGCCAAATACTAACAAGAAACTGATAGTGGATGATTTTTTCCATTAATTACAAAGAGTCGAAATAACTGTTGGTAGCTTATCATACATGATTTCTTCGTTCATTGCAACAAGCAATAACTTGCTCATAAATTCCTTTATCACTCACAATGAAATTGATATCCATCCCTTGTCCTAAAAATGTATTGTGCCACTTTTGGTCAGTTTTCATCTTTTCTTCTCATAGCCTTCAAAACAAAGCTCATTACCTTATCAAGCAGAGTAAAAAGGAATACTGGGAGCACTTTGTTTCTTCCCTGGGGACATACCTCTCTCTGTTGCAGGTTTTGTCTGTGCTCCGTAGCCTCCTGAGCCACCAGTGTCAGTCAACTCTGCAGGGTCTTATCCTCCAAGATGCCCTGTGGAATGATCAATCGGTCCTCACAGAACACCTCGCGATGCACTTCACAGTGGCATCGGCGTCCTCTTCCTATCCTGTTACATTTCTCCAGCTGAAATGCCATGTTTAACATACCCCCATCTGTTTCAACCCGCACCATGTTGAGCCTTATAATGAACCCTATAGTGAATGAGAATTATTTCAGGCTCTTACCTCTTAAAGAGACATGGCCCCAAGACTTGGATTCCGTCCACAGTTAGATAATCCGAGACGTGGTTGTTCCCCAGAGGCAACATCTCCTCAGGGTTTTCAATGACATTTGGCTCACGGGTGCTTTCCCATCACAATGGCCAGATGGTATAGTTATTCTTGTCCTTAATCTTGGGAAGAACTCAACTTCCCTCGACAGCTACCATCTGATTATCCTCACCCCTTCTCTTCCCGTTTCTCCGCATTGGCGTTTGAGGTCACACTTTTTCATCTTCCTCCTCCCTGTGTGCTCCTGAAGGCTCCCCCCCCCCCTCCACCCCCCCCCCCCCCCCCCCCCACACATCTTACACATTACAGGTGACTGGGTAATGCATAATTCCCAGCCCTAGGTCGACAGGTAGGGTTCGCACATACCACTGGGTACAGATTGGGCCCAGATAGGTGTGATTGCCTGAGCAGCTACCTTCCAAATTGCCAATTTATCCATCTGTCAGGTGTTTGGGTGGTGTGACATGAGGAATCAGTCAACTTCGGGGGTGCACCCCCTCCTGAAGCGGTCCCACAGTCGGGACGAGTGCACAAACGGAGATGCTGGCAATCGTGGCGATTCTCTGGCAGTGAGCCAATGGTCTTCAAAATCGACGTCTACAGAACATAAATGGAATGAGACTAAAGATTCAAAGACCCTTCCAGCTGCAACATGGTTCCTCATGGTCTCACATACTGAAGTGTTGGGCATCTGCAATGACAAATCCATGTATTATTCAGAAAGGTCTCAATGCCATTAACCGAACCTGTAAAATCCTGCTTTCATTTGTGGAATGGTGCTTGGCTCTTGTAGACTACTTCTGATTCTCGAGCATGACAATTGCTCACTGCCTCACTTTTCTGCGGCTATCCAGTTCACGCCGAGGCCCACGGAACTCTGAATTCTTCCAGCGGTGTTATTTATACTAGGCCACTCGACAGTCCGATCGAGGTCAAAATCCGGTCTTACCTCTCTGATCAGGGTGTCATTCCCGTCCGTCAGATGAGGTTAAAGGTAGATTCCTCCTTAGTGCCCTCAAGCACTATTATTCTCACCTTTGATAGAGTGGTGCTTCAGTCTGAGATCAGGGCAGACTATGAATTTATTACAGTCTGACTGTACATTCCAAACCTGATGCACTGCTATCAGTGTCATCATTTCAACGACACCGGAACATCTTTATGACACCCAGCCAAATGTTAGGGATGAACACGGGGCTGCCTGATACAGAGCGGAGAAGGAGGTGGACAAATGCAATGGCTCAAGTTATTGGTTAGTCACAAACCCTACGTTCTCCCATCTGGCACTTTTAGTTCTGTTCTTATTATCCCTTGTTCACGAAGGACATGGCCATGCAGAAGTGCGACCTCAAATACAATCTGAGTTTGTGAAATTGCCCAGTGTCGAGGTAACATTACCGTCACCCTGTCCGGCTGTGCGACGCACCATCAGATTCTCGCCTCGAGAGGCAAAGCCGCTTGCTACACAACTGGCAGACCGGAAAGGTCGGGAGGAGAACTCCCGTCAAAACTTCCTTTTCCCTCCAGCCAAACACCACTCTTGTCTTCCTCTGCTAACTGGTGAGGGTCGAAGTAGTCCAACAGAGGCGTGCGGTCTTCTCCTTTGCTGACTCGAAGATCCTCTTAGACTGTGTCGCCACGTGACGCCTTGGCCCGGCCGGCCCCCGTGTCGGTAGTACGCACTGCCAACTGTTTCTCTGCATTGGACTTCACAGACCGATAGCACGAGAGAGCCGACATTTTTGTGGACCTCGTGGCCACAGTCGACAGGGTCTGTAGTGCCACCTCGTGCTGTGGGTGGGGATGGGGTGCCCTGGGCAACCTCTGCTGTACTAGATGTGCAGGGGGGGATGTCATTGAGCCGACCTCAGGTGCGACTGAGCCAGCTGGCCAGCTCTCACTTCACTCACTTCAGTGTGGATGGCGAACTGTGTCTACCTATCTTGCCTCGAGGTGAAGGCTGCACAGGGGATGCAGGGTCCTGCCAAATTCCGTGCACTTTGCTGATAGATTCCGTGTGCCATCTGATGCTTGTTGGGTTGAGGTGGGGGGGGGGGGGGGGGGGGTGTTCGCTGAGCTGGATCAGAATGCATCTTTTGCCAGGATAGTGGCCACTCCTTCGGCAAGATCAAGACGGTCACGTGGGGATAGGGGTTTGTTAGTTATTGGGAGCTCCAAAATTATGCTGGTCGTGTTGCTCCTCAGGAACATAGCAGCTAGGGTGGGGAAGAAGTCCAACATTTACTCAATGTGCTTGCAGGGGGGGCCTTGTCCAGAATGTGGAAGAGGCTCTTCCAGTGGCTATCGAGTGTGTGAGGTGCAGACACCTACAGATTGTTGCACGTGTTGGCACCAACGGTGCCAGTCATCAGGGTTCCGAGGAAATCCTTGGGTCCTTTCGACAGCTAGCTAAATTGGTGTAGGAGCTCTCCATCTTTCAAAGAGTGGAAGCCGAGCTGATGATTTGCACCATTGTACCCAGGGTGGACTGAAGTCCTCCGGTTTGGAGTGGAGTGGAGAATCAAACCGGAGGCTATGTCGCCTCTGTGATGAAAATTGTTGTAGATTCCTTGACCTACGCTATGGGGTGGACGATTGTAGGACTCCCCTTGATAGATCAGGGGTGCACTACACACAGGAATCAGCTACACGGGTAGCACAATACTTGTGGCATGCACATGGAGGTTTTTGGAATTGGTTCCTTCCCATGGGAAACAAATCGTTGGCCTGAAAAATTACCAGTTCATAACACTGATGCAGGAGTGCCAACTGTAAAAATTGTTAGTTGGTGCAAACAGGTCATTCCAAAAGATTTAAATACGCTAAATCTAATGTTGGTAAATTGCTTAAGTGTCTGTAGCAAGATCCCCGTAATACTCTCTGAAATAATCAGTAGAAATGCCAATATTGTATTAGGTACCGAAAGCTAGGTGAATCCAGACATAAATAGCAGTGAAATTTTGAACTCAGATTGGACAATGCTTAGGAAGGATAGGACTGATGCTATGGAGGTGGTGTGTTCATTGTAGTTAAAAGCTGTTTAAATGCAGTTGAGATCAATACTGAGTCAGACTGAAATAGCCTGGATAAAGCTGTCAATCAGACAAGGAGTGACTATTGTATTAGGATGTTTTTATAGACCACCAGCATCCACAACAAACATTGCAGAAAATTTCAGGGAAAATCTTGAGCATATAGGAAATAAATATCCAAATTATCCATTAGTTTTAGGTGGACACTTTAATCTGGTGTCTATTGACAGAAAATTACATGTTTATCACAGGGGCAGAAGCAAAGACTCGTGTGAAATTATTCTAAGTGCCCTCTCAACATAAAACCTTGAGCAGTTGATTAGAAAACCAACTTGAGACGGGAACATATTAGATACCTTGGCAACAAACAGAACTGATCTTTTTGAGGAAGTTAATCTAGAAGAAGGTATTAATGACCATAAATTCGTTGTGGCTTTTATGTCAGTGGAAGTAGCAAAAAAAAAAAAAAAAAAAAAAAAAAAACAGAGAAACATCATAGAGACTTCTTTTTTGGGAAAGCAAATAAAAGTGTCATTAATGAATATCTTCATAATCAGCTCCAAGCGTTCACCACAGGACACAAAGATATTGAGCATCTTTGGTCAGAATTTAAATGTATTGTCCACCATGTGCTAGAGAAATATGTGCCTAGAAAAAATATAGGAGTGCAAAAGGATCCACCTTGGTTCAATAAACATGTTAGGAAGTCGCTGAGAAAGCAGAGAATTTTGCACAGTCATTTTAAACGTAGTCTCTGTCCTGCTGTCAAACAGAAATTATGTGAAATGAAAGCAGCTGTCAAAAGTCAATGAGAGATTCTGACGGCTATCTGGAACATCCAGTTAGTTCCGGATCTCTCAACTAACTGTCGCGCAGGATACCTTAGTAGACAGTCATAATCTCTAACTCATTGTGTCAATACTTTGCTCATATTTCAAACTTTTCTAATTACTCACCAGCCTTTCTCTCAAAGAATTTGGTAGCAGAATAGTGACCTCTTACTTTTTTATATGAAAATCATGAAAGCTACAAAGCCTTTTATTCTACGCCGGAACTCATACATGCATTCTCCTCCTCCCCGCTGCTCTGGAACTGGATGCTATCCATGTCCTAATGTTGCTGCACCTATCATACCCTAGTTTGTGCTACCTCCTTCACCTTTATAACCGACTTCAGGTTGACAGTACCTTTCCCAGAAGTTGGCTGGAAGCTATCATTATTCCTGTTCCAAAACCTTGAAAGTAAAAGCATTTCCCCTCTATCTATCGCCCAATCTCTCTCACGAGTAGTGTATGTAAGATTTTGGAGCATATGGTAGATTGCCATTTAGGCTGGTGGCTGGGGTCCCAAAACCTTTTAACACCTGCCCAATGCTGTTCCTGAAAGCATTGTTCTGCAATTGACCATATTTTTGCTCTCATCACTTACATCATGAACGAATTTCTCAGGAAACGCCAAACAGTAACAATATTTATTGATCTCCAGAGGGTTTATGATACCTGTTGAAAAACAGGCATCCTCTGCATACTGTGCTCTTCTGGCTTTCGAGGCTGGCCATCCCTTTTCATCCATGAATTTATGTCAGAGTGCACATTTAAGGTGCAGGTGAACATTTCTCTATACCGCACTTTCTTCCAAGAAAACGGGGTGCCCCATGGCTCTATGCTAAGTGTTGTACTGTTTGCCAAAGCCATAAATCCAATTATGGATTATCTTCTTCCTGATGTCTTGGGCTCCCTCTTTGTGGATGCTTTTGCAATTTACTACAGCTCTCAATGGATCAGCCTTCTTGAACAACATCTTCAAGGATGTCTCGATCGCCTCTACTCATGAAGCATTGAAACCGACTTCCAATTTTCTCGCAGTAAGACATTCTGTGTAAATTATTGGCATCGTACGGAGTATTATATGCCTTCCCTACATCTACGCCCTGTTGACCTTCCATTTGGGGACATCACCAAATTCTTGGGACTTAAGTTTGACAGAAAACTGCTGTGTCATATCATTTGGATTGCTGTCTGCAATCCCTCACATCCTCCGTGTTCTGAGTGGTATCTCCTGGGAGTTGACCGAGTGGTCCTCCTTCGTCTCTATCATGCCTAAATGCATTCGAAATTGGACTATGGAAGCATAGTTTATGGCTGTGCACAGCCATCTATTCTTTGGCATCTAGACTCTGTCCACCACCATGGATTGCATTTAGTGTCTGGAGCTTTTTACACTAGCCCTGTGGAGAGCCTTTACTCTGAGACTACTGAACATCTGCTGTCAACTCGGTGAGCTGTCCTTCTGAGTCATTGCACTTGTCATTTGTCTTCCATACCTGCTCATCTGACCTATGCCATTTTTTAGATATCTCCTTGGATTTAGAGTATGCAGGCAGCCCTTCCTCTTTACTACCACCACCGGGAGTCCACTTCTGTCAACTGCTACATTCACTCTCCTTCCAATTTCCTAAAATTTTCTACAGAAATGGGGGTACGACACAACCTTGGCTTCACCCCCAGACCTGCCTCCTCCATGAACTTTTTCAGCTTCCCAATGATAGTACCCCCCCTATAGTTTATCATCGGGCATTTGCTGCTCTAGGCACACAAATAGAGGATGCCACATTTATTTACAATGACGGCTCCAAGACCACATTTGGTGTCAGGAGTGCCTATATTCTTGGTGACACCCTGATTAGATTTCTGCTTCCCGACAAGTGTTCAGTTTTTACTGCGGAGCTTTATGCTGTTCACCATGCTGTCCAATAAATTCGTCACCATCTAGGAATACAGAATATTATATACTTGGATTTTCTCAGCTCTCTTCTCAACTTCCAAGCCCTTTATCCCATTCACCCTCCGGTCCACCAGACTCAGGACTGCCTCCACTTGCACTACTTGGAGGGCACCTATGTGGCATTCCTCTGGATCCCAGAGTATGTTGGTATACGTGGAAATGAGGCAGCCGATATAGCGGCAAAGGCTGCAGTCTCTCTCCCTTGGCCCACTGTTCGCATGGTTCCCTTTGCCAATCTACAGAGCATTTTATGTTGCTCTTTTATGGTGCACACACTGGTCCGCACTCCAGGATAATAAATTATGGGACATTAAACCTCTTCTCTGTTCTTGTACCTCTTCCTTGCAGCCTCGTCATTGGGAGGAGGTAATTTTAACTAGACTCCAGATTGGGCACTGTCTTTTTAGCTACTGACATCTTTTGAGTGGTGCTCCTCTCCCGCTTTGTCCCTACTCAATCATGGATGGTGAGATACCTTTTACTTCAGTAGTGCTACTTTAATCTGCTATGCACCTGTTTACAGCTGTCGCCTGATATATATTCTGTTTTAGCAGATGATGTGCACTCCACCGATCCTGTCCTTGAGTCTATAAATGTTAGTGAGATGACGTCAGTCATTTGAAGCTCTCTTCAGGAAAAACAACCCCCCTTCAATAGCACTTTTCTCAGGTCTCCTTCCGTTTTTAGTTTCCCCTTCTGCTTCAGTTTCACTCCAATTCCTCTTGATTTACATTCTTGTTTTTATCCTCCAATAAGCCACAGAATGGGTACTTTTTTACAATGGTTGTTTTGCACCCTAAAACCATAATCAAAAATAAATAAATAAATAAAACAAAATAAAGACTGGAGCACCCACATTCCTTTCTGATTCCTCACACACCTATTCCCATTTGAATGTATCCTTGTGCACTGCCCAGCTTGCCCATCATCTTGAATGGTCTGTACTTTCTGAAACCTACTCAGGCAACCATTTCCCATGTGCCATCCATTACTGAATCCTATCGTACCTACGTGCACACCCAAGTGGGAGCTTACTAAGGCTGCTGTAAGAATGTTCCATTCCTCTCACCTCCTCTTTACCACACCTTGTCCCAGTCCATTGGTGGTCTGAGGTATGTGTCAATGCAATTCATGTGCTGACACGTGCTCTCCGAATTATCAATTGTCATCCTATGAGTACAGTGGCATTCATTATAATCAGATGTATGCGCAGTGTTGTTGTGTTCTTTGGGATATTAAAAAAGCTAGCTGGATTTCATGTACTAGTTCTTTTAACAGTTCTACCCCTGCCTCTGTTGTGTGGACCAACCTCTGACAGCTCTCTGGGACCAAGATCCATTTGCCAATTTCCAGACTAACAGCAATAGGGTCTACAATGAGAATGCCTGCTACTATCTCCAATACCTTGGGTCCCCATTTTGCTGAAATTTCGAGATCTTCCCACTATCACCCTGCCTTCCTCCATCGGAAATGGGTGGAGGTGGCCTGGCAATACCTTTCTCTTCTCAGAATCGTGAGTGCCACAATGTCGGCTTTACTATGGGGGATCATGCTCTCAGTTCATCCCAATCCTTCTCCGCAGGGCCAGACATTGCAGATGTTGCAGAACCTTTCTGTTGTGGGCAAGTACTTTTTCGTTCAAACGTACAACCACATCTGGCAGAGGGCGCATTTCCCAGATGTTGGTGTGAAGCCACTGTCATACTCATACCTAAGGCCAGTAAGGACAAAAACCATCCTTCCAACTACTGCCCCATGATAGTAATTTGCGAGATTCAAGCCAGCATACCAGCTGAGCATGAATCATACATTCTAATGACTGCACAGTGTGGACTTCGAGTATGCCGTTCTGCAGTTGACAATCTACTTACTTTGTCCACCCATGCCATGAATGGTTTTCTGTGGAAGTACCCGACTGTTGCCATATTTTTTGATTTGGAGAATGCCTACAACAACTACCGGAGAACTGGTATCCTTTGAACTCTTTACACATGGGGCTCCAGTGGCCCCCTGCCCCATCTCCTTCAGGAATTTTTAAAAGACAAAGTTTTCAAGGTGCGTGTGGGTTCTGCCTTGTCAGACACCTTTATCCAGGAAACTGGTGTGCCTCAGTGTTCTATCACGAGTGTCATCCTCTCTGCCATCACCATTAACCCTATAATGGCCTGTATCCTGTTGGGCACCTCCAGCTTCCTTTTTCTCGACAATTTTGCCATCTATTGCAGTTGTTGCACCCAAGTTTTAAGTGTCTGCCATTTCCTGATGGAATTCCCATGTATTTTAACTGTTTACATTTCCACTTGGGTTTGCCATCTTAGTTACTTGCCGAGTTGTCGACCTCATTTTAGTTTTTATGGTGAAGGCCATTTAATTTTTAGTTCTTGACCTCTGTTTCTCTTTGGTGTACTTTATAGACCTTTCTCCAAGTCCCTATTTTTAGCTGACTTCTCTTACATTGATTGGGATTGATGTGTATTCATTTTTTGACTCCTCTCTGTCTTCAGGTTCTATGGTTTTGACTTGGGCGTGTATGACCCCAGTTGTTTTTTCCCCTTAAACAAAACAGCCCAATCCAATAACAAATTTACTGCTAACCAAAAATAGACTGGTCAGAATTGAAGCCTAATATCCAACAACCTTGTCAGTTTGAGAGACCTGCTGTTCTTGTTTCAGAAAAAAAAATCTCATAAATTTAAATGGTTAAAAAGTTATTAATGAAGATATGATTTCAAGCATCCCATTTTTATTCGATCACATTTTTAAAATCTGTGTTGATAAAGTTGCAGCCTGAAATTTTCTGAACAGGGTGATATTCTTACTTTCAAATATATTGCAATTGGAAGGATTTATCTAAAGTTCAAACCTTTTTAGAATAAATTGTAAATGGTGACAATGGGAAACTGGAACAGTTCTGTCGAAAATAAGGTGATGATATCAAAAGAGTAATCATCAAGCTTTTGCAAAATGCAGATACAAATCAATGAAACATGAAATAATTAGTCCTAAAACCCAGTTTGATTCCCTTTATGATACTCTTGTTTTTTTTATTGATTAATTCATCATTTTCTTGTTATTGGCACACAAATCACAAATCACAGAGTTACAGTTTGGCATCTCGTGGAAAGGCTACAAACAGTTGTGATCGACACCAGACAAGGAAGATGAGAAGTGTATTCAGGAGAGGACGAACAGTGACAGTTGCAGGGGTGAAATCCCATGTGTGAATTATGAAGTGTGTCCCGTATGATAACTGCACAAGTCATCCACAACTGTTAATGGAAGACATTAGGGTGTGAGCAGTTAGGTACTGACCCATCGGCACTGTACTTGTATGTGACGGAGCAGAGCATAAGTACAAATGCGTATACTATATATTCCAAGGTTGCAAATTATATCTGGCATTATTCATATTATATGTTGTGGGAATAGACTACCCATGAGTAGCAACTCTCTCTCTCTCTCTCTCTCTCTCTCTCTCTCTCTCTCTGTGTGTGTGTGTGTGTGTGTGTGTGTGTGTGTGTGTGTGTGTGTGTGTGTGTCTGTGTCTGTGTGTGTGTACTCAATCACTCATACACACACGCACACACGCACACACACACACACACACACACACACACACACACACACACACACACACACACACTTATTCCATATCCTAATGTACCACTGGTGACATTATGATTTTCAGGGGAGATGGTAGGCATGACAAGGAATGGAAATTTTTCACACTCTGTCAGCACCATCCCACACCCTCACCAAGGTCCTGGAGGCCATCGCATCTATTGTCTGTGGGATGCTCTCCTGGAGCCACTCCTAGATACCTGGGTATGCCATTGGTGATGTTACCATTCAGGTCTACACTGCTGTCACCCATCTGTGGCTGCTGCTTCCAGCTGTGCCCGGATGTTGTGTAGGTCGTGCAAGGGCATGCCTGCTGCTGGGGGCATGCACCACATTGTTACATTCTCCTTCACAGACATTATTTTTAGCAATGAACTAAATGAGTTCTGAGAAGTTACTGCATATATAAATATGGTTGTTAGTAAGAACTGCAGAATAGAGGAGATGGATGAGAGACAATACGTGAATAAGGAGGTACTATGAAAGGATGGCAGTAGTGCTCGAAAATACACACACACACACACACACACACACACACACACACACACACACACACACACACACTCTCTCTCTCTCTCTCTCTCTCTCTCTCTCTCTCTCTCTCTCTCTCTCTCTCTCTCTGCATGATGAGTGAAATATTTTCTAATGTCCATAAATGATATCATATTCAGTTGCAAATCAGCCTTAATATAAATACTTTAGTTGAAACTTCATATCATATTAAAACTGTGGCGGGCTGAGACCTGAACTCAGAACCTTTGCCTTTTGCGGGCAAGTGCTCTACCAACTGAGCTACCCAGGCATGACACACGACCCACCTGAACAGCTTTAATTCTCCCAGTACCTTACCTCCTACCTTCCAAACTTCACAGAAACTCTCCTGCAGACTTTGCAGAACTAGCACTGCTGGAAGAAAGGACACTGTGGAGACATGGCTTAGCCACAGCCTGGGGGATGTTTCCAGAATGTAATTTTCACTCTACAGCAGTGTGTGTGCTGATACAAAGCTTTCTGGCATATTAGGAAGTCAAAGGCCCCAAGTTCGAGTCTCAGTCTGGCACACAGGTCAAATCTGCCAGGAAGTTTCATATTAGCATACATTCCACGTCAGTTATTGGTTGTAACAACAATGGCAACAATGCTGCTGCCAAATGAGGTAACAACAGGACAGTTAATTACAAATGACTTAATTGTAGTCATTTTTTTCCACTCAGTGTAGGCAAAACTCAAAGATGTACACAGGTAGCACAAATGGAAAGTACCTTGAGAAATTTATTTAAGAAGCTACTTAATAGAGTTTTACTTTTTGTTTATGTTTGATTATTTTTGTCTATATTTCTTTCTTCCTATCTGCTCACATTTGTAGCTATTGTTAAGTTTTATTGAATTAAATAGTATTTTGATAGTGAAGAATTAGAGAATTATTAGAGAAAACATAGACTATTATGTACAGAAATTCACACATCTTGATGTATCATACTACTAATGACTTTAGCCTTAACGGAGAGCCTTTGTGATGGCAATATGTAAGTAATTAATAACTAAGTTGAATATTCTCCTCCAGATGCACATTGTAACGTATTTATGTGAAATGTTTCCCAGTGATAGGACACTGTGACAGCTGACCTGCACCTGCCATTATCATGGACCCTTCTTTATGCTGACGATGTGATACTGGCAGCAGAAAAGAAGCTTGATCTGCAGAGCCAGACTCAAAAATGGAGTGACCAGGTGGTGCAACACAGTTTGTGCCTTAATTTGAAGAAAACCAAGTACATTATATCAGACGGACATGAAATGGGAACGATCTTGATTAATGGTGAATATCTGACTTGTGTGAGTAAGTTTAAGTACCTTGGTTTCACGATCCCTGTTGATGACCACCTCACCGAAGAGGTCAACACCACAACTCTGGAAGCCTGGATGAAATGGCAAACAACAACCAGAGTCATTTTCAACCACAGGATGAAAGTGCAATAGATTTTTGATTTTAAATTATCTGTCATTTGACCAGTTGCCTTGTATGGTTGTGAGTGCTGGCCAACTACAGTTGAGACAGAACGCCACCTCAGTGTAATGGAAACAAAGATGCTAAGGTGGACAGTGGGCCACATTAAGTTAGATCATGTTTCCAATAACAGCATTAGGAAACAGTTTGGTGTTGCACTGATCCAAGACAATATGCGTTAGAGTCATCTTCAATGGTATGGGTAGCTTTTACAGGCCGGTGATGACTCTGTTGCCAGAGTGAGTTAGACACTTGAAGTCATCGGCAGAAGACTCAAAGGATGACCTAAGCAACATTGAGCTGATACGATTCATAAAGACCTTAAATACATGAACATCCACCCAGACACCCAGATTACAGCCCGTGATAGAGCAAAATGCAGACAATGGACCCATGTAGTGGATCCCACAGGAATGCGGGACAAAAGCTGAAGGAAAAGAAGAAGAAGAAGTTTCTTGGTGATAGGTGCTGATAGGTAAAAATCAGTTAGTCAATCAGTAGAATTTTCATAGGTTAATTCTTCAAAGTAATTGCAGTATGTATATTAGTTGCCACATTTCATGTGCTGAAAAGGTTCTGCTTATCTGTGTGGATCAGCTCTTCTGAGCTCACTACTTTTCCTTTTGTGTCAAAACATGCTGAAATAGATTTCTGCTGCTCAGTGTGTCCACTGTAGTAAGACACCAAGATAGTTTGAACTCTGTGTATTGCTTGTAACATACAATTTTATATGACAGATGGACAATATCTGCATCTATTCCAGTCAGACAGGAGAATATACATCTATTGTATCATGGCAAGCATTTCGTGGATGTCACTGCAGTCACATTTTCTCCATGAACTTCATCCATAGCACCACAGAGCAGAAGTACTCGACACAGCATGTAGAAGTGCCCATTCGTGAATTGCCTCTCCGGCAGCACAGGATCAGTACCACTCCGATCTACACAGAGTGTGAAACACCTCCTGAAAGTGCGGTGCTTGCTGGTTGCCAACTACCTTAACTCATGAACATCTTCCTTTGGCCAGCAGAGAGGAGAGAAGTGGACCTCTCATTCTCAGAATGACACATCATGCTTCACCACTACGGGCACACATGCACGCAAGTTCCCCAGATATGTGATATGCAGATGAAGCCCCTCATTGGTCATAAAATGACATACAATTAGCATATGGAGGCAACATGTACAACAACCTAGAAGAAACAGTAAGAATGGAACACCAAGAATGAAGTGCTCCAATTAAAATGGTCTAACAAGGGAACAGTGTGGTGAATGAGTTTTTGCAATTTTTTATGTTTAATATAAGTAATGTCCTGAAATCCATTATTAATTTCCCAAAATAATTCAATGCACTTCTCAATAATTCTCAAGAAATTCTACTTTTAAGTTTTCTGACTGCCTTTAATATGTATAGTGAGGTCCCTTTCTGTCAATAGGTCATGCAGTAGGATGCTCATGTACCATGTAGGTGTTGCAGGTTCAAATCCCACCTATTGCAAATTTTTAAATAAAGGTTCCTGTGCTACTAGCAGTTCCATAAACTTAAAATACACAAAAATAGAAAAAAATTCAGTGTGCAAGGCTGGTAATTATTGGTTTGCATCTCATTTCAGGCATTATTTTTTTCATTATTTCCCTTTTTTCCATTCGCTTTGAATCACTAAGCCATTTAAATATAAAAATCAGCATGTATCTGCAAGGTATCATATCGAGTTGCTATTTTTATCAAAAATGCACACCTCCAAATTATAATTACATATCACACACAAAATATTTCATTGCAAATATACTTTTGAAATTACTGATCTTTTATAAAAGAATTACTGATATGTTGTAAAAGATTCCTTAAATTAAAGAAAAGCATTAAAAATTAAATTCGTTTTCATCTTCACATATTTTATGCTCCATGGGATATCCAATAAATATGCAAATTTGTCTAAAATTTGAGCAGAGCTAGGGATTGAACTTGTGCCAAACACAGAGTAGGCAAGCATTCTACTACACAGTCACATGACCTGTCAAAAAGAAGTGACCTCACTTCAACTTATTAAAGGAGCTCAGAGAACTTCAAACTTTATTGTCTCCAGACGTTTTGAGAGTTGCCTTGAACTGCTTTTGCCAACTGAATTTGAGATTCAAACTTCATGTAACAAATGTAAAAACACACTAAGTTCAAGTGTCATGTGGCCTCCTCTAAAGACAAGGATGTGAGCTTTCTTCCATGCTGTTCAATCTGTGCACTGAAAAATCTGTGATGGAGCTTAGAGAGGTTTGTGAGTGGGCCTAAGATTCAGGATGGAAGGATATCAATGGTGAGATACACTGCTGGCATCGCTATTCTCAGGAGAAGTGAGAAAGAGTTACACAACATACTGAATGAAATGTACAATCTACTGATAACATAATACGGACAGAGTAGACTGAATGAAGACTGAAGTTCTGAATAAAGCAGAAGTGAGGCTACAGAAACCACAAAGATGAAGTGAAGGAACTAAACTGCCCTGGGAGCAAAAAAAAAATGTATAGTGGATGAAGCATTCTCCTTCCAGCACACTGTGCCTTGTGAGCTACTCCAGCTGCTGCTGTAGGCATCCTGTACACACCCAGATAATACACATTGTAGGAAGAAACTACCAATAAATAGCAGTTACATGTGTCAGTGTGTTTTATTAACACCCAAATCATTCGTACACCAACACTCTGACGCTGAGTGCCAAGTGAAAATCTGAATATAAACAAACACACGGAGAAGCTCAACATGATAAAAACCAGAAAAGACTATTTCGACATGCTGAGAAGTTTATAATGCATTAAAGTCTTCCCCTCCCCCCTTGCCAACCCATGTAACACTGGAGCCAGTATGTGCGAGGATGGTGGGCAGTTCTCCATTGAGACTGCGGACTACCCTAATATCAGTATATAGGACACAAGTGCCACAATATGCTGAACTGAAAGTGGCATCCCACAAACCTCACAGAGTGGTGGATCCTCCCACTGGAGGGGGCAGCCATGTGCTAGAGGGCTATGTCCAATGTGCTGGTAAGTAGACCCTCCTTCCAGCAGTGCTGTCCCGCGCTCATCTGGACCATTTCGTTGCCGGCAAGTCCCGTGGTGGAGTACGGCCATTGCCATTGCCATCCATGATCGCCGTTGAGCTTTGCAACACTTTAAGAGGCACCCATCCATAGCCAGCCTTACTACCTTTAGACGCCTTCACGCTAAAGCCCGTTATTTAATCAAACAGAGCAAGCGGATATGTTGGGAACGATTCGTTTCTTCCCTTGGGTCCACTGTCCCTCTGTCACGGGTATGGGCTACACTTCGCTCTCTCCAAGGTTGCCATCAGCAGTCCACCCTCCCAGGCCTTCACCTCCCAGATGGCATTTGTACGGACCCATTAGTTCTCGCAGAACATCTTGCGACCCATTTTGCAGTGGCATCAGCGTCAGCCTCCTATCCAGCTGCTTTCTTTCATCGAAAACAGCAGGCTGAAGCTCTCAGCTTATGTTTCACCACTTGTGAGCCAGAATCTTACAACGAACCTTTTACTGAATGGGAATTTCTTTCTGCTCTATCTTCTTCTCATGATACGGCCTCTGGCCCAGATTACATTCATAACCAACTGCTTCAACATCTCAGTGCTCCACAACGGCAACATCTTCTTCGGGTGTTTAACCATATCTGGCTCCAGGGTGACTTCCCTTCTCAGTGGAGGGATAGCATTGTAGTTCCTGTCCTTAAGCCTGGTAAGAACCCCCTATCTGTTGACACCTATCGGCCAATTAGTTTGACCAATGTTGTTTGTAAGTTACTTGAACGTATGGTAGCCCGTCGGCTCACTTGGGTCCTCGAATCTCGGGATCTATTGTCCCCTTACAAGTGTGGCTTTCGAGAGGGAAGATCTCCAATCGATCATTTACTTCGCTTGGAATCCGCAGTTCAGCAGGCTTTTTCCCACCGCCGTCATTTGGTTGCAGTGATTTTTGACCTTCGCAAGGCCTATGACACGGCCTGGCGCCATCACATCTCACTAACCCTTCATCAGTGGGGTCTTCGGGGCCCACTCCCGATTTTTATCCGCCTGTTCCTGATCCATCGGTCATTCAGAGTTCGAGTTGGTACTGCTTTTAGTTCTCCACAGACCCAGGAGACGGGCATCCCACAGGGTTCTGTCTTGAGTGTCCTTCTTTTCCTCATTGCTATCGATGGACTTGTGGCCTTTGTCGGTCCCTTGGTCGCTCCTGTCCTGTATGTGGATGATTTCTGCATTTGGGTTAGTTCCTCCTCGATGGCATCTGCAGAACGGCAGCTCCAGGTGGCTATACGGCGTGCCTCTGCATGGACCCACTCACACGGGTTTCAATTCTCTCCTTTAAAATCGCGGGTGGTCCACTTCTGTCGCCGTACTACGGTCCACCCTGATCCAGAGCTCTATCTTGCTGCACAATTATTGCCTGTGGTTCCACAGTTTCGTTTCCTGGGTCTTCTTTTCGACAACAAGCTCACTTGGCTGCCCCATATCAGACACCTGAAGGTAGGATGTTTCCGTAAACTCAATGTCCTTCGCTTCCTTGCCCACTCCTCTTGGGGTGCGGACCGTACCCTCCTCCTCCGTCTTTATCGTGCTCTAGTTCTGTCTCGTTTGGACTATGGTTGTCAAGTTTATGGTTCAGCTGCTCCTTCCACACTGCACGTGCTGGATCCAGTCCACCATCGTGGTATCCGTGTGGCCACCGGTGCCTTCCCTACTAGCCCTGTTGATAGTCTCCTGGTTGAAGCTGGGATCCCCCCCCCCCCTTTCTGTTCGGCGGTCCCAGCTTCTGGTGTCTTATGCCCTCACTATCCGTTCTCCTCCCACTCATCCTTCCCATTCTATCCTGTTCCCAGACCAAGGACGTCGCCCACCCGACTCCCGCCCTCGGGCGGGTTTACCGGTTGGGCTGCGCCTTGCATCTCTTTACCGTGATTTTCAGCTTCCTTCTTTGTCCTGTCTTCCTCGCTCCCTCCCCTCCACCCCTCCTTGGTTAGTTCCTCGGCCTCGAATTCGGATGGATCTCCGCCGTGGTCCGAAAGATTCCATCCCCCCGGTGGTGTTCTGTGCCTTTTTCCGCCAAATTTTATGGAAGTTTTGGGATACTGTTGTTTTTTACACTGATGGCTCTAAATCTGCTAATCATGTTGGGTATGCCTTCACGTCCTCTGTTGGAACGGAAAATCATCTGCTGCCACCTACATGTGGGGTGTTTACTGCAGAATTGATGGCAATTTCCCGGGCCCTTACCTTTATTAAACAATCACAACACAACCGCGTTTTGTTATGTACAGACTCGATGAGGTGCCTTCTTGCTATTGACCGGTGTTTTTCGCGCCATCCCTTGGTCTCTGCCATCCATGACCATCTCGCTGATACTCACCGTGCTGCTTGTTCTATTGACTTCCTTTGGGTCCCTGGCCATGTGGGTATCCCGGGTAATGAGCTTGCTGATCGTTTGGCTGGGGGAGCAGTTACTTACCCCCCATTTTCTGTAACCCCTCCTGCAGCGGATTTACGGCTTCACATCAAATCCCACTTTGCACAGTCATGGGCCAATTCTTGGGAGGCTACTCCACAGTCTAATAAACTTCGTGCAATTAAGGTGAAACCAGGCCCATGGCATTCTTCCTTTCACCTCTCCCGAAAGGACTCGACCACACTGTGTCGTCTCCGCATTGGCCATACCAGGCTGACCCATGGTTTTCTGTTGCGTGATGAGCCACCCCCGCTATGTGGTTGTGGCGCCTTCCAGTCAGTAGCCCACATTTTGGTTGAATGCCCCCTTCTTTTGGCTCTGCGTGTTAAGTACAGACTCCCCCACACTTTACCTTTGATGTTGGCTGACGATTCCCGGATGGTCTCCCTGGTTCTCGGTTTCCTCCGGGAGAGTGGTTTTTATTCTCAGTTTTAAGGTTTTTAATCTCTCTCTGGTGTTGGGGCAGGGCGGTGAGTGTTTGGGTGTCTCCCACTGTAGGTAGTGTTCAGAGATTCCCGATTCACCTCACTGACCGGAATTCTTTTTCTTCCCCTTTTACTCTGTTTTTACGCCCTTTTTTTTTTTAAGGCTTGGTTAGTCTTTCTATTCCCATATGTACTTTGTGCATTATAGCAGTTGTATCTTTTAAGTCGCAGGTGGTCTTGCCTATGCTGCTTCAGCATAGTGTTGGGTTCGTTTCTCTTGCCAACTTCCCTCATTTATTTTTTATCAATGACAACGTGACTGCCCTTTTACGTTTTTCCCTCTTTCCGTTTTATTGTCCTGACTTTTCTGAGATGTCCCGTTAGCAGAATGGAGTATATTTGAAACAAGGGACTGATGACCTTGCTGTTTGGTCCCTTACACCTCAAACAACCAACCAACCAACCTTCCAGCAGTGAGGCTGACATGAAGTCTGCCATGCCATTGAGGTTGATTTGAGAGACCGCAGTTGGTTTTCTGTCACATTCAACAATTCAGTCTCCCACTGATGCATGATGCATCTGTGAGAAAATGGGATGGTGGCATGCAACAGGTGGGACATTGATGGACAGCACAATCCCAACATGCTTCCTTGGTGACTTTGTTAGCCATGTTGTTGTCCTGTATCACGATGTGGCCAGGTATCCAGCAAAGGGCTACATCCTTATCACAGTGTTGGAGCCACTGCAAGGAGTCGTGGATGAGCTGAAGAGCTGGTCGACTGGATACATTTGGTAAAATGCTTGCAGTGCACTAAATAAGTCAGGACACACAAGAAAACTTGTATGATGATGGCTGTGAACCCTCTCCAGTGATATCAATATGCCATATAATTCCAATTCATAATTTATAAATTCTTCTGAGAGACACACTTTAAAAACCCTATCAGGGAAAACAGCAGAACAACCAAGGACATTCCCTTGCTGGGATCCATTTGTATAAACTATGATTAAACTGTAGTACATACTTAAAATGGACAAAAACAAAGTTATAAAAACATAATCTGGAGTCCAAGTTTTCTTGTACTGCGTAAAGCCAAAAATCATTTTGGGCCTCTGTAGATGCCAAAGCGGCAATGCATTCCATCCTTTGCTTGGTTGCATGGAGCCAATTCATGAACAGCCATTCAATGTTTCATCGGACCACTGAACTAAATGTGATGACCGAGGTGACACTGAATTTTTTCAGCACCTGGCGAGCCACAAGGATATGTCGCCGAATCCGGAGTGATAAGGGGTACACTCTGGTGACTCATTAGGACGCTACAGTCCTTGCCTGGTTTCCAGAAAGGAATTAATATTGCCTCCTTCCAAGTCGTGTTATACTGTCCATCAAAGCAGATCTGATTGAAACAAGAGAGAAGCTCTCCTTTCACTTCAGGGCACAGATGACGAAACATGGCATAATGGATCTCATCAGGTCCTGGAGGAGTGTCTCTGTCTGCAGACAAAGCTGATTCACTTCCAACATGGAAAACTGTATGTTGTAGATTTCTTCATTATGCAAGAAGAAACTGAACTTCCTCATCTCTGCAGCCCTCCAGAATACTTGAAAAGCAGAAGCTTGTCTGGATAACATAATAACAGTTTAGGTTTCAGCTGAACAATTGTTTACTATGTCTTCTGGTGTGTCCACAAAGATGCCATTTCTTAACAAGGTCATAAGGGGACGTGTACTACCCTTGATGAAATCCACAATACTGATTCCCAAATTTGTGCAGTGGAAGTGGACTGATTAATGGGAGTCGTGAATTCCCTCCAGGAATCTCTTCTGTTCTTTTGTCATTCACGAGGCATGTACTCATGCAGATCTGAAGACATGAAGGTTTTCTGTAGTTGGACAGTGTTTGAAGTTTCACAGAGCTATTTGTCTGGCCCAACTGCCAATCGACAGTCGTCATTACACCAGGTTAGAGGCCACTGTCTGAGATGGTTACTAGACCCAGGAATGGACTCTGCGGCAGCACATAATATCTCAGAAGTGATATCGGTCACCATCTCCTGTACACAATACTTTTGTTCAGAAATAACATGTTGACTGCACAGCAACCAATTTCCCTTTGTAGCATCCATCTACGTGGTCTCCTGTCAGCCAACACCCTAGTTGGCAGGCAGATCCACACTGGTAAGTGGTCACTAGAATGTAAATCTGTAGCCACTTCCCACTGAACTGAGTCTGCAATAGCTGGGGAACAAAAACCAAGATCAATCGCTGAAAGAGACCCTATACCTGTGGGAAAGTGTGTCACCTGACTTGCATTCAGAAGGCAGTAGTTCTCAGAATGGACAGGTTGCTCTATCATCCATGCCATGGAGCAATTAGGAGCCAAGGGCCATAGCACATTGTGTGCATTGAGGTCTCCCACAAGGAGGAAAGAGATTGGGAGTGCCTGGAAGAGTTCTACTGCTGCCTTTGCATCCAATGCATCATTAGGTGGAAGGTATAGAGAACACACTGTGATATTAAAGGGTGCAACAACTTTCATGGCAATTGCTTGAATGATCATGGTAAGGGGGACAGGAGAGGAGCAGCATCTGTTCTCAATGAAAAAGCGACTCCACGTTTAGCCCTCTCTCCAGTAGTATTATCCTTCATGTATGAGTGGTAACCCTGTAATACAGGTGTGTCGGTGACTTTAAGGTGCGTTTCTTATAAGCAGATGCAGAACGGTTTCTCCTGAAGCAGGGGCTGTAATTCTGACAAATCTGAGCGACGCTGTTGTTGTTGTTGTTGTTGTTGTGGTCTTCAGTCCTGAGGCTGGTTTGATGCAGCTCTCCATGCTACTCTATCCTGTGCAAGCTTCTTCATCTCCCAGTACCTATTGCAACCAACATCCTTCTGAATCTGCTTGGTGTATTCATCTCTTGGTCTCCCTCGACAATTTTCTCCCTCTACGATTTTTACCCTCCACGCTGCCCTCCAATACTAAATTGGTGATCCCTTGATGCCTCAGAACATGTCCTACCAATTGATACCTTCTTCTTGACAATTTGTGCCACAAACTCCTCTTCTCCGCAATTCTATTCAACACCACCTCATTAGTTATGTGATCTACCCATCTAATCTTCAGCATTCTTCTGTAGCACCACATTTCGAAAGCTTCTATTCTCTTCTTGTCCAAACTTTTTATTGTCCATTTTTTACTACCATACATGACTGCACTCCATACAAATACTTTCAGAAATGCCTTCCTGACACTGAAATCTATACTTGATGTTAACAAATTTCTTTTCAGAAACGATTTCCTTGCCATTGCCAGTCTACATTTTATATCCTCTCTACTGCGACCATCATCAGTTATTTTGCTCCCCAAATAGCAAAACTCCTTTACTACTTTAAATGTCTCATTTCCTAATCTAATTCCCTCAGCATCACCTGACTTAATTTGACTACATTCCATTATCCTCATTTTGCTTTTGTTGATGTTAATCTTATATCCTCTTTTCAAGACACTGTCCATTCCATTCAACTGCTCTTCCAAGTCCTGTGAGGTTTGCTGATGACATTGTAATTCTGTCTGAGACAGCAAAGTTTTTATTTCTTCTCCATGGATTTTAATTCCTACTCCAAATTTTCTTTTGTTTCCTTTACTGCTTGCTCAATATACAGATTGAATAACATCGGGGATAGGCTACAACCCTGTCACTCCCTTCCCAACCACTGCTTCCCTTTCATGTCCCTCGACTCTTATAACTGCCATCTGGTTTCTGTACAAAGTGTAAATAGCCTTCGCTCCCTGTATTTAACCCCAGCCACCTTCAGACTTAGAGAAAGCTTTTGACAATGTTGACTGGAATACCCTTTTTCAAAGTCTACAAATGCTAGAAATGTAGGTTTGACTTACCTTAGTCTATCTTCTAAGATAAGTCGTAGAGTCAGTATTGCCTCACGTGTTACAATATTTTTACGGAATCCAAACAGATCTTCCCTGAGGTCAGCTTCTACCAGTTTTTTCATTCATCTGTAAAGAATTCGTGTTAGTATTTTGCAGCTGTGACTTACTAAACTGATAGTTCGGTAATTTTCACATCTGTCAACACCTGCTTTCTTTGGGATTGGAATTATTATATTCTTCTTGAAGTCTGAGGGAATTTTGCCTGTCTCATACATCTTGCTCACCATATGGTAGAGTTTTGTCATGACTGGCTCTCCCAAGGCTATCAGTAGTTCTAATGGGATGTTGTTTACTCCCGGGGCCTTGTTTTGACTTAGGTCTTTCAGTGCCCTGTCAAACTTTTCACGCAGTATCATATCTCCTATTTCATTGTCATCTACATTCTCTGCATTTCTATAATATTGTACTCAAGAATGATATCCATTAAATTCCACTGCAACACAGAAGTGCCTGTGGAAGCCATTGTTTAGGGATGGTTGTCCTTTTCTTTCTCCATCAGAGGTATTGATTTATTTTGGAGGTCAGGGGGAACTTTAGCAGGTTCACGGCTCTCTGGTTCCTCTGACTGGAGGTCCATATCCTCCACAGCATAGTCCCCATCAGAGAGGAGGGGAGCTTGCTGATCCGAAGGTGTAACTACACTTTCTTGGATTTGGAACAACTTTTCAAAGGACATTTTTATTTACTGATGGTAGAAGGTGGTTGCCTGGGTTGCAGGGATGGCTTAGTTGGCTTCTTATGGTGGGTAGTAGTATGTGGCTTAGGTGGCAAGCCCATTGCTGATGCTTTCGAACAACTTCAGTTTCATGTGGAAAATTTCCCCCACAGGTACACCCACAAATGCATGTACTCATACTTGAACCTATGGTCTGAGTAAGTGTGAAGGCATCACACTTAGTGACTGGCATCTTAAGGGCTGAATTAACAGATGTAGCAAAGACCCAGAGGTTGTGTAGCTTTGAAAGCTCTTTTAGCTTCACCATAGAGTATGCATCTCTTGACTTTCAATTCCTGAATTTTCCTTTCCTCGTTGTAAACCTCATACATTCTGCTCCACATTGGGTGACCCCTGGGGAAATTTAGACATTTCAGAGGAAGTGTACAAGAATGGCCTGATTCATGAGCTGAGCCTCCACAATTGCTCATAACATCCCATAGTGGTATGGCCAAATTGTTGACATTTGTAGAATTACATTGCGTCAGGAACAAATGGGTGAACCTTAAGACAGATATAGCCTGCAAGGAATGTTCTGCTAATTCTGGAGTATTAAACATTAGAACAGACGTTGCTGATTTTTCCAGTTTTCCATTGACTCTCTTCTTACAGTTCTGCACTTCTGTGATGCCCATATTTTTCCATTCATCATGTAACTCTGTGGGTTCCACTTCCAAAATATTAGAGGAGGTTACCACACCCCTACTAAAGTTAGGGGTGTTATGTAACTCAGACTTGACTGGGTAGTCAGGTAAGGCCTTACATCCCAGAAGCTTAGATACTTGGTTCCAAATAGCAGTTTCAACTAGAAGTTGTTTCATTACAAAGTTGTTTGACATTTTTTGGAACCCAGCAATACCTTCCAATGCCTTATGAATCTAGAAATGGGAGACCTTCACAAAGGTTCCTCCTGTTCGCTTGATTACAGTGGAAGTGTTATGGCACACTAATGCCCTCTTAACGTCATAATGAGACTTCTTTTTGAAGGACTGACCAACTGAGCTATTTTGATGAGTGGGTATATGTATTACCTGACAGTACACCTACCCTGTGAGTAGTAATAGTTTGATGGGACCATTCCATAGGGATGCTAGGGAAACAGCTGTTGACACAGGCAGTGGCCTGCATGCTAGAGCAATCCTTATACAACTGGGCTGCAGCAGGTGTCCCAGAGGTTGCCTGCTAGTTTTACCTCAACAGCCACTCACCTCATCAGGATGTAACACATCTTGAGGGTAAGGTTTTTTTTTTTTTTTTTAAATAGAGGTATGAACTTTCCTCATGGTCCAGGTGGTGAAGCCATGACCCCCATTCTCCAAAACACATAACATTCCACCACTGCACCACATGGTGGTCGCAGAAGCATGCCCAGAGCTGTGGTGATAGAAGGCTGGTGGTACTTACTAGTCTCCAGCTAAGGAACTTCAGATCACCAAGCCCGTACTCAGCACACAAATGCTGAGCCCCTGAGGGGTGGCCAAATGCATGCCATGATGATGGATAACATTGAGATAGCATAAGAGAGACAGATGTACAGATGCATAAATGAAACACCCGTAGTCTAGTTTTGAATGGACAAGGGACCAGTACAAATTGAGGAGGGTGGTTGGATCTGCATCCCATAAATTACCATTGACGACACATAGGACACTGGGGGATCAAATACAGTGGGCTGCCACTTAAGACATGTAGGAGGACCAAGAGAGATTATTATCAAGCATGAGCCCAAGAAATTCCATAGTTTTAACATACAGAAGAGTAATAGATCCAAGACTTAAGGACAGTGGAAGAAACCAACTGCAACACCAGAAATTCATACAAATGGTTTTGTCAGTGGAAACACGAAAGCCACTGTCAACGCTCTATGAGTAAAGACAATTGAAACAACACTAAAACCACTCAATGAGACAAGTCCATGCAGAACTGCAGTAGATGGCAAAATCGATAATGAAAAGGATGCCAGTGAAGACTGGCGGGAGACAGACCATTACAGGATTAATGCTGATATCAAAGAGGACGATGCCCAGGATGGAGCCATGAGACATACCATTTTCAAGGATAAAGGTGTCCGTCAAGGCAGAATCCACAAGTACCTTGAAAACTTGGGCTTTTAAAAATTCCTGAAGGAAATGTGGCAAGTGGCCATGGAAACCACACGTGTAGAGTGTACAGAGGATACCAGTTCTACAGCAGGTGTCATAGGCTTTCTCCATCTCAAAAAACATGGCAACAGTCTAGGATTTCCACAGAAAACCATTCATGATGTGAAGTACTGTATATTCAGTCTCTTTTGCAGATGAACTAGTTTCCTACAATTCTTCAAATAAATCCAAATCAAAATGTTGCCTTCTTTACTAACATACCTGTGTTAATTCCATTTCATAATGCTTTGCAACATTATGCCTAGATATTTAATCAACATGGATCATGTTGAGTGGCCCATTTCATAATTGCAGCAGTGCACCAAAGTACACTGTTTTGTCCTGCGAGTTTACCCAGCTTCTCTCTAGATGTGACTTATTCTGAATTTCCCCTACGCTCTTTAGACAGTTAATGAAACATGGAACTGCATGTAACATATACACAAACATACACAAAAGATATTTAACTAGATTGTATCACCACCATCCATAGTGTGGATAGGAACTTTGACTGCTGTGTGTTCAGGTTCCAGGTGAGTTGATGACTCTTTACTCACAGCTGCAGGAGTCTTGGCTTCAGTGACACAGCTTGAGGCTGTTGCAAATGGGCTTACTATGGGGGGGGGGAGGGGGGTTCATACATGGGGATCTGTGGATGTCCAGCACGTGACCTCTGTCCCCCCAATTGGTTCACAACTGTGGCTGCCCTGGGTGCTGCCCACACTGAGGTTGACCTCTCACATGTGGTTGGGTAGGAGGTGGTTCTGAGTTGATGCGAGTAGCAAAAGACTGTCCCAGGGGTCGATCACAGTGCCTGTACAGTAAGTCTGTCAACTGCAGACATCACTCAAAACTTGTTTGTCAGAGACCCAGAGTCAGATGCAGTCACCATACTCCATAGGTAGCTTCTTGGCTTTCACAGGGGGTGGGATAACATGCAGTTGCAAGCACCAGTGTTAGGCACACATTGGGGCCCTTTCTGGATATGGATACCAAAGAGGGGAACCAATCCAGTGTACTCATTGTGTGCATACCAGGAGAAGTCAATCCAGATGTGGGAAGGTTGTTCCCAGATGGCATGAAGTGCACAGGGTGCAGCCAATTGAGGGGGCTGGATCATGTTGCAACTAAGGATGTGTGTTATTTTGGACCAGAAGAGATTCTTTCTGGTTTCAGATGGCTAACTGAAGCCTTAAAGACTGCAGTCTTGCTTGCGAGATGAAGATGGAGCTCACAATCTGCAACATTATTGACAGAACTGACTGAGGTCCTTTGATTCAGAGCCTCCACTCATCTCTGTACCAGATATTAAAATGGTTCTGTGGCCATGTAGGCTGCAGATTCATTGACTTGCACCATTGAGCAGTGAGATTCTGGGTTCTGCTTTCAGAAGTAGTTTCTCTTTCAAATAAATGGAAGTAGATAGTTCTACGGGAATTTATACCTATGTGTATGAAAACTTTGTAGTTCTTTCGAGATGCTTCTGCTGAGCAATCCTGTGGGCCATATATTTTGCTAAAGCATTTCTTCAACTGGTGGGTCTTGATTTCTGGACAAATATCTATTGTGGAATTTGGCACAACAGTGTTTTGTAGCAAAGAATTTCCTATAACAAGGAATGCAATTTTTTTGCTGTGTTTCTCTTTACTGAGATGTTTTGAATTCTTTTTACTGTATGTTACACAGCTCAGCTGTATTGCAAAGATCTGTACCATCAAATACCTTGAGGACAGCAGTGTTGCCTCCCACCCCCGTTCCATCCAGCCCTTCACTTCACCCTTGCGGATGATTGTGGCATAGTGAATAACAAATTGGATTGGGTGCAGACTTTACTAAATTTCTTGGATGGAAGAATGATTATAACTAGGTTACTACACTTGTTGGGGAACACTTTGAGTGAAGTAGCAATGTTACAAAAAGCAGTTCACCATGCAAATAACTGATGATTAGGTCCTGAGCTGTTACTACCATAACAGTTCCTAGCCACAAAAACTACAGCGTGGCTGAACAGTTGATTTGCAGCACATAGGTGAGTTTACAGAATGAAGATTTTCGTTATTCCACCACTTGTGGACTGATGTAATCTTGCTTCATCTGTGTTCATTCCATACTTGGAGTGATTCACAAAAGTGAGTGTAGATGCACACCTCCAATACTTCATGGTACATCCTTTGCAGAGAAGTAAAAAGCTATGTGAAAATTGGTATGGGTAAAGACACAAGAAGTGCTGCTAATATAGGAAGGAAAGGAGACCTATGTGATGATGTCAGCAGAAGAGTTACCACAGTGTGAGGGAGTCCCACAGTTTGCCTTATGTAACAAATCCAGAGAAGTAAAGTTGCCACTCACCATATAGCAGAGATGCTGAGTTGCGATAGACACAACAAAAAGATTCACACAACTGTAGCTTTCGGCCATTAAGGCTTTTGTCAGCAGTAGACACAGAGACACACACACACACACACACACACACACACACACACACACACACACACACACACACACACACACACACAGCGAGGAGCAGCACCAGTGCATGATGGGAGTGGGGACTGGGTGGGAGTAAGAGGAGGCTGGGGCAGGGAGGGCGAGGGATATTATCATGGGGGTGGCGGACACTGATGTGTTGCAGTTTAGATGGAGGACAGGAGAGAAGGGGCAGATAGGGGGAGAGGCAAAGTAGCACAAAGGAGAGAAATAAAAAGAAATTAAAAGAATGTGTGTGGAGGTAAAATGACAGCTGTGTAGTGCTGGAATGGGAACAGGGAGGGGACTGGTTGGGTGAGGACAGTGACTAATGAAGATTGAGGCCAGGAGGGTTACAGGAACATAGGATGTACTGCAGAGAAAGTTACCAACCACACAATTCAGAAAAGCTGGTGTTGGTGGCAAGGAACCATATAACACAGGCTGTGAAGCAGTCATTGAGATGAGAGATATCTTGTTTGGAAGAGTGTTCAGCAACAGGGTGGTCTACTTGTTTTATGGCCACAGTTTTTCGGTGGCCATTCATGTTGACAGACAGCTTGTTGGTTGTCATGCCTACATATAATGCAGCACAGGGGTTGCAGCTTAGTTTGTAAATCCCGACTGGCTTCACAGGTAGCCCTGCCTTTGATGGGATAGGTGATGTCAGTGAGCGGACTGGAGTAGGTGGTGATAGGAGGATGTATGGGACAGGTCTTGCATGTAGGTCTATTACAGGGGTATGAACCATGAGGTAAGGGATTGGGAGCAGGGTCTGTGTACAGATGGACGAGTATATTTTGTCTGTGGGTGGTGGAATATCATGGTAGGAGGGGTGGGAAGGATAGTGGGTAGGGTATTTCTCATTTCAGGGAACAACGAGAGGTAATCGAAACCCTGGTGCTGAATATAATTCAGCTGCTCATACCCCTCTAATAGACCTAGATGCAAGACCTGTCCCATACATCCTCCTACCACCACCTACTCCAGTCCGGTCACTAACATCACCTATCCCTTCATAGGCAGGGCTACCTGTGAAACCAGTCATGTGATTTACAAGCTAAGCTGCAACCACTGTGCTGCATTCTATGTAGAGATGTCAACCAACAAGCTGTCTGCCCACATGAATGGCCACCGACAAACTGTGGCCAAAAAACAAGTGGACCACCCTGTAGCTGAACACGCTGCCAAACATGATATCCCTCATCTCAAAGACTGCTTCACAGCCTGTGTCATATGGATCCTTCCCACCAACACCAGCTTTTCTTAACTGTGCAGGTGGGAACTTTCCCTGCAATACATCCTATGTTCCCGTTACCCTCCTGGCCTCAACCTTCATTAGTCACTGTCCTTACCCATTCAGCCTCCTCCCTGTTCCCATTCCAGCACTACACAGCCGTCATTTCACTGCCACACTCAATCTTTTAATTTCTTTTTATTTCTCTCCTTTATGCTACTTAGCCCCTCACCCTCTCCGCACCTTCTCTCCTGCCCTCTGTCTAAACTGAAACACATCACTGTCTGCCACTCCCACCATACTATCCCTCCCCCTCCCCACCACAGTCTCCCCTTACCACCACCCAGTCACCACTCCCATCATGAACCGGTGCTGCTCCTCGCAGTGTGGTTCCACTTCTCTGAGACTGCAGACGTGTATGCAAGTTGTGTTTGCATGCGTGTGTGAGTGTGTGTGTGTATGTGTGTCTACTGCTGACAAAGGCCTTAGTGTCTGAAAGCTATAATTGTGTAAATCGTTTTGTTGTGAATATCGCAACTTAGCATCTCTGCTATATGGTGAGTAGCTGCTTTCCTTCTCTGGTATTGTTACATTCCATCCTGGATTTTCCATTGTTAGACGTTTGCCTCATGTGGATGATTCAGACTAAGACACAATTATGTTATGTGTAACTGTTCCTGGGCAAGGCAGAAGCAGCTGAATAATTTAGAGAAGTGTTGTTGCCACACCTTTTTTTCAGAACATGGGCATTCATTTAGTTTAGTATCACTGTTTCCTTAGAAAATATGAAGTAAATTGTTACAAGCAATGAAAGCCAAGGATCATGACCAGAATGGATTTACAAGATATCAGATTGCTAATTAACGGTAGAAACAGTGACATTGTGGGCAAGGCATTCTGTCTCCCAGCTACCATCATGGAGCAGCTCACATAATGTGACACAATCTATGTTGTATTGGCCAGAAAAGGCCATACATTTGTTACCAACCCATTACCTAACGCCGGCCGCGGTGGTCTAGCGGTGCAGGCGCTCAGTCCGGAACTGCACGACTGCTACGGTCGCAGGTTCGAATCCTGCCTCGGGCATGGATGTGTGTGTTGTCCTTAGGTTAGTTAGGTTTAAGTGGTTCTAAGTTCTAGGGGACTGATGACCACAGATGTTAAGTCCCATAGTGCTCAGAGCCATTTGAACCATTACCTAACCTTCCAAAACAAGACCCTAAACCCAGACCTACATTCGTTAAATTAATTCAAAACACAAAAAAATCCTTCAGCAGATAGAACAACATTACAAAAGAGGACTCCACGGCATCATGACTATAAGTGTACAGACTTAGAGTGCTGTATTAGTTTGCTTGGCTTATGGCAGGTGCAGTCTGCACAAAATACAAGACCTGTACACCCTTCAAACTGCCGGTATGTAACATACTTGCTGACTGGTTTATCAGTAAAAGTAATAATTATGTAAATTAGAGTTAGAATAATAGGTTACCTGTTATATGAGAAAAAGTAAGCGAGCTTGTGAACTTTAGACTGCTTTGGAATGGTGCATGAAAAATTAGTTTAAAGGAGAAACATTTATGTACAAAATGTGGAATTATGGTACTGATGACACACACTCACAAATTACTGTGTTGAGTAGATGACCCTTTCTTCAGCTTCTGCTATTGCAGCATACTGCCATTTCAATTTTTGACTCTTATCACAGACTGATGTCTATGTAACTGATGTCTCCCCACCTGTTAGGCACAGGCTGTGACAAGGATGTAGTTATGTAAACCCAATTAATAAATTTCCTGTAGAGATGGTTCTGAATGGAGCAGATCCAAAGAGGTGTCAAGGGGGGTCACGTACCATCAACCAAAACAATATTTTTGTAAAAGCTTTTATAATATCTTAAAGTTTTCTGAGCTAAGCTTTGTCAACTTCAGCATGTGGATGAATTCATGCCTGTAACCTTGTCCTTATGGACCATGAGGCCAATGTTGCCAAGTGGTGCTTGGCAAACTAATTTGTAGCCAGCACTACAAGGGGTTGCAAGTGTGGTGTAGTTACAGCCCTTATTGCTCATAATAGAGAAGTACAGACTGTGTGCAGTGGAGCTGCAAAAAGAATGGCCAGCAAATGATTTGCCTTATTTATTGAAGTTCTTGGTTTCTGAAAAGTAAATTGAGTTATGTCAAAAATTTTTGGTAACCTATAAGCAGGTAAAAAGATGTGGGAACTTTATCACAGATAAACTTTATCAAACAGAGGAGACAGCAGTGGACTAGAAGAATTTCTGAAGAGATATTTATATGGAAATTTGTTTGAAACAAAGTGAAAACCCTGACTGTGATGGCGTTATTTCCAAAAAAGACTTAAGCTATTCTGAGGAGTACAAAGATGGTGCTAACAAGAGTCATAAAAGGAAAATATCCTTCCAGGCACTACAAACTACTGTGATTCCTCACTGTAATTTACAGTCATACTTTTAAATCATTCATTGTTCACTTATGTGACCTGGAACAATGTGATATTCGCAGACTCTGACATATATTTCTATGTGCACCCATTTCAAAGGCATCTGGTCGTCAATAAGAAGTTCGCTGCATGGCGATACATAGCATTCAAAAAATTTTGATAATACGCAGACCACATCTGCAGTAATATATTAATGATAAAACGTTGTGTTCAATCATTTAGTGTGGGTTAATGTGGAGAAACTGAGTTTTTGCAGAAAAACACAGATTCAAACAATGATATCTACTATGGTACAGGATGCTATGTTAAAACAAAACTTTTACCTCTCCCACCATCAAAACTAAAACACTGTTGTCATTTCCTGTACAAATCAGCTGTTACACCATCTTGCTCATGACAGGTGTTACCAATGAACAGTTCAAGGTAACTGTGTGGATGTCACTATAATGTTTTTCAGAAAAGGTTAAGCAAATCCACACCTTCCTTATGTGCAACTGAAGAGTGACAGCAGGTTACAGACATACCATACAACCTACTAATACTTCACCTGGCCAATTTAGGTGAAAGAATGAACCTACTCTACGAAATTTGAATCTAATCTCACAAATGTGCATCCTCAAATGACATTTTGTTGGATAACTCTGGTCATTTAGAATGTTTCCATGAAAATTCCATCATTTACTTATACAACCACAGCCCAAATACTGATAATGAATAAAATACCATATATCTCATCCAATCAGTTTCCTTGTCTTTATTCATTAAAAATCATCAATTCAGCAGGCCATATATTTTACCTACAATTTTTAAGTTTAATTTTAAAATTAAAAATATTTAATATGTAAGCCAAAAGACAGCAGCAGTAATTTCAGTATTTATTAGGAAGGTGTACTTTGTTTATATCAAAAAATTATATCTATTGTCACTTTTATCAGTTGGCAACATGGCAATGCTCCTGTGTTTATGCATCATACAAATAAAATGTGTTGTGCCATAGTTTTAATGGAGAAATTATTAGCAACAGTATGCAGAACAGAAAGTAAGTGCATCTAAAGAGTAATGTACTGTAGACATACAGCTCTTGAAATATAATAGACAAACAAATTTGTTATTTTGAATGGGGCAGCTGCAGCACCCAAATTGAAGTTAATTTCTGTAATGATGTGCCAACTGATGATTTAAGTATGTATTACACCAGTTGAAGATGGGTTAAATTCTGAAATGTATGTTGCTACAAATAAAAGGTCATACAAAGTGGCTGCTTACTACATTGTTTAAAGCAATAAAGAAATTTGTTTGGTTTAAGGCTACACACTATCTTCATTGTTTTCAACACTGATCTCTGAAATTTACCTATCTAAAGAAAGAACTGGAATAGATATATGCTAGAAGGCCTACAGTACATCAGAAAAACAATATCTTCAGGCTATCCAGTGAAGACCACTTCTGGGAAATGTTCCAAGTAGACTGATGCCTGAACACATGCACCGTGAGCTGTTTGCAAAACTGTCTCCTGATATTCTGAACAAAATAGCTACTTATGTTCTCAGTAGTAGACACAGACCTTCTAGCTTGCCCCTGCCTAGACTTCAATCTACTCAATTCTCATGACCTTTAATCAATAGAACCTCTCAGTCCAGTCCCCCCCACCCGAGCATGCACCTGTGCTTGCTCTCTCTCTCTCTCTCTCTCTCTCTCTCTCTCTCTCTCTCTCTCTCTCTCTCTCTCTGTTCAGAAGCTAGGCACAATTTCAGTTTCATACTTTTGCCAATCAAATTGATAGACAACTGGAAATGTGACAACATTTAAAAAGTGACAGGAGTGCCAGTTTTTGTTTGTGTACAGTAACAAAATTTGATACAGAATGAAATTGGAACACATTTCTCGTGGATGAGTACTGCTTACTTTTGAACTCTAAATGGGCTGCAAAATTAATTGAGTCAAAGGAGCAGTCAGATGACACCTAATGAATCTGGTGTATTGCTAGGATCATAAGAGGTTTACACTTTTCTTTTAGTACATGTCTCATCTAATTGGTGTAGTACTTTAGGAGCACAGATCTCAACTTTTCTCAATGACAGCAGTGACAGCCCATTGGTACTTGGCATTAGAAAATGATTTTTCAGCTCTTGCTGTGTCAAGTGCAACTTTATAACTTCTGAGTTGATAAAAGAATGCATTAATGATGCTGCCAATGTTCTGCATCCACTGAATGCAAATTGGTTTGGAATAATCAGTCCTTCTTGGCATGAGAGAGCAGTACATGCCAGAGAAGTATGTGAGGTTATAGTTCAATTCATTTATCTTGGCGGCTCGCGCATGCCCGCCCAGACGCGGGAGATTGCAGCGTTGCCAGTTGTACGCGCCAAGAGAAGCAGCGCCGTAGCAGTGTAGTTCTCAAACTTACGTTTAGGGGGGAGCGCGCAGTTTATGAAGTAAAGCCACCACGGCCGCATTAAACCTTTCGCTGCTACAGAGACGTGCTCCCCGCATTCCACGCCGTGCGCGATTTTGTAACCACTGCACTGCTCGCCTGTGCAGACACATAGTGTTCCGACTGCTTTGACACACTTATCATTCGATTTCACAAAAACTATTTGGCCCAAAAATTTGATTTTGACACATCTTCTTGACTGATACCTTCCCCCCATAAATGACTTAATTTTGTTTCGATTTTCAACGCAGTTATATTGCAGCATTAAATGTAGTAAACCATTGCACGAAATTTTGAAGAGTTTGCAGAGGTAAAGTTCATAGCGTATACTTTCCGTATGTTCAATTGTAGTTACCACAATGTTGAGAATGAAATGTGGACAAGATACCTAAATTTCATATAAAATTTACTGTATAACAACATCTCATTTAATTTAAGTACCAGATTGGTGTCGTATGTAATATTGAGAAATATTCCGTCTTTCGCGACTGTAATAAAAGTTTTATTTACACCAGGCGCATTTGACTTTATTTTAAAGCACTTCAATCAATCAAAAGGAAGTACACAAAATACGTTAAACAAAACTGTGGACTTACAAAAACATTAGGACTTGAATATACTGTGTATCAGTGCTCTGGGCTATGTCAAATATAATTTTTGTGTGTAGCACACACAAAAAGCATTTATTTGCTAAAACACTGATCGGCCGACACAAACGTTGAATATTGTGTTACCTCAGCACAAAACTACGAAAGGTGACTTGGCAATGGAGGAGACACAATGCTGTCCAATGAAGATGCTTCAAAAGAGAAAAACGCGTCTGGTCTAAATAAGACGCTTATTATAGTTGCAGAAGAGGAATATATTTCAATACCATTGGTAAAATTGCAACTGTGGAACAAAAACAAGAAAGAGAACATGAGTATTATTGTGTATGTGCCTTACCCTTCATTGTTGTCAATCGCTGCGATAGTCTTCTGCATCGCTGTAGTCAGTGTCGCAGTCCGAATCATCAGGTCTTAGAGTTATGACGATGGGTTCAAGCAGATTGTCAATTACAATTTCCCTGTCCATGTCCTCCTCCTGTAGCCTTTGTGCATGCCGAACACATTCAGCCCATGCTGAAGAAGTAATTCTGTCAAGTGCTTCATGCAGAAGCCTTTCTGTCTCGGCAATTTTAAATGTCACGTTTCGTTCTGCGACATACCCTTTCACTTGTGCCCAAATTAACTCTATCGGATTGTATTGGCAATGGTACGGTGGCAAACGCAAAACTGTGTGTCCATGTTCCTGTGCAATACAATCGATTTCATAAACTTTTGTGCGAGGCTTATGAAGCACTACAAGATTCAACATTTCAGCACGAGTTTGGTTGGCAGTATGTGGAATATTTTTACTTGCAAGCCATAACATGATATCGGCTTTTTTTGTACTTGTTGTGGGTGTCTTGTCAACAACAACAGAGTGATAAGTCGCATTGTCCACTACAATCACCGAGTTTGCAGGCAAGTAAGGGAGAAACTGATTCCTAAACCACAATTTAAATGTCTCAGAGTTCATTTCGGAATGATAATCCCCTGAATTTCTCTTTTTTGCCCGGAACACTAATTTGCTTTCTGGAATGAATCCAGAAGCAGAACCAGCGTGAAGCACAATTATTCGTCCACCTTTACCAACTGGTACTTTAAACCCACCCGAACCATCACTCATTTTCCAACACGCTTTCCTTGTGTGATTTTGGTTCACCTATGTTTTGTCCAAGAAAAAAATGTTCTTATTCCTGGATTTTCTTACTTCAATAATATGTCTTAAAAACTGTGCCCTTGAAGCAGCGATATCACTATGTTCCATTAAAAACTTTCTTCCGTCATTTGTATGTACATATTTGAATCCAATGTTTTTAAGTATTCTATTCATTGAAGTCATGCTACCTTTAAAATTTATGGTTTCACGCATTTTCACAGTGATTTTTTTTTACAGTAGGAAATTCGCCTGTGTTGTACATGTTGAGCACTTCTCGTCTTAGAACATCTTTGTCGAAATTATCTAAATTAGTTACAGTCCTCTCACGAGTGCGATATTTCCCTGGCGATCTGAAGAGTGGGCTTCCACAGGTCTCCGTAGATAACTTTCCTTCATTGGCAATCCGCTGAACGGTTCTCAAGCTAACGCCTGTCGCTTCTGCAGTGCGTTCCTGAGATCTGGCGACATCCATGATAGGTCCACCGTTTTCTGCTTCGCGCTTGAAAAAAGCGTGAATCCGGTAAATTATGTCCCTCGCCTGTTTATGGAGAGTTTGTCGCTTACCACCATTATCAGCCATGACAACTTGCAACAAATGCGATAAAAATTCACCAAAGAATAACTACAATCACATTTAACACTCGCACTCGCCAAGACATTCCCAGCAGACCTTTCAGAAAACTACTGAACACTCATTGGCTGTCAGCGGATGCGTGACGTCAGGTGCGTAGAACGAGCCTTAAATCGACCGCAGTCGTTCATGGTTCCAACTATACAGAGTGTTCATTTTAATTGGAGACATTGAAATATCCGCAAATCTACACATCGGATCAAACAAATTTATAACTAATTTTTTTTTGACTCAGAGGGGGACATCCAATGTTACCAAATTCGTAGTCAAATTTGTTATAATTGGATGTCCCCTTCCGGGAGGAACTAATTTTCATTAGGATTTATTTTGGCTCTGTGTGTCGTTTTCAAGAGATTTCAATGTCCCCATAAAATGAACACCCTTTACAACGTAAACAGTGTTTATAAATTGGGAAATATTCTATCTTTAGCAACTGTAACAAAACTTTCTTTATACCAGAGTCATTTCGCTTTTTTCTAAAACGTTCTGATTAAAACGAAGTTGGCGAAGTACACAAAACTGAATTTTGGACGTAATAAAACATAAAACTAAAATATATTGCCAGCGAGGCACAGTGCGCAAACATTTTGTTTTTGTCACAACGGACAGCAAATACTTGCCAAAACATAGATCAGTCGACGAAACCATTCAATATGATGTTGCCAAAGCAGCGAAGCAAAGAATTCCGTCAGACAATCAAATAGCTCGGCAACATACGAGCCGAAATTCTGCTCTAAATAATACTTTTAATACTGCCGCAAAAGAATATATCTCAATATGAATAGTAAAACAGCGACTGCGGAAGAGGCGATATACAAACAAAACGGATAACATGAATATTGTATGTGTGCCTTTTCGTTGTTTTTAATTGCTGTGAAAAGAAATATTGGAGGAGAAAATTACAAAAACTGAAAACTTATTATGATTATAATGAAGCACAGGAAATTTCAAAACATTACATGCAAACGAATAAAATTCATTAAGTAAGACACTTCGCTATTGTTTTTAAATAAATAAAATATTTAGTATGCAACAAGCCTTGAACTCAGAATCTTCCTATTAGCAGCCCAACACCTTAACCATTACGCCAACGCAGCTACTCATTTCTGGCATCTCCTGGAGCACTCTAAACGTTTGCAAAATACCAACAAACACTGTTTGGGTGACTATGAATTACTCACGTTGCGTCGAAGTACAATAGGAAATAAACAATTACCGCTGTTCTTTATTGCGAAAACGCGGTTCGTGAGACTGATACAAACACCTTTCCTTGCTATCGCCTGAATTAGGAGGCTTATTGTTTGTTTGGTTTAATTAATTAATAGAATATGACGCAATTGGTGTAAAGAATGCTTTTTCCAAACTTTCTATAAAAGAAAGTCTGCTATCAAGACATTGCTTTTGTTCAATTACTTCATTTATGACTGAACGTTTCTAAAATTAAAGACACTCGTCTGTGCTCTGCACTGCAGTCGAGATCTGGCAACGTCGTTCTCTGTTCATTGGCTGACTGTGATTTGTGACGTCAAATGCGCAGAACGAACCTAAACTCGGCCGCCAAGATATATGACGCGCACCTTAGTGAAAGAAAAGTACAGAGGAGCAATGATGCAGGTGAGAAGTAGTGTGGGCATGACAAAGGAGTTTCCAGTAAAAGTAGAGTAACATCAATGATCTGTGCCTAGTCCCTATCTCTTTGACCTGATTATGGATGTGCTGGTGAAAGATGTGAAGAAGGAGGCGCCATGGAATATGATGTTTGCGGATGATGTGGTTCTTTGTGAGCAGAGCATTGACAGACTTGAGGAAAAGCGGGAGGATTGGAGGAAGGCACTAGAAGAAACAGGGATGAATATTAGCAGGAGAAAGTCAGAATATTTAGCACTGAAGGATGTCCAGATGAGGTCTTGCAAGATCCAGGATGATGAGCTGAAATCGGTCTGCAAATTTAAATACCTGGGGTCACACATACAGAGCGACGAAGGACTGGAAAGCAAGATACAACACCAAATAAATTGTGGTTGGAGCAACTGGAGGAAAATGAGTGGAGTGTTGTGTGACAAGAAGGTGAGCATTGGGTTGACAGGGAAAGTGTACAAGTCAGTGGTAAGGCCTGCTATCATATACGGGGCAGAGACATGGCCAATCACAGTAGCCCAGGTAAGGAAGATGGAAGTGGCAGAAATCAAGATGCTGAGGTGGATGTGTGGATTAACAAGGAAGAACAGGATTAAAAATTAATTTGTTAGAGGAGCTGTGAAAGTGGGACCCATGGGGAAAGAGATACAAGAGAGCAGACTAATGAGGTATGGACACTTACAAAGAAAAGGGGAAGAGTATATCAGAAACAGAGTTGAAGATATAAAGATTGAAGGTGCAAGAAGGAGAGGAATACTGAAGATGAGGTGGAAGGATAAGATATCCAGGGACCTAAGGGGGAAAGGACAGAAGAAGGAAGAGGCAACGGATAGAGTACTATGGAGGAGAAGGATCCAGAAGATCAACGCCAACCCTATGTGACATGGGTCAAGGCGACGATGAAGAAGAAGAAGAAGAAGAAGACAATGTACGACATCTTCAGGTGTGCAATAAAATTCCTTCATGCATCTGAAGTCTTGTCCTTCATGACATTAGATCCACATTCCAACGTTCATGTTGCTACAATCATGGGTTGTATAAGCAACCAGTTAATCAAAATTACTACACAGTTAAGACTAGTCAGTTGCTTCAGAGTATCATCAAAGCTGTCAAACAATCTGCAATGTTTGTTGTAGCTGTGACTTATAATATAGTGTAAAAATATTAAATAAAACATTTTCTGAATCCAGCAGGTAACAGCAAGAGCATGTAGGTTTCCTTGAACACACATCTGTTGAAATCTTATTGGAGCGAGTACACTGACGGAGGCATTTTATTACGTAATATTTTGAAAATTAGAAAGTTTCTCTATCTTGCCATTTGTTAACACCAAAAGACTGACTTAACAGTAACACACCAGGTTACCAAAATGCACTTTAGTGTAAGTAGATGACAAAGCAGAAAGGATGGCATCATGCATATCTTCATGACTAGTAGTTCAGCCCTTGAAGTATCATCTATACAAGGACACTATTGAAGTTGTTCAATATATCAAAGATGCCATTGACTCCAGACCTCCAAATGATAAATCAATATTACAATAGAGGAGAATACTAGAAAAGAGATAGTTGGAAATGTTCAAGTAATCTAGTTAGCGACGACAGACTGTTGCTTTCAAAAAATGTTTCATTAAGCAATAAAATCTTTCTTTGACTTTGTTGAAAGCCAAAAGTACCATGAATGCCAATTATAGGTGAAGTTACATGTTAAGTCAACATTACGTGTCATCAAAATCAGGAAAAAATGTTTATAATAATTCTATGCTGTTTGGTTTAAGTATCTTACCAACTAGCATAAGGAGATGCACTCTGTTCCCACTTGACACCTCAACATTAGCAACATATATCCTATTCTTGTATCATTCTGCTACATCAATTGCTCAGCTACCACACACAAATGCTACAGGTGGCATGTACAATGACACTGTTATGCATGACCTTTTGGGCTATTCAAATAATTTGGTCAATGCTGTTCATGAGATACCTGCAATTAATACTGCTGCAAAGATCTCGGTACGGAAGTATGATACAGAAATACTGACCACTAATTTCTATCCAGAGCATTCACTTCTGCCCAACACCATGTCGTGTATCTCTTCCATACACTTCAGTCATGGTTCAATCCAGGAACTGCCACAACATGAGGTCCAAATGATTGGAAAAGAGCACAAGTAGTTCCAGTTTCCAAGAAGGGTCGTCGAGCAGATGCGCAAAACTATAGGCCTATATCTCTGACATCGACCTGTTGTAGAATTTTAGAACATGTTTTTTGCTCAGGTATCGTGTCATTTCTGGAAACTCAGAATCTACTCTGTAGGAATCAACATGGATTCCAGAAACAGCGATCATGTGAGACCCAACGCGCTTTATTTGTTCACGGCACCCAGAAAATATTAGATACAGGCTCCCAGGTAGATGCCATTTTCCATGACTTCAGACTGGTCAGATACAGGCTGCCAGGTAGATGCCATTTTCCTTGACTTCTGGAAGGCATTCGATACAGTTCTGCACTGTTGCCTGATAAACAAAGTAAGAGCCTATGGAATATCAGCCCAGTTGTGTGGCTGGATTAAAGAGTTTTTAGCAAACAAGACACAGTATGTTGTTCTCAATGGAGAGACATCTACAGACACTAAAGTAATCTCTCGCATACCACAGGGGAGTGTTATGGGACCACTGCTTTTCACAATATATATAAATGACCTAGTAGATAGTGTCGGAAGTTCCATGCGGCTTTTCGTTGATGATGCTGTAGTATACAGAGAAGTTGCATCATTAGAAAATTGTAGCGAAATGCAGGAAGATCTGCAGTGGATAGGCACTTGGTGCAGGGAGTGGCAACTGACCCTTAACACAGACAAATGTAATGTATTGAGAATTCATAGAAAGAAAGATCCTTTATTGTATGATTATATGATAGCGGGACAAACACTGCTAGCAGTTACTTCTGTAAAATTCTGGGAGTATGCGCATGGAACGATTTGAAGTGAAATGATCATATAAAATTAATTGTTGGTAAGGTGGGTGCCAGGTTGAGATTCATTGGGAGAGTCCTTAGAAAATGTAGTCCATCAACAAAGGAGGTAGCTTACAAAACACTCGTTTGACCTACACTTGATTATTGCTCATCAGTGTGGATCCGTACCAGGGCGGGTTGACAGAGGAGATAGAGAAGATCCAACAAAGACCGGCGCGTTTTGTCACAGGGTTTTTTGGTAAGCGTGATAGCATTATGGAAATCTTTAACAAACTCAAGTGGCAGACTCTACAAGAGAGGCGCTGTGCATCGTGGTGTAGCTTGCTGTCCATGTTTCGTGAGGGTGCATTTCTGGATGAGGTATCGAATATATTGCTTCCCCCTACTAATACATCCTGAGAAGATCACAAATGTAAAATCAGAGAGATTCGAGTGCACATGGGGCTTTCTGGCAGTCATTCCTCTCACGAACCATACATGACTGGATCAGGAAAGGGAGGTAATGACAGTGGCACATAAAGCGCCCTCCGCCACACACCGTTGGATGGCTTGCAGAGTATAAATGTAGATGTAGATGTAGGTCATGGTAAGTTACCTGAGCTGGTTGGTTAAATACACAAATCAGGATGCTTTGCCATCACATTTTGATTTTACGAGTTGACTGACTCACCTCCATTCTGATGTTGGGATTAGATTAGACAACAACCCCATTTCAGCAGAATTGCATGCACACTATGTCTGAATATCACATTGGCCCCAGTAGCAGCGAGGAGGTGATACACTTTACAATACAAAGAAAGTGAATCTGGCTATCTCTCACTACTCCTGTGGAGACACCATCAATACTAACATTGTTCAGGATGCATACTCTTGCTGTACAAGTTCGTGAATCATCTCAATTATGAACCATGAATCAATGCCAGGATTAACTCCTGTCTCAAATACTGATTTTGTATGTTCAAAATCTGGCACAAGGGGAGTGTGGCAGAAGCCAGACATTTTCTGCATGTGAGATAAACACCCATTGTAAAATTTGAAGAGCTTTACTGTTGGTGTTTAATGAGTTAAATCTGATACAAAATTCGTTTACATTTGAAAAATATTGAACACTGAAATGATATTGACCAATGGATAGCCATCTGATACATGTAAATCTTCTACTACAATACTGACAACACTCTGCTATGAAGTGCTGTGCCGAGAATGAATATAATGGCACAGTCCAGTAAAAATTCAGACATCTTACCTGGCAACTTAGGAAGCAGAGGAAAGCAGGCCAAGCTGCAGTAATAGAGTGACATTTCGTTTTGGGGAGACGGTTGATATTATAATTATGTCCAGATTATGGAACAGATTGCTGCATACCATTTGAGCTGGGCTGTCTGAGAAGCCTATGGAGCAAAATATCTTAGGAGGGAGGTGCTGTCATTCTGTTTACCATAAACAATTAAGCAAGAAAGTGTAACCCAGATGAAATAGCAGTATGCTGATGCTACGAAATACAGCAGCGAGAGTGACTGGAAAGTAAAGTTGGGTCATCATGGAGCGTTCAGGAAAGCTGAGCAGACGGACAAAGCAGATCAGATGCATAACGAACACATAGCAGCCTCCCACAAGAACTACTCATTTCCAGTACAGTTATTCATTCTGCAGCAGAGCAGGCTGGAGGAGCAACCTATGTCAGTATGCTGTCTACTTGTCAAGCTGTCTATGTGATTCTGTGGAACAGCAGGACCCATTGTGGAGACTGATGTCGTTTAGTGCAAGTTGCATAGAAGTAGTGTAGATGTAGATTGATGACATGCTCCAGTAAGTGCATGTCAGAGGGTTCTTTGAACCATGTTCACATTTTTTCTCTACCGTTCCACTCTCCAGCTGCATGTAGGAAAGACAAACACTTAAGAGAGTTCAGTTTCCACATGGATACATTTAAGTTGTTAGAATTGTTGAATTGAAATTTCTCCGTACTTACATAGGTGTCAACCAAATATTTCCACATTTCTACGTAAATCTAGCTTCAATGAAAAAAGTGTTTGTTTAAATGGTTGCCATGACAATTATCATATCAGTGATTTTCTCTCCGCTTCACCTCCCCCCTCCACCCATTTCACGATATTACAAAATGAAGTGTCCTTCTTTAAACTTTTTCAGTGTACTCAATTAGTCTTATCTGATAAAGATCCCATAAACCACAAGAATACGTTGGTGTCTACTAAATGTTCTAGCAATAAAATGCAGTCTTTGGCTTGGCTTCTAAACAACATTATCATTTCAATTTAAGTTGTTTGTAACTCAAAAGCCTACGTATCTAGTAGAACAGACTACCTTTTATATTTATGTGGTTTCCTGTGTAGTTGAAATTTAACAGATTTATTTTGGTACTTATGTGAATGACTTCACACTTTTTATTTATTTATCTTTTTTTTTTTTGGGGGGGGGGGGGGGGGGGATCACATTTCCATTCTTCACACCATACAGATATTAAGATTAAATAATTTTGCAATTGATTTTAATACTGTGATGTCTTCCTTGGATGGCAAATATCAGTATCAGCTGCAAACAATTTCAAAAGGAGTCCTCCTAAGCCATTTATATAGCTTGCCTCGAGTGAGAGAATGGCCCATTATCCATGGGATATGTGCAGCTGGTGGCAATGCTCTTCCTTCCCATTGCCCCATAAAGTCTTAGGCAGGCTGATGGGCAAAGCTGGTTGGGACCAGTGAGTGTCTACTGCATTTTTCAGAGCTCTGCAGTCTTCTAAGGACCAAGCTTCAATAATATGGAATAAGTTTCAATTTCTTCCTGTAACTAGGCAGAATTGGTCAGACTAGGAGATGCACGTATTTAATTCAGATGTTTACCACATTTCTTTGTATGAGCTATGACCGTTGAGCCCAACCATTACATTGGTTGTTTAATTCAATACGTACCTCAGCTAAAATGCTCTAACAGTGTTTCCATGTTCACTAACCTCACTGATACATAGAATATAAGTGATCAGTTACTTCTCTAAGAAATCATCGCTTATTTGAAACATGTCCAGTGAGCAGCATCTTACTACCTCGTGTTTGTGAATTTTATGTAGATTCATTTTAAGAAAGGCAAGTACGCAGATATTTCCGCAAAGCTTCCAATGATACCATTCAGGACTATGTAGGTCTAATATTTTAGATTTTATCATGTGTTGAGTGATTATGGACAAAAGCAGAACAAATTTCTTTGTGTCCATACGTCAGTACCAGCAGCTTGACCAGTGTACATTTTGAAACCTTTATATCGTGATTATGGACTGCTTTGTAGATCATCGTTCAGTTCTTTCTTGAAAGAGCAGAATGTAAAGTTAATCAGAGCTCAATCAGTAAGGAATTCACTTTGTGAATAGAAAGTTTGGAAGATTCTTCAATAATTATTATAAACCAGAATATAGGTGAAAAATTTTTCAATAACTTATACTCCTGCTATTTCCAATTCTTGTCACATATATGATGTAAGAAGCTGTTGTAATCATGAAAATGGTAAGTTTGTTTTGTTATGGGAAGGTCACTTATTAAATTAGCAATTTCCCATTGATCATGACATTAACTTTGAGATCAAGTCGCATGGCATTCATGTTGGATAATGTGATACTGATGCAAGTATCTGTCGTGTGGCAATAATTCATTGTCTATTAATTCTCAGAGCACGAGTGACAGAACAGCATTCGGGCATCTCAAGTGTGCACGCGACAACTGGATGTATCTTAGTGTTGCAGACTGAATGCCAAAAACACAAAAGTTAATCAAACTAGATTAAAGGTTAAAAGCCATGATCTGTCATACCAAATGGGAGGGGTAGGCACCAAAGTGTTCAAACCTGTGCAGTATAAATGAAAGATGAGACATGAAGGTAGGTAATACTTCACATACCAAGCCTGCACAGAATATACCCAGTAACTGAGGCACACTTTCAAAGTGTCGGCTGCATAGGACTGACAGGTCTGGTGCCATTACACAGCCGGAGCTGATGCTGCTGCCACTCGCCTCAGACAGCGTGTACTGGGTGGGTGCTTCTGCCACTGTGCTGGAGTGTAGAAAAGTCAATCATTGCACTTTATCAAAAATAACAGTTCTGTGTCTTGATACTGTTTCACTAATGCCCGTGGGTGTCAGATGAGAATCCACTCACCACACCTGGTGTGATGGTTGGACAGCCTCCTGAACCCAGCCAGCCCTCTGAGCCCAAGTGATCAATTTTTTTACGGTGTGAGTAGCATGGCTATATACTTCAGCAACTCTGCAATGGAGCAGTAGTATTGCATGTGCAAAGGAGCAGTAATGTAACAGGAGCCCATTAAGATTTTGTAGCAATTAAAGAGTGTTGGCAAGCTGAGCCGGTACAGGGAAAAGCCTCACTGTATATCATTAGCTGCAACAGGATTTATAGGCATGGTAATTTGGTGCCTCTTTGTTTTGGATAAATTCACTGACAGTGTATCAGTATTTATTCATGATTTGAAAGCTGCCCTTAACTAACCATATACAATCATATCTCATCAGGCCGGTTTGCAAATTTAAGGTGGAATGGTAACTCAAAGATACACATAATGTACCTTGAGAGATAGATTAAGGAACAGGCATCTGAACAGATTATTAAAAGGCTGTACCAACTGTATTGCAAACGGTTGAGTTGGACACTTTCTAGAGAACAGCTGAATGGTTTGTCACTGAAATGAAATCAATCAGTAGATGCATTTTCAGACATAATTACGAGGGTCAATACACAATCCTAAGCATTAAGGTAAAACGCCAAAACTGATAAGATTTATTCTGGTGGAGGCTAGACCCTGGATGTATTTTTTACGAGCATTTCCAGGCAATATGTTGCAACTACATGATATAGGTTGTGTGGAGTAAGAGACAATGATGTGGTGTCATTGGGATCAACATGGCTCAGTTTCATTGTTGGTGTATGAAATTTTCAGGACCAGATGGAATTACTGCCACTCATTGCTGATGGGTACTGTGTTGCCCCATATCCAGAAAATGCAGATCAAGGACAACAGTCCAGATGCAAACGACCACTGCTAGTGTGACATTGTCACAAGTTTCAAGTATAATGCAGGTGATACCAAATACACTGCAGATGTGTCCACTGAAGTTCAGTTTGCACAGTATTTTACCAACAGATACAGAATTGATAGTCTTGGTGACCTATCAAGTGAGATGATGAGTGCTGGGGAGCTGTTAGAATCCACTAAAGAGATGAATACATTGTATATTTTCTGCGTGGTAATATAGCAAGCGTAAGATAATAGGTCGAGCTTGTATAGTCGCGAGGTGTGTGGATAACTTCAGTTCAGATGAGGTCTGTCTGCCAGGGAATTAAACTTGGAAATCCTGCGGGATGATGATTAGGTATGTCAAGAGGAGACAGTCCCACGCAGACTGTCAATCCATCAACATCACATGAAAAGGTGATTCACTTTGTGCAGACAGACAGAACAGTGGTCAAAACTTCACTGTGATGACTTAGACCTTTTTAAATTGTGGTGGACCATTACCAGCAACAACAGCTATGCAATGTATGATACCAGTGGGTAGTGATGGACAAATTCATGGGAAACCATACAGAATCCTGAAAGATCTACAGCCAATAATGTAAGAATTGCTCGAGCAATAGGTTGCTTATGGGATTATTGAATGTAATGATAATCTGCATGGTGCATCTGTTTTAATTGTTTCCCAAAAAAGTCATCAATTGGAACAAGGAAGTATAGCTTTTGATTATACAGGAGACCCTGGCCATCATCTATGGTTTAATGTACTTAAATTGTTACTGGCATGGAAGAAATTATTAAGATGTGACAGACCATGCTGCATTGAAGTGGTTTCTAGGATTAAAACACTCTTCAATTAGATAACCACCAGTAAGCAGAAAGGCTGGAGTACTGTGAGCAATGAATAAGAGCACTACAGAGTGAAAGAAGGAACTTTTGCTAACACTGACAGCCAAATTTAGGGAGCAACCACAGTCTGTGACACATAGAGGCTTGTTGCGCAGAATGACTGTGGACCATGCGTGATGGTACCTGCAGCTTTCTAGGAAAGCACTAATGCAACCATATGACAATTTTTCGGTAGATCATGGAGGTTGAATACCAACTGAGCGATGAGTAACCATAAACTTTTGGCCAAGGACCAGAAGCAGGAGCCGGATTTTAGAAATGGTATGATGTCCTCCTCCTTGCCGTGTCCGGCGACAGTGACTCCATCAGTCTTCTCTGTCCTTGTTGTGGTAGGCTCGGATGTGGCTCGCGAATCCGAATTTCGCTTTGAATATCATGTTACATGGAGCACAGTGAAGTTGACCAGCAGAGTTGTAAGTATACGTGTAGACAGGCTTGAGCTGAGATTTTCAGAGCTCTCTTTTAGCATCCAGGTCCATTACACGCTTTTGCTCGAATTGTTCGATTCTCTTATGTACAGTTGATCGCCACTCCGATCGGCGCAATGCTAGCTCCTCCCAACGGTTGCTTGGGATGCCACAGGCTGCAAGGTGGCGTTTAATGGTGTCTTTATATCGCAGGTGTTGACCACCTTTCCTCCTCTTCCCGCACGAGAGCTGCGAGTAGAACACCGCTTTAGGTAGCCTACTGTCATCCATGCGTACTATGTGACCACTCCATCTCAGTTGATGTTTCATTATTAAAGCTTCAATACCAGCCAGTTTCACGCGGCGCAAAATCTCCATGTTTGGGACACGGTCTTCCCATTTGATGCGCAGAATTGATCTCAGACATCGAAGATGAAATTTATCTAGCTTCTTAATGTCAGCTTTGTAACAGCACCAGGTTTCCGAGGCATAGAGTAAGGTGGATAATACTAATGCTTTGTAGACTGCAATTTTTGTTTGTAGTTTGAGATCATGTGATTTCCATACTCGGTCATTAAGCTTACCGAAGGCTGAGGCTGCGCTGGCTATACGCGCTGCGATTTCCGATGTCAGGCTGTTGTCACTTCTAATTTGGCTTCCCAGGTATTTGAACTTTGACACATTTTGCAAGGGTTTGTTATTTATCTCAATACTAGAGTCATCTGCATTAAGACCTCTAAGTGGTTGTTTAAGAACTTGCGTCTTAGTGATGCTAATGGCTAAGCCAAATCTTCTGCAGGAGGCATTTAGCAGGTTTATGTAAGTCTGAAGAGTTTCGCAAGAATTAGCCATCATGCATACATCATCCGCGTAGAGAATCTCTAAGATGGATAGTTTGGTTACGCGACTTTTTGTTCTGAGGCGAGAGATGTTGAAGACACTTTTGTCTGTCCTTGTGTCGAGACTAATTTGATTACTACAGGCTTTGGTCGCGTCTCTCATAACAACTGTGAAGTAAAGTGAGAAGAGTGTGGGAACCAGAACACAGCCTTGTTTTACACAACATGTCACGGGAAACTGTTCTGAGAGCTTGTCCTCATGGCGGATTTTTGCCATCATGTTTTCATGAAACTGCCGAATCAAACTGACAATTTTGTCAGGGCACCCAGTTTTCTTTAGTATGATCCAGAGAGCTTCCCGTGGGACACGATCAAAAGCTTTTTCCAGGTCTACAAAGCACATGAACAAAGGCCGATGTTGCTCTAAACTTTTCTCTTGCATTTGTTTGACAACAAATATGGCATCCACTGTGCCTCTGTTTGGGCAAAAGCCACACTGGGTCTCTGGTAGCAGTTTTTCTGCAAAGTGTGTTAACCAGGTGTTAACTATGTGGGCAAGGACTTTTCCCGCTGCTGACAGAAGAGAAATGCCCCTGTGGGAGCTGCAGTCTGATATGTCACCCTTGCCTTTATAGATCTTGGAAATACAAGCATCTTTCCAGTCTTGTGGAATCATTTCATACTCCCAAATCCTTAAGATCAGAGCAAACAATGGTTTCTTGATGTTTGGCCCCCCATATTTATATAGCTCTGATGGCAAGTTATCTAATCCTGCTGTTTTGTCATTTTTCAGCTTAGCCAGTGCTGAAATGAATTCATTGTAGGAAGGGGCATCCGCAAGTTGTTCCTCAACTGGCAGGTCTTCAAGTGCTTCTATGTATGGAATATCGGTTGTCTGATGGTCAGGATTAAGAACGTCATTAAAATGTTCCGCCCACCGAGACAGGATGTCACTCTGTTGCGTCAGCCGACAACTTTTATCTTTGTTATAGACTGGTGCTATCTTCCCAACTCTTGGACCAAAGATAGTTTTCAGGGACTCAAAGAATCTGCCCGTTTGGTGTGTGTCGGCATATAGCTGTATTTCATTTGCTTTATTTGCCCACCAACTGTCTTTGAGAGCACGTACCTTCACTTTCAGATTGTAATGCGCTGCTCTACGCTTGTTATCATCAGGGGTGCGAAGAGAGGTTCTGAAATCATTAATTAGCTTTCTGATCTCTGGATCTGAGTCGTCAAACCAGTCCTGGTGCTTCTTCTGAGGCTTTCCCAAGACTTCTGAAGCACAGCCACGCAGTCTGCTAGCGTATGGACTCCACTGTTCATCTACAGGGGCAGATTCAGATATCAAAAGGCCATCGACACCAAATTTTTCATCCAGTTTTGCTCTCATAGTCTGATCATTGGCCAAGATTTTGCAGGACAATTTTGTTGGTATTTTGTGTGAAGCTTGGCGTGGTGCCTTCAAAGTTATCTTTAATTTGGACCTCACGAGTCGATGGTCTGTCCATCCCTGAGCGCCTCTCATTGCACGTGTGACCAGTACGTCACCAAGATCTTTTTTCCATACTATCACATAATCCAGAAGGTGCCAGTGTTTAGATCGCGGATGCATCCATGTTGTTTTATATTTTTCAGGCAGACGAAAATATGTATTTGTCAGACAGAGTTCAAACTCGGCACATAGAGTTAGAAGATCCAAACCATTCGAGTTGCATTTTCCAATCCCATGGCGACCGAGGACTCCATTCCAAGCACTGAAATCATTCCCAACACGAGCATTAAAATCACCAAGTAACAGAAGTTTATCTGCAGAAGGAATATCCCTAAGGACATGTCGGAGGTCTTGGTAGAACTTGTTCTTCTCTTCATCCGGAGATGGCAATGTAGGTGCGTATACATTGATCAGGTGAAGATATTTCTTGGATGCCAGGTGAAGTCTGAGTGTTATTATTCTGTCACTGATACCTTTTGGGAGTTCTGTTAGTGAGCATGCCAATTTATCGCATCTGGCAAAGCCTACCCCACTTTCCGCCCTTTCAGTGGATGATTTTCCACTCCAGTAGTAGGTATAACCTCCGAGCGGTTCACATAACTGTCCAGAGTCACTAAGATGTGTTTCACTTATGGCGGTAATGTCGATGTTATATCTAGCCAATTCCCTTGCGATAAGTCCTGTCTTTCTCTCTGGGCACTGATTATGGTCATTATCCTGTAAAGTACGGACGTTCCAGACTCCAATCATTAGATATTTAAGGTAACTGTTTATTTTATTATTCTTTTGACCGCATATGTTAGTGAACAAGTGACCGCAGTTTGCCACTTGTGCTGGGTTGAGACGGGCTATGTTTAGGCCACCTTTTCTAGGCCCCTCCCTGGATTAGGGAAAGCAGAGCGATCCTAAATAGGGCTGCTTTGTCGTCTGACGAGCTGCCGAACCAGTCCTCCCGTCTCTCACGAGTACCAGAACGACCATCACCGTCTGACCGCCTAACGTGCAGAGCACCAACTAAGGTTCAGGTACACCAAACCCTTGCCTCCAAATCAGTACTCCATCGCCGCAGGACTTTCAATGCTCATAGTCCATTGAAACTTTGCCGGAGTCATCTGCGCGTGAAGCTATTTAAAGTGGACAAGCAGTTGCGCAGATGCAGATCCACTCTCTCGTCCTCTGCCTCTGAATGGCAGTGGATCGTAGGGCCGATACAACTGGCAAGAGGCAGGGGATGCAGTGAATGGCCATATGCCACTGGAAGTATCCTGACATACGCCCTTAAGGCACATCACAGGTGCCTTGCTTCGTCGGTACAGAAGCCGTGAGTGTTTACCTATCGATATTACCCGCCTCCTACACCGATGAAGAGACTGACAGAAGGGAAGAAGGAAAGGGAAGGGACTGGAAGGGAAAGGGAGGAAAGGACGGTAGGTCGTTGTGAGGCACACTTCGTCAGGCTCCTCTGCTGAGACCTGACTGGCTAGGTTGAACCTGCCAGTAGCCACGCTACCACCGGTGTAGCTCTCGGCATCACAGGAACACGCAAACTCTCCCACCCGCACGGACAGTGCTACGATAAGGTGGTGATGGTATACTGTGTGCACAACATGCCGATTTCAACCTATTATACAGACATCAACTGCAAAGTTTGTCAGAAGCATCCAAACAATTTGAAATAGTGTGGATGGCTGTTGCCTGATAATTTATGGAATACCAGGTGCTACTGAAATTTCATGTTGCTGACAATAATAACAGATGAAGCTATCAATTTTATGTCCGATTTGATGAAAAAGTTATCAAATTTGCTAAGCATTCACAACCTTAGGACTAGACCTACCCTTCAAATGGAAGAAGGCAGCATTTTCATCTTACAATTGCCAAATTTTACATTTTTTGGTGAACACCAACCAAATGACAGAGGTGTGACTCCCATATGCTGTATCAGCTTAGAACTGTAAAAGAACACAGCAATAATGTGCTTTCACCCTGTCATATAGTGTAGTATATGGCAGGAAGATGCCTTCACCATTTGAGGTAGTAAAGCCTTTATTTGGGAGAAATGGAGACTCAGCACAATATTTTTAGAAACTTCTTCACTATCTGTAACAGAGGGTGAAGAAAAGCGATGCTCAAGCATCAGGACCACACAGGACAGTGCGTCAGCAACCTGCCTCAGTTGGACAATGGGTTCTGCAGACGATGATGGGTTATGTCATCTCTATGGATCCATTTTCTATGAAGAAATACCTCTGCTGCTATGCATTGAGTCATGTTATAGGACATTGCATATTGGCCAGCAGTATGACTATCTTAGTAATGGATATATGCGCACTTTTGGAAAGGGGGAAAAATTGACACACATTTCTTTCTGCCAGATGGTTTGATCCACATCCTAGATACTCGGGAATATAGTTCTATTGGTTCTATCCTTCAATAAGTGAAGAGTAGTAGAATCGCTACAGTATCAGCTGCCTAAATCAGGAGTATTACCTGCCAGAAAAATGGGACACCACACTTGCTAGTAATCATTAGAAGTTGAGACTGTTGCTTCTTATATTTAAAAGAAGTCTCAGAATTATCAAACTCTTAAGTATGGGCTGTTACTGGCTCTAAAATTACATGGTAAAGAAAACAATAGATTTGATGTGTACAATATTTGCTTCCATACTTAAGGACTGTTTACAGTCTTCAGTGTCTCCCAATTCCCTCAAAGTTTGCAAAGTACTTCCAATATTTAAATTAGGGGACAGTCCTGATAATAAGACAGCCCTGATCAGAAGACAGCCCTGATCAGAAGACAGCCCTGATCAGAAGACAGCCCTGATCAGAAGACAGCTGTGATCAGAAGACAGACATGATCAGAAGACAGCCATGATCAGAAGACAGCTGTGATTAGAAACAACCCCCTGTTTTCAAGGGCATTCTTGAGAAAAAATAAAGTTTTTTCAGAGGCGGAACGAAGTTCACCGGGTATAGCAGGTCTTAAGAATAATATGTTATTTTGTTTCGCCATCTAAATTATCTCTGGTCTATAAGAATAATGCATATGTGTAACACAGTGTATACATGTAACACAATAGCCATTGTTGGTGGTAGCTCGTGACACAAACAATAATAATAACTGAAAACTGTGTAGGGAGTGAGAAAAGGCTAAGGGGGAAGTGCATTTCTATGGTAGATCACTTGGATTTAACAATTGCAGCCAATACACAGTTCTTCCATGAGCATACAAACATAGCAGCAACTTTGTGTAGAAACGTGTTCGCCAGCATTATGAATTAGGCCAAGCCCACACACATCGATTTTTATTGTAAGTAAAAATATTGTACAGTTAAATTCTTGTAGAGGAACAAAGGAGAGCAGAGGAATTTCTTTGTCCTACTAAAAGAATTTGATTGTATGATATATTTCCATATGATAAAAATCGATGCATGTGCACTAGGCCTAAATGTCGGTTTGGCAAATGATGCGTGCTACCTAGGTGAACTTCTCAGTCTAGTTATGTTGATTTAAAGAGGGAAATTTGAGTCATGCCTTTTGGTACATTTTCTTCAATTGACTATCTATTGAATATCATTGGTACACATTTGGAGAGGATAACTGATCAAGTGATAATTGATCAGTTATCGACCGGGGTTGAAATTATTTAATTACTAAAATTGCTATTAAAAATGGGGGTTGGTGATAGAGGGGTGAAAATTTAGGGTTTTGTGTATTTTGTAATGCCACACCATAAAAAAAATAAAAATAAAAAGTTCTGTCCAAAAAACAAGAAAAATTTTTTTGGGGTGGACCATTCTTATCACTTAGGGGTATGAAAAATAGATTATGAGAGATTCTCAGATGTACCAAATATACATGTAAAATTTCATTAGGATTGATCAAGTCATTTCAGAGGAGTATGGCACTGTGACACAAGACTTTTATATATAAGGAGGTGGATATTCTGACTAATCAAAATTACAAACTGTTATAGTATCTGTCTCAGAAGTTAACATAATACCTATTCTAAATGCATGCCATTTGTTCATTGTTAACAATTTGATAATGGAAGGACAAATAAAACAAACGAAGAAAAAAAGTTTTACATTAATTTTCTGATGGATTTCCTTTATACATTTTTCACATAGCAACCCTGTCATCTGGGGTACCACTAGTTTTTACTCATCATCATCATCATCATCATCGCACATCTGTGAAATTTATATCATCGTGGTCACATTTGGCTGTTTCTTCCTAATATGTTGCCATTTCTGATGATGTGGTTACCTTGCGATCTCAGAATACAGCTATTTTTATGCATATACGTATAGGATTATGCTTCTATTTTGACATATGTTACAATATGTCTTGCATCCAAAGATACTGCCACTGAGAGAGTGGTGAGAAGACAATGTTAATCCAGCATCAGAGACATGGTTTCATTCCCGTCATATGTCACAGTGACTGTCGACTACATGGCATCATGAAACACTTACGTATGCCTCTGTTCCTCATCTAGACTTTCATTTTCTCCTGCAGAAATGAATACTCTTGTTGAGTTCTTGTAAAATTTTACAGTCAAAACTCAATTCCGACTACAAACTGATTCAGGCAAACTGCAATTTAAACATGTTACATGTTCCTAAAAAGCTGAAGCACGCAAGATAGATTCCAATGGTTGGCCAATAAAACAATGTAATTTGCTGGCCATGCGCTACTCCCCTGCCTGTACTAATCAAATTTTCACCTAAGCTGATATCACTGTAGAAGGATTGGAAGAGGAACAGTGTTGTGCTTGATCAACTGTTAAACACTGACTTGTGCCCCAGAAGATATTGCAATCATATGTAACAGCAGCAGCAGCAACAGCTAATACATAATTTAATATCATGATTCAGTTCAACTGTCAAACTTCCTCTCGGCTTCCATCTTCTGACATCTATTGGTACCAGCTCTACATCACGTCTTGAGACTGTAATTTATTCTTGCAAATGCATTTAATATGATCTATTTCATTTGTTCGATCATTTTTTGTCAGAATGTCAGCATCATGTTCAACAGCTGATTAAAAACTGGTAACATTTTTATACAGAATTCTAATACATGAACAGCGACCGAATTTATCATTTGCAATGCACTTATCAAATCATTACAGTCTCTCAATCAAAATATTGATCCAGTTTCAGAATCCAGTAACTTTTTTGAAGGATAACATTTCTCCTTTATTTCAACATGGTATCCATACATGTACGAGAACTTCTACTCTGAACCTGATCAAATACAACAAGAGTCTGTAAATGATACAATATGGCACAGTTTCCTCCCACGTTCCAGAAAATGGTCAAATTTTATGCAGAGCAACATATTTTTGTAGTAGCTGTTTCATAGTTTCTCGCATATCACTTACACAAGCAATGTCTGAGTTGTCACATGACTCTTTGCATAGCGTTGATAGTTTATCAAGGCACTTCGGCATATCGTGATATCTTGAACTTGTTGGAAGTCGAGTTTTATTTGGCCACCTCTGTCCTGAATTCTTCAAAATAAATTTCTGTGTGACCTCAATAGCCAAAGCTTCATTTGTAAATGTAAGACAACCACTATATATCCTGTTAAACGATGGAAAAATGTTGACCTTAGCAGCTATAGCTTTATCAGTGAATATAAGGTGACTCTTTATTTTCCAAAACATGAAATGGGGAAAAAACCCTTGCCTTATAATTGTCTGAGATATCTCACTTACTTACATACATCCAATTACTTACCTTATATGAAATGAGCAAAGCATTTTGTAACACCACAGCTCTTATGCTGTATGGATTTATTTATTTATTTATTTTTTTTGCTTTATTTAATGTTACATTGTTGATCTTCTGTAAATGTGATTGAATCGATAACATAAAATTGTGTACTGTTTTCTTTATATAAACTTTGATGTCATGTTTTGGTTCTATGCAAAGTAGTGTATCTGTAATTTCAAATCTTTGTCCCATTTGGAGGGAACAAAACTTACTGTATATAATTGTAATTTTGTGTGAATAATTTGTTTGTAGAAGTGTCAATATGTGAAAATGTTCTGTTTTATTTAATGTATTTGTTTGCTGTTATGTAAACTGCTGACCTTCACTTAGGTTTCTTAGTTATTCTGTATGTAAAAGGTGTAGTGGTTCCCCTCGGGAACAGAACTGTTTAGCGCGCACAAATTGTGGTTGGCCTAGGTGGAAAAGGTGGAACTGATAGTCAGTCGGAGACGAGCCAGCAGTCGGGGACGAACCACGAGTCGGGGACGAGCCACGAGTCGGGGACGAGCTACCGGTTGGGGACGAGCCACGAGTCGGAGATGAGCTACGAGTCCGTGCACTGCTATTATAAAGGTGCATATTGTGCTGATTCAGAGAGAGGCTTTTCCTGCTTCTTTCCAAGGCCTCGGATGGATGGATAAATAGCTGGAACTATTCTGGAATTTGTATCTGTCGTCGCCGCCAAGAAATGACAGAGTCCAGCAATTCTGTCCACGAATCCACCTACCAACATGCAGATGCCACCACGTTGCGCAATCATTGCAACGTAATGCTATAATAATGTACAGTGAAGGATCAGCTTAATGGATGTGCCAATGTGCTGAAATATAAGGTAATTTGTATCTAAATTTATGTACCTACCTTGATTTTCTCCTCATCATAACACCTCTCAGGTTCCTTTCCATTTGAACTAAAGTAATTACCGAGTGTCACTACTGAAAGAACATTTATGACCAGAGTTTTGCTAATTAATGCCTCTTGAACTTAGTAAAAAGAAAGTTAAAGTTAATGTGGCAATAGAGTGAGTTAAAGTAAATATTATTTTTCAAAATAATTTTCCTATTAAAACTGCTATTTAAAGTGCTGTTGCTAACTTCAATATTAAAAGTTCTTAAGACTGAGGCTTATAAGGCAAATGATCACATTATTGTCGGTAGTAAATTCTAAAAGGTGAGTCAGTTTCTTGCAATTTGATCAGTATTGTGTTTCGCTGTGGTAAAAGTGAGAAAGCTGCAGTTGTGAAACATTAAATATTCATGTTTGCTAAGTGTTTGTGTTTCTTGTGTATTAGAAGTGCTTGTTAATAGTAATGTTATAAAGACCATTCACTTTATGTAAGCCTGAAAGTAATAGGGTGTATCGGTATCTCTTATAATTTAGCAAATTGTTTGTGCTGCTCCAGTTGTTAGCTTCAATCTTAAAACATATGTGTGTCAGAGTTCATTGCACTCGCGTGTGGCTAAGTCTAGGTTGAGTTTGTCCATTATAATTACTTATACCTACTTTTATAAACGAGAACTTTAATCTTTCTCTTGCCTAATTAGGCTGGCGACCGTTTCCCTTATTTTATAAACAGTATAGCTAGGCAAAATTTTGTTTGTTACTATACAAATATTTACGTAATTCTGACTTTCATTTCCGATAAGCCACCTCCGTTAGCAACAACACGGTCAAACTCACAAAATTCCTCTCAGAGGGTAACACTGCTCTGTTGCTTTGTGCCATAGTTGCTTTTACAAAATTGTTTTATGTTACAACCTGCTTCTGGCATTGAGGTTATGGTATAACAGCAGCAGGTAGGAGTGTTATACGTGGCGACCGTGACAGGACGTTGTTCAGTTTGCACCTACAGACGGAAAAAATTAAAAGTAGTTAGCATTTTACAAATATAGAGTGAACATAAAACGTCCAGCGGCATGAACCTGTACATTAGCTGACAGAACTAGTAGTGAAAGTTCAGTTTAAATTATAAATAAAAGGTATCAGTACTTAATAATAGCTAAAATGGACAGGAAACTAGAAATAAATGTAGACACGCGAGAGCAGAATGCAACCGAGAGCAGTTCAGGCCGCACACCAACAGATCGCATGACGCGCGAGTTAAATTACGTACGTTATCACGCAGACGTTAATAAACAGATCGAAGCTATGTGTATAGCGCGTACTAAGCAAGACAATGTAGGCGATGTTGTCGAAGACAGTGGCTATGCTGATGAATCGAGGGATATGCTTGAATCACCAAAAACTGAAAGGAAAGTAGAACTTGAACACGAAAATGTAGCAGGACATAAAAGTGAAAAGAATTCAGATATGATAGAATTGTTAAAAATGTTGTCTGCACAAATTGCAGCAAAGGGGCAACAAAATGCAGCAGAAAATGACAGAATCAAGGCACAAATTGCAGCGCAAAATGACAATATCAATGACAATATTAAGGCACAAATTGCAGCACACAGTGACAATATTAATGCACAAATCGAAATGCAGATTACCAGACTTAGTAAACAAATGGAAGAAGTCAACTCATGGGTAGGAACAGTGAGTAATGAAATTAAAAGTATTAAAAGCGAAATTACTGTCATCAATGGCAATATTGCCAATGTACAAGGACAAATTGATGACATTAACGAACGATTTGACTCTGAAGTAATTAAAATTCAAGATCAAATTGAACCCTTAGTCTGTACTAAGGTTGACGAAAAGGTATTCGGTATTAAATCCGAAATACAAACCGAATGTAATGCAGAATTTGCACAGATTAAACAATCTGTAACAGAAACAAGCAGAGCTCTAACCAAACAGATTCTTACATGTGAAAAGAAGTGTGAACATAACACTTCACAAATCCAAGGCAAAATGTATGACTTGGAAAGAAAAATACAAACCGGACCTACACATTTTACTGAAAAAATGCCTTTCAGTAAAATATTAGAGGGCGAGGAAAAATTCGACCCAGCAAAGAGGCATAACGGATGACAGCCCCCTAGACTTTGTAAGGAATTGCGAAGGAAATTTTCCTGAATATTTGTCTGACCAGGAAAAAATTAATGTTGTAATCAGTGCATTAACGGGAGAAGCAAAATGGTGGGGGTTGAATCTTGATACTAACCAGATGTCTTTTGAAACTTTCAAACAAAAATTTATTGACGAATACTGGTCAGAACAAAAACAAGACCAGTTGTGGTGTGAATTTCTAATGGCCAGGTTGTATGACATCAGAGGTAGGCAAACCATGAAAGAATTCTGCGAATCATGGTATAGAAAACTGATACATTTGAAGGCTAGAAGAACTGAAGCTGAGATCGTTTGGGTGCTTTGGCAGAAACTGCCTGAGGATTCGAAACGATATGTTGGGAGTACACACAGAAGTTTTTCTGCGTTCTTGGAAAGGGTAGAGGATGAAGATCACTGGCGAAGAAATCGCGAGTACCGTCCCCATAATAACAATAATTATTCGTGAGAAAGTAATGACCAAGCTGAACGACAGGAAAACGATAGATTTTGTGTAAACACGATTCATAGAGGTCGTGCGAGAGGTAGAGGAAATTATACAACGCACGGCAGAGGATACATAGCACGGAATCCCCAAACTAGAGACGAAATGGAAAACTAAAAACCGCGTGTGTTACGGGCCGGATTCACGCGGAAACCGGTTTTGGGCCCAAAGAAAAGATGCCAAATATTAGATTCGAGAAGGAAAGATGTAAACTACGGGGCAGGAAGGTTAAGGGCGCGCCTATAGCAGATGGGCGCGGAGTGATACATAGTGGCGTTCCCAGTGCGAAGTCACGTGACCGTTCGTGCTCGGGCCAGCGGTTGCCGGAGCAGCGTACATTGCACTTGGCAGCAGACACAAATGGCAGACGTCAGAACAAGATGGCTGCCGTAGAGAGAGACAGAAGAGGCGGGATCGGACACTTCCGATGGCCGGTTTCAGTAGTAGATGAATGTAGAAATGAAAATAAAGTTAATATGTCATATGATAATGATAACTCGGTATTGGAATTGTGTGAAAAGACTTTATTAAAGAATAAAAGGGAGCCAGAAAAGGCGAGTGAAAAGGAGAACATTTGTACTGCTAATGATGTGTATGAGGTAAAAGATGTAGATGTGGGGGAGGTTGTGATGAATAAAGAAGAAAGGAAGGTAGAATACGCCACGCAAAAGATGTGTGCTCAATTAATAATAGGTGAAAATGAGGTAGAGGAGGACGTTAGTAATCATGACATTATGAGCAGTGCAGATGAAATTATTGTTGATGGAAAGTTGTTTAATAGTTTTGATGCAGAAGGGTCTAGTAAGAATTTCGCACGATTACCTGAAAATGACAGCATGGAAGAAAATGAAATGAAAGTTATTGAAGCATGTGATGATTATACTAAGTATGAAGTTAAGGCTGAAATCATTCAAAGTGATATAACAGAAGTGACTGACTGTCCAAACGATGTGCATTGTGTAGAAAATGGGTCGGAAAACGAAGTGACTGAAACATCTAGTGATAATCTGCCTCACTGTTTAAAAGTTGCCTTATTGCTTGAATCTGATGACAAAAATGAAATCAGTGATAGTTCAGATGATGAAGGATATATGAATACAGATAAGAATGAATATAATAACTTTCCCTATTGTTCAAAAGTCGAGTACTTAAGTGAATCTGATAGTGAGGAAAAGAGTAGTGATGACTCCAGTGAAGATGAATTCTCAGGTGTAAATGAAAGTGAATATACTTTTACTGAAAGAGAGTATGAGAAAATTAGTGACATTTTTCCAAGGCAAGATACGGAAAGTGAAACTGGGCCAAAACCGAATGAATTATTCAGTAATGTAACACAGGGGCATAATTTGCAAGAACCTCCAGATGATACTATACTGGGGCAAGCCTTAACAAATGTAATGAAAGAAATAGATTTACAGATACCAAAAGAACCACCTGTTAAAATGATAGCAGAACAAGTAGTGATGTACCTTGCTAAAGACTTTGAAATTCCAAAACCTAAAAAGCCACCCGATGAAACAAAATGTTGGCAAGATCTGAATGGGTTAGTGAAAGATGTAGAAGATAGGAGGCCTAAAAAGCTACCAGACTTAGTAACTGTTTTATGAACCATAAAAGGCTGCCTTGTTAATAAAGTGACTGGGGGCAGGTTGCTGTATTTGTACATAATTTTAATATAATGCATGACTTTATTATTATTATGTCTGAGTGTTACCTGGAAATGAATTATTGTTCTGTTGATCTTCAGGCCTGTGGGAGGTTGTTGCTTATATACTGTAGTGTACTGTTTGACTTTGCTTAGGAAATGTTTATTTTCAATTTAATACTTACTGTTGCCAGTCTAATCATAAAGGCAGGTCCATGTAGTGTGAGAAACCTGAGAACTTTATGACTAATGATGCTTATAGTAACTTAACGAGAGTGCAGAGAACTCCAAAAGATAATAATTTATTTCTCTTATAGTTAAAAATCAGAAAGGGCTTCTGTTTGCATTATGTGGTTTACTTAAAGGTACATGTCCTCAGACAAGGGTTGATAACCCTCAGGGGGCAATGCACTCTTTGCGTTGTCAGGTGCCTGACGAGCACCAGGGACCCGAGTCGTTGCTAGCACTACTTCCGTTTCTTTTCGTGCTGCCAACCTTCCTCTTCATCATTCAGAACTTTTACTATCTTTTTTCCTTCTTCTCTATCAGAGTGTATTGAATAGTGTGGCAATGATGTAAGATATTGTGTATTGTTTGTGGATAAGTAAATAAATAATTACATTGGATACACTAGAAAATGGCAAAGAATAATGGAAGCATAGTGGGTATTGTAAAGAGAAAATGTAATGGAAAAGTAAAGGGAAAAATAGATGAGAAAAGAATAGCTTACTGAAAAGAAAAGGTAAATGAATGCCATAATATGACTAAATGTAAATGTTTTTGAAAATAGGGATAAATATGATATTGAAAAACTGTATGTTGTTTAAAACTGTGGAAATGAACCTGGCTAATGTGTGTAAGATAGATATGAGATGTATATGTCTTGTGCCACAAAAAGGGTTGGCAGAAATCACTTGCAATAGGATATGAAATTATTGTCCTGATCTTGATGTATGTAATGACCTAACTGTGTGTGAAAAAAGCAATGGTAAAGGAGTAGTAAGAAATTCTTAATCCTGACATGAGCCCAAGTATGACATTTAAAGTTTTTTTGATTAATGTATATGTTACCTAATGTTGTCACTTGAAAAGAAATGGTTTTGTTGCCAGTGTCTAATTACTGTTTCAAAGTTGCAGGTTTTATGTTTTATACCATTAAAGCAAATTTTACCAAAGATGTGACAGAATGATGAAAAACTTGGAGATGATGACAATAAACTGCTCAAAAGTATGTTGTTCGGCAGCAAAACAAGACAAAAGAATAAGAATGCTGTGATTCTGAAGCTAAGGATTACAAAATATGCTATGTGAGCAGTAGCCAAAGGACTTGCCATTGTGGGGCAAGAAGTTGATAAGTGGTCACGAACTGCCAAACCTAGAGGATGGGGCAGTGTGTCAATTTAAAAAGGTGTTTTTTTGTGTGTTCTTAATCTAAATTGTGATTTGTGTCTAAATGTTAGAGGTAAAGACTGCTAAACCAATAATGGGCAGAATGTGTAACATGGACTGCTAGTGCTGAGGCAAGCAGTGAACTAAGTTTGGTTTTTTGAGCAATATGTTATAAACTGACTATTCTTATTGAAGTCAGTGAAAAGTTATTATAAAATATATATGCATTCTTATTTAAATGGATGTAGATGTTTTGATACTAGGTTTTTTGAAATAATGTAAAGTTTTGGACTGCCTTGTTTTAAAACACAGCAGTGATGATTAAAGATAGGCTCTGAATATGTTAGTGTGTTTATGTGCAACAAATATTTTGGACTGCTATTAATGAAGAGCAGCTTTAAAGTTAATTATTTTGAAACAACCTTGCAAAGTTACTTTGGTATTTAAAGAGTCAGTTGGAAAAAGGTTCTCATAGTTTTTTGTGTAAATATTTGTGCATATGTGAATGCAAACTGATATTTTCAATATTTCATTAATTGCTGAACCTTGTAAAATGTACCGTGATCATAAATATGCTTGTGTGTCTGTGAAATTTTACATTCCTTTAAAATTATTGAGAGACAAACTTCTGTTTTGCTAAGTTAGAATGTTCTGTGCTATTGTATATGTGTTTATTCCTTTATTTTATTTTGAAGGCTTTACCTATTCTACTTATATGTAGATGAGTTTGTGTACTGTTTGTCAGTTATTTGAACTGTGTGTGTTTGAAATGAACATGCTTAAAGATATCTTGTGTAATGTTGAAAATTATTTCCTTAAACAAGTGTGAATATGAAAATATCTGTAACTTTCTTATTTTGAAAATCTTTTGGAAGGAATGTAAGCAATTTCTTAGTGCATATACTGTATGTTTGTAATGTGTGTGTTTTCTTTTTTTCTCCCAACTGAAGTTGGATGGAATAATTTTTTTTGCAGCTAACACCGCTTAGGTGTTATGGATGTTTCCTTGAAGTATCCCTGATGGGAAACTTCAACGAAACATGGGGCATGTGTAACACCATAGCTCTAATGCTGTACTAACTTATTTTGCTTTTTTTTTGCTTTATTTAATGTTACATTGTTGATCTTCTGTAAATGTGATTGAATCTATAACATGAAATTGTGTACTGTTTTCTTTATATAAACTTTGATGTCATGTTTTGGTTCTATGCAAAGTAGTGTATCTGTAATTTAAAATCTTTGTCCCATTTGGAGGGAACAAAACTTACTGTATATAATTGTAATTTTGTGTGAATAATTTGTTTGTAGAAGTGTCAATATGTGAAAATGTTCTGTTTTATTTAATGTATTTGTTTGCTGTTATGTAAACTGCTGACCTTCACTTAGGTTTCTTAGTTATTCTGTATGTAAAAGGTGTAGTGGTTCCCCTCGGGAACGGAACTGTTTAGCGCGCACAAATTGTGGTTGGCCTAGGTGGAAAAGGTGGAACTGATAGTCAGTCGGAGACGAGCCAGCAGTCGGGGACGAGCCACGAGTCGGGGACGAGCCACGAGTCGGGGACGAGCTACCGGTCGGGGACGAGCCACGAGTCGGAGACGAGCTACGAGTCCGTGCACTGCTATTATAAAGGTGCATATCATGCTGATTCAGAGAGAGGCTTTTCCTGCTTCTTTCCAAGGCCTCAGATGGATGGATAAATAGCTGGAACTATTCTGGAATTTGTATCTGTCGTCGCCGCCAAGAAATGACAGAGTCCAGCAATTCTGTCCACGAATCCACCTACCAACATGCAGTTGCCACCACGTTGCGCAATCATTGCAATGTAATGCTATAATAATGTACAGTGAAGGATCAGCGTAATGGATGTGCTAATGTTCTGAAATATAAGGTAATTTGTATCTGAATTTATGTACCTACCTTGATATTCTCCTCATCATAACACCTCTCAGGTTCCTTTCCGTTTGAACTAAAGTAATTACCAAGTGTCACTACTGAAAGAACATTTATGACCAGAGTTTTGCTAATTAAGGCCTCTTGAACTTAGTAAAAAGAAAGTTAACGTTAATGTGGCAATAGAGTGAGTTAAAGTAAATATTATTTTTCAAAATAATTTTCCTATTAAAACTGCTATTTAAAGTGCTGTTGCTAACTTCAATATTAAAAGTTCTTAAGACTGAGGCTTATAAGGCAAATGATCACATTATTGTCGGTAGTAAATTCTAAAAGGTGAGTCAGTTTCTTGCAATTTGATCAGTATTGTGTTTCGCTGTGGTAAAAGTGAGAAAGCTGCAGTTGTGAAACATTAAATATTCATGTTTGCTAAGTGTTTGTGTTTCTTGTGTATTAGAAGTGCTTGTTAATAGTAATGTTATAAAGACCATTCACTTTATGTAAGCCTGAAAGTAACAGGGTGTTTCGGTATCTCTTATAATTTAGCAAATAGTTTGTGCTGCTCCAGTTGTTAGCTTCAATCTTAAAACATATGTGTGTCAGAGTTCATTGCACTCGCGTGTGGCTAAGTCTAGGTTGTGTTTGTCCATTATAATTACTTATACCTACTTTTATAAACGAAAACTTTAATCTTTCTCTTGCCTAATTAGGCTGGCGATCGTTTCCCTTATTTTATAAACAGTATAGCTAGGCAAAATTTAGTTTGTTACTATACAAATATTTACGTAATTCTGACTTTCATTTCCGATGAGCCATCTCCGTTAGGAACAACACGGTCAAACTCACAAAATTCCTCTCAGAGGGTAACACTGCTCTGGTGCTTTGTGCCATAGTTGCTTTTACAAAATTGTTTTATGTTACAACCTGCTTCTAGCATTGAGGTTATGGTACAGTAGTAGCAGAAAATGAGTGTTATAATTTGTCTACATTCCCTTTGACATCCTAACAACAGAACTAGAATTTTATGAGGTATGTAATCCAGAATTAGCTTGTCACAGTTGAAAATAAAGATATGAAGCTATTACTGCTATTTAGTATTATAAATACACCCCTTTATGTGGTGTTCAAAAGGGCACATTACTTGGACCATTCTTCTTCATCGTCATTATCAGTGACATTCCTCTCTACATAAATCATACGCTATGTGATGACACAACACTGGTCGCCTCACTTCGGAAGATCTATGTCTTGCATAACTGTAAACAGGAAACACCCAAATCTGCCCTCCACTGGTTCTCAGCAAATAAATTACTCTGTAATCCAGAGAAAACAAAACAGCTTATTTTATGATTGCCCAAGGACATAGAAAACAGATCAGTGAAAGTGTTAGGAATGCATATTGAATCCAATGTTAACTGTGAAGAACATGTTAGTCAGGTATTAAAAATATTTCTAGGATCTCCTACTTGCTTTGGAAACTTACAGACATGATTAGTATTGACTTCCTGAGACTAATATACTTTGGACTGTTGCCATCACATATTACTTATGGCCTCCTCGTTTGATAACACACCCTCCTACACTGCCAAAATTCTCAGAACTCAGGAAAGATTGTAATGCATAATGCGTAAAACAAGTCCCAGAGAGCACTGTCATCCTCTCTTTACCAGGCTCAGACTATTGACTGTTGTAAATGAAAATATGTACACATATATCTGTTTACTATATGTAAACATAAAATTCTGCTAGGGTAGAAATTCGTACTACAACAACAGAATGAAGGTGGATGATGACGTACCAAGATACAGATTAACACCACCGTGTCTCTAACACAAGGTGACTATTTTAAAACTCTTCAAATAATAACACAAAGTGCTTGGGGCATGCCATTACAAATTTTTAATGAAAAACTGCACAATTGGTTATTGGACAACCCATTTCTCTGTTTGCAAGATTTCATGATCTGAGTAGTGCTGAGATCAGTCTGTAAAATCGACTATATCCACTGTTTATTTTGTGAACTGATAGGCCCTCACAAACAGAATAACGTACAATGGTTATTAGCATGCAAGATAACAGCTAATTGCACTGTCAGCATACAATTAATAATTCTTTAATCACTGCATCAGTATATTTTGTATTTGTTAGCGTGGTACGTTAATTGTGCTCACCAGGTTAGTAATCGTAATGTGGAATGAACACTATGTTCACTGCCTTACCATGTAAAGTATTTACAAATTCCTTGTATGTCAACCCTTTCTATTTACTGCAAATAGCTTCAGAAAATTTTATTGTGATCTGTACAAAAACAAAGCCTAATTCTAGCTGAATGACCATTGGCGATAAACATTCTTGACAGTCAGTTACCTGATATCCCACTTTGGACACAATGACAGTTTCAGAAAATTATAGTTCAAATTGGGGATGAGTATGGCAAAAAACCAAATCACAGTGAACTCTGCTGGCATAGCTGCAGAAATGTCCTGAAAAGATTTTTTGACTAGAGAATCCCAATAAATCAGTTTTTAAAGCTCAAAAGAAGGCATCACCACAAAACAGAATATCCATAGTGGGCTGCCGACCTTGGTTTGCCTTGGATATTACAGGACATTTGATTGCTTTGCACACTAGCCTGCTAGGTGAAAATCAATTAATCTATGAAATGACTGAAAAATATAAATCACTTTCATGAGAAAACTTCCAATGTGGAAAGACAGACAAAGCAGAGAAATGTGCTGCATTTTTCTGATGACAGTTATTCTCCAGGATAAGAATTACAAGGAGTACATTCTCCTAATTAGTACAATGAAGGCTGAACCTGGACGATTTAGGGATATACTAAATCCATTCCAAGCTTTCAAATTATTTTTGAGACCACTTGCTACTTCTGTAGATGACACTTCCTGCAATTTGTAAATGGAAGTAATACGTGGACCTACAAAGTAATTGTCCTCTGATAGGCAACTCCTTTACAGAAAGAAGTTTAATACGATATTATCATAACTCTGCACAACAACAGTTTCCTCATCTTCATTACGAGCTTTCCAATATTGGGTTTGAGATAAGTCTGAAAAACAGATTTTCAAATATTAAGAAAATTAATGAATAACTGTTAAATGCAAACAGTTATGTAAATTTTAATCACTGAATGAAATCTAGTACAAAACTGATACTTAAAGACAAGAGCAATGTCATTGTAAATTCACCTTGTGGTACTTAAATTCGATAACGATTTTTTGCAATTATAAGTATACCGTTATTGAAGTAGAGAAGATCATGCAGGTCCATACATTTGGTGAGGTTATACATTTGAATTCCTGAAAATACTAACCACAAAGCATACTTCAAACTGTTTTAAATGCTTGCCATCTGGAGTGGGAATGTAATACTGCTTGTGGTGTTTGTTGTGACAGTGCCATGACATTAAACAGTGCCGCCACGACAGTACTCACAAACGTGATAGAGGCGCTCCGCAACTCGGCTGAACACGGGAGCGCCACCTAGCTACGAACGGTGCCAGCTATTGTTTCTAAGTGAGAGTGTTTGAATATCCACGCAATTATTGGTGATTAAAGGCTATAACACTTTTTGGCGACAAGGTCAGATATTTTCACTGCGTTGTGGATTTGTGTGTTCGTGACGGGGCAGACATGGAACAGCTTATGCAAGCGCTCATTGAACAACAAACACAGCTGACGGCTGCTATTCAGGTGTTGTCGATGTCGTTTACTCATCGTCTGTCTTCCTCTTCTCCGCCTCCATTCCCTCCTTACGACAAGGCCGCTGAAGACTGGGAGGATTATGAGAAGCGTTTGCGGCAACACTTCTTGGCTTTCGGCGTTGTCGACGCTCCTATGTGTAAGTTGTTATTTCTATCTTGGATTTCCCCACGGATCTATCAGCTGCTATCTCAGTTAGCCGCTCTGCAGGAACCTGCTTCTCTGTCCTTCCAAGAAATGTGTGACTTATTGTCTGACTATTACCGAAAAAACACTCATGTTGTTGCCGCCCGCGTGGTGTTCTGCCGGTGTCGTAAACAGCCGCATCAATCTTACTGGGCTTGGGCGGCGGAACTACATGGTCTGAGTAGGAAATGTCAGTTTGTCACGGACACTCATCATGTGTCTTATGCTGATTCAATGGTAGGGATGCTATTCTACAGCTTGCTCCTAATAAAGAAGTTCGGCAATGTGCCCTACAACTGCCAACCCCGTCGTTGGATGATGATGTTTGGTTTGTGGGGCGCTCAACTGCATGGTTATCAGCGCCCGTACAATTTCCCAACCTTTGCTCAGTCCAATTTCGCCACTGTACTGGATGATGATGAAATGATGAGGACAACACAAACACCCAGTCATCTCGAGGCAGGTGAAAATCCCTGACCCCACCGGGAATCGAACCCGGGACCCCGTGCTCGGGGAGCGAGAACGCTACCGCGAGACCATGAGCGGCGGACAACCCCATCGTTGTCGGAAGTTCTAAGCATCGCTCAATCCTTTGAAGTGTCTCACACTGCTGGCGCGCAAATAGACACATGGTGTGATGTAGGCGCTGTACAGTCAACTTTCAACATGGACAATTTGCCTGTTTCACAGGAGAACGAAGATGTGGCGGTGGTTCACTCACGTAAACAACGTTGCGTTGGGCCGCAATGCTTGCAGCGAAAACAGCAACCACAGAAGCAGGTTCATTCCGTACTTCCTTCTTGTCCACGTTGTTTCATACAGCATGAGAGCGCCGCGTGTCCAAAACGTTGGGTAACGTGTAATTTGTGTAGGAAAAAAGGCCACATTGCTTCTGTGTGTCAGTCCCCTAAAGTTCCTGTCAACGAGGACAAGGCATCGGACAATGATGTTAACTGTGTGCTTTCTCAAACAAATAAGTTGTTTGTTACTGTTCGTGTTCTGGATAAAGACATTTGCATGCAAGTGGACACTGGCTCTGCAATAACTCTCATTAATTCTCGCACATATTTTGAGTTGGGCTCCCGTCCCTTGTCTCCAGTTACACGAAATCTGATAACTTATAATAAACAGAAAATTCCTATCAATGGCCAGTTTTATGCTTCCACTGCCTACAGGTCTGTTGTTAGGCCCCTCACGTTTTATGTGGTGGATCATGTGGGCACTGAAAACCTGTTCGGTTATGATGCTTTCCAGTTGTTCGGGTTCTCCATTGATGATGATGTGCACCTCATATCTGAGGATATTCCGTATCAACAGCTGGATGGATTGTGTTCTGAATTTTCGTCCATGTTCTCTGCTGGTCTGGGTCGTGCCAAGGATTTTGAAGCCCACATTAGTCTTAAACCTACAGCTCGCCCAAAGTTTTTCTGGGCACGCCCTATTCCACTGGCGTTGCATGCACCTGTCAAGGCTGAGATAGATAGGTTAACAGCTTCAGGGCTTCTCCTTCCTGAATGGGCATCGCCAATCGTGGCAGTTTCTAAACCAAACGGGAGTATCGATTGTGTGGTGATTTTAAAGCCACTGTCAATGCTCAGAACCTCATTGACACTTATCCTCTTCCCCGTCCTGAGGAGTTATTTACCAAGCTCGCTGGGGGCCAGTTCTTTTCCAAACTTGACTTATCGGAGGTGTACCATTTGGCGTCGCTAGCGTGCCAGCCATTTTTCAGAGGTTTTGGAATAGCTCACGGCTTCTGTTCCCGGCTGCATAAACTGTCTGGATGACATTGTTGTCATGGGGGCCTCCACTGAGGAGCACCTTCGCAACTTGCGTTCACTGTTTCGGGTTTTGCATTCGGCCGGGCTGAGGTTCAAGTTACAGTTCTTCCAACCCTCCATTGTGTATCTTGGTTTCCACTTGTCCCGTGAGGGTATACGTCCTCTACGTCAGCACGTTGCGGCCATTAACGCTCTACCCCGGCCGTCTACAGTCAAAGAACTTCATGCATTTCTAGGCAAGATTGCTTATTATCACAAATTCATTCCATCCGTGGCAGCTGTAGCTCACCCCCTGCATCAGCTGTTACGCAAAAACGTCCCTTTCTGTTGGTCCAATGAGTGTGAGCAGGCTTTTGTCTGCATGAAGGCTCATTTGCAGTTGGCGCCTTGTCTTGCCACATTCCGTCCGGGTCAGCACTTGGTTCTGGTGACTGACGCGTCACAGTATGGCCTAGGGTCTGTTCTCGCCAATCGGTATGAGGATGGGTTGGGACGACCCATCGCCTATGCTTCCAAGACCCTCAACGATGCGCAACGGCGTTACTCTCAGATCGAAAAGGAGGCGCTCGCTATCATTTATGCTCTAAAAAGTTTCACCTCATCACCGACCACAAGCTGCTGGTCTTTCTGTTCAACCCATCGGCGTTGCTTCCAGATAAGGCAGCTCACCGCCTGCAACGTTGGGCCTTATACTTGTCTCGTTTTCACTAAGAGATTCACTACCACCCCACGGCCCAGCACTCCAACGCTGACGCATTGTCGCGATTGCCAATGGGCCCCGACCATGTTTTCGATCGTGATGAACCACTCTGTTTCCACATTGATGAGGAAGAACATCGCGCGGTTGAGGGTTTTGCACTTACAGGTTCGCAGGTCATGTCGGCTACTGCGCGGGACCCGGTCCTGCGCCAGGTGATCGGTTTTGTTCAACGGGGTTGGCCGGACAGGACCAAGGGCTGGGCATCGGATTCCCTTCGCAACTACCATGCCTTGCGCCTGCGTCTGTCTGTTCATGATGATGTTGTTCTTCTGCCCACGGATGGCGCATCTCCACGGGTCGTGGTGCCAGCCTCTCTTCGCAAAGGTGTTCTCAAACTGTTGCATGAAGGCCATTGGGGTATTTCTCGGACTAAGTCCCTGGCCCGCAGGCACATTTATTGGCCCGGTATTGATTCGGACATTGCCCACACGGTTGCTGCATGTAGTCAGTGTGCTCAACAACTGGCTGCACCTCGTACAATGCCCTCTCTGTGACCTGATCCGGCGCAGCCATGGGAACGGGTGCACGCTGACTTTGCCGGCCCCTTCCTCAGTACTTATTGGCTACTGTTGATTGACGCCTTCTCGAAGTTTCCGTTTGTTGTTCGATGTCCGTCACCCACCACTGCGGCGACGACGCTGGCTTTGTCCAAAATCTTTGCGCTAGAAGGTCTTCCATCCACGATCGTCACGGACAATGGCCCTCAGTTCTCTTCACAGGCCTTCCGTGATTTTTGTACTGGACAAAGTATTCGTCATGTTACAGCACCGCCCTTCCATCCGCAATCAAATGGGGAGGTCGACCACCTTGTCCGCACTTTCAAAAGCCAGATGAAAAAATTCTTTAGAAATTGCAGCAGAGTGTCATTCATGGAAAAATCACTGAGTTCTTATCGCTTCACACTTCTGGGTGATCGCAGCCCTGCTGAACTCTTGCATGGCCGCCAACCGCGCACTCTACTGCACCTGCTTCACCCTGTCAGGCCTTGTGCTGTGTCCCCTAGTGTGGGAAAATTCTCAGTGGGCACCGACATGTGGGCACGAGGGTATGGATCTCGCCCTAAATGGATTCCAGGGGTGGACAAGGCTCTTCGCGGCCACCGGCATTGTGAAATATGTACGGACGACGGCATGGTTGTTCGCCTTTATGACCAGATGTGCCCACGAGTGGTGGCCACGCCAGTGCTACCGCCCCTTCCTTCACCTCCACCAGCCCGAGAAGCCAGTCCTGTCACTACTGCCGATCTACCATATGTGTTGATGCAGCCAACATCGCTACCACTTCCGAGTACACCAAAACCGGCCCCAGTCGCGACGCCGCCTTTTTCGGGACCCGTCACGCTGGAACACACCCCCAGGTCCACGACACCTATGGATGCTGCTCCGGAGTTTTCACCCATCATCTCGTCCAGGAGGCACGTTCCATGCACGAGCTTCTGTCCTGGACATTTTCGACCATACTCTCGTGCCTCTCCGCGGGATCTTCTCGGGGCCTCACAAGAGGCCATGAATGTCTCCGCACTGTCCATATCTCCAAGGAAGTGAGTGTTTTTTTTTTTTCAAGGGGGCAAAAGTGTTGTGACAGTGCCATGACATTTAACAGTGCCACCATGACAGTATGCGCAAACGGCGATAGAGGCGCTCTGCAACTCGGCTGAGCGCGGGAGCGTCACCTAACTATGAACGGCGCCAGCCGCATGTCACGGCATGGCAGTCGAATAAGAGATACTGAGTTGTTATCATGTAATCAGCTATTGTTTCTAAGTGAGAGTGTTTGAATATCCACGCAATTATTGGTGATTAAATGTTATAACAGTGTTGGTTCTGAGTGAGTTACTTGCAAATGAGAATTTCGTTCATGGCAAAAAAATTTTAGCACTCCCAGCAAACTTCGCTGGCTATGATCGCATATAATGTGTGTGTTTACACGTCTTGTAGACTTAAAACTTTTGTATATTTTATATATTTAGTCAACATAGTATTCTGAATATTTCTTGAACAATTCAAGAGCTCTGTCTAAAAATGTTGCATTATGGCAATCGCATCTGATTGTGTAGTTAGAGATGTAAAGAATTGTTCAATGTTGTTCTAACAAACTACAACTGTTTTGTCAATTTGCATATTTATGAAAAGCATTTTAAACCCCCTTCTATTGTTGCAGGATGGGTTATTAAATACCAAAATTTAAGGAGAGAAGGGATAATAGAGGAAAAAGATACAAAAATAGAATGAAAGAAGTGGTTAGTTGTATGATGGAAGGAAATCTACACACACCAGAGAAGATACAGGATCTCCTGGTGATAACTCTTAACAGACTTTAAGAGGTGAACAGGCTTGTAAAGAAAGCAATTTATGTGCGATTGTGAAATGCCACATTTTCCACAACCTCCAGACATGTAATGTAGGGGTCTGCTTGCAACAGAGTGGTAGGCTGATGACCATATCTAACTTTGTACTTTGAAAATTTCCTGTCTAAAGAAGATTAGAAGTATGACAATGGTAATATACTGTAGATCGGGACCCACTTTATTGTTCTAATACTCATTATGGAGGAAATTTTTAAATACGTCATTTTGGATTCAACACACAAACAAAGCACATCACATGTGGCACATGATTTTTGTCTAGACTTTTATGAATGATGAGGATATGCACTTAATCTTTACCTGCCTGTGACCATGAACAACGTGTGCAAAGTGTCAGGTGACACAATTACTCACAATCCTTGGGCTACTACAGCAGGAGACGTCTGATCACAGTATATGTAATGACAGAGTTTGTGATAAATGTGAAATGAGCATCCTACAGGAGAAAGAGCAAGCTTCAAAGGGTGAGGACTAAAGTTAAACATGTTTGATTAACCACGTGTATCCCACAGAAAAACAGGAGCACAAGACAACAAGCGCTACCACACACCAGAAATATATCTGTTTCTCCATCTAGGGCTGTAAGTGTCACATGCATTGCAAGGTCAGGTGAGAGGCCATACGGATGGAAGATGGTGCATGCATGCATGTTGTATAACAGTGGCATTCATTTGTGATGGGCGATAGTGGTTAATAATGAATCCGTGCACAGGCCTGTTCGAAAGTTCATTATTGGTGTTGTGAAGATGACACTTGGTAGTGAGATTACCAAAATAGTGTTTGTACCAAAGCATGGGGGAAAAGCATGGGGACTACACACCAACAGTGGAGGTGACCCAGACCTACCCTCAGATTTTACAGTTGCACGGGAGTTGTCGAACCTGTTGGACCAACATTTTGAAAGAGATACTATCATGTTGGAAAGACAGACTTTGTGCTGTGATATTCCTGACAATGGAAGTGATGGGTGTCACTGTCAGGTAACATCCCTATTTTCCCAACAGTTGCATTTGCAAAATGTGGCAAACAGTTCCAGTTATTAGGATCTGTCACCCCCACACCCACAATGCCACTTGCAACGTTCAGGCATTCACTAACAATTCACGCTAACAACCACACAGAGGATTAATGACAGTGTGAAAGTAAGGTCTAAATCTGAAACAGTGACTGAACGCAACACAATATAACACCAGAGAAGATGTGACAAACTGTTGCAGCTCTTGTATTCTGTAGCACTGCCAGATTCAAGGTGGCAAAAATTCGCCTGCATATGTATACCAAATTCTATGAGGTGTCTCACAGTAATGGCTGCATACACTTTCAACATCACCATTGTGAAGCCAATCGTACAGGCTGTATGGTGAGTGGGAAAGTGGACAATCGCCAATGTTAAGGTCTGGGGCACCATTGCGTGCAACATAAGAGCATGTTACCTATGTTTTGAGGACTACCTGAACAGTTACCACTAAATCATGGAGGTTTTACATCCCAAGTCACTGGCCCTAATTCAAGCCATTCCACATGGCATATTTTAGTGTGACAACATTCAGCTAAATGTAGTAAGGAATATGCAACTCATCTTCGAAGAATGAATGGTGCCATCACTTCCGTTGCTTGTCTGTTCATCTGACATGTCACCCATCAACCGTGTGTGGGATATGGTTGGTTGGCAACTTGTACATTCAGGTGTACAGCAGCCCACAATTGATGCTATGTAGATGTGCCTAAAAACCATGTGGCAGAGTATTCTCCAGCAACATGTTCACGTGCTCTTTGACTGTGGCAGTTCAGTACAGAGAAGCGCCACCATCGAGCTGCCATCGTTGTCCCTAGACCTCGTGGTATAGAATCATAGTGCAGGTACAGGTCCGTAGTGTTACTCATGTGTGTAGTGTCAAGTCTGTAATCAGTGGTATCAATTTCCCTGTGATTACATCTCTCAGTGTTTCACTTTTTCAAAACTCTAGTGTCTTAACAGAAACATCGACAATGGATGTCACACGCCATTTTATACCTGCACTTTTCAATTTTCATTTTTCCTCAGAAGAAACGGTATAAAGATAATCCATTGATGGTAAGTTCAAAAGAAATAATTTTTTGTGGAGCTCCTGAAAGCAGGTGGATGAATCGCAACATGTTCTTGCAGTGGTTGTAGCATTTTAAACTGCACATTCTGCCAACAGGAATGAATCCAGTCCTCTTAATTGTGGATTTCCATGCTATTCATAAAGAGCAGTCACTTAAAGAATGTACAGGTAACCATCACATTTGTGTGCTGTACACACCATCATGTAATATTTGCAAGTTACAACTTGGAACTGCAGATTCAACACTGAAGGGATGACAGTCAGTGCCTCTAGGTGCAAGATGTGATACTGTTCCTCTTGTGCAGCCATTTACACTCCATCCCATATGATTCTCCCCTCAGACCTGATTAACTGAACCAAATTAGTAGGTGAGTGCATAATCAAGGACATTTCAACAACAGAGGCACAAAACAACACATACGAATAGTACGGAACTAGCAACAAGTTTCAGCAGATTTACCACTCCTCCAGCTGCAGAACAACCCTTCTAATTTTATTATACACACACAGAAAATCCCACGACTGACCACACTGTCTGTAGTGATCCAGTCCCTTTCTTGTTATAGAGTTTAATTCCTTTTCTTGCTTGTTGCAAGTGTCTACTACAGCAGCAGTGTCAAATAGGAGTGGTGAAGTGAACTTCCTTGCTAAGACTTCCTCCATTATAAAAATCAGAGCAGGTCACTGCAATTCCAGCAGTCACATCCCATAATTAATCGCACCCAGTGGCAGCCCCTTACAACACAGGTGCACACAACTGAGGCCTGAACCGTTGCCATCCAGTGCATGATGGCGAGCATTTGTCAGCCTGTTTGTGGGCACTGGAATTCTCAGAAATGCCAGCTGAAGCAGAAGAGCATTGCTCGATTTTAGTGCTGTCTGCAGGTAGAGATCTCGTTTGGAGTAGGTGGCACATGATGGTATCAGGCACAGTGGAAAGATCAAAGGTATCAGCTTGTGGCCCTGATGCTCCAGAAATCTCTCTACACAGATATAAGTGTTATTTCATGACTAGTAACCTTCCTGCCATGAGCACACTGTCAGAGGAAAATAAGTATCAAGGACAATGCAGAAAATGCAGACAACAACCCACTCACTTTCCAATCCTCAAAATAGGCAAGCGAAGACCTGAAGAGGTCTGATTTTACATTCTATCATATTAAGGAGCCTGGAAAAAATACTATTATTTTCATACCATCTCATAAATAGTGCTTTCTGCCATGACTGTGGCTAGATCACCAGAAATATCTTTATTATGTACCATATTTGGGTACATCACCTCCCCACACACAGTTCCCTCCTCCAGCATCTACTAGTGACTCGCTCCAATTATGGGATCCTCTCCCTGGGAATGCCCAGACCAGCAAGCTAACACCAGTCAGAGACAGTAAGGAAGGGCAGAAGATTAATGGCGTCATTGTTGATGGAACGGTGAACACTAGACATGGAGTGCTTGAAGAAGACACTATTTCAGGTCCAAGGGCTGCTGGCTCCTCTACAGTTCCTACCCCCATAGGGTAAGTCCTTCAACAGTCCCAATCCTTCAAAGCTGTTGAAGAGAAAAACAAGACAACTCAGGATAATGCTACTCCAGCAAATCCAGACGTCAGATTCCCTCAACCTATCAGACTCAGAACCTACATATGTCGATGTCTCACCATCCTAAACTGGGCAGATGGCATGAAGCACCACTATGTGATGTCATCGGTGTGAAACACAAAGTTTTTGTTCTGTCAGTAGAGGAAGCTAAAACAATGGTAATCATCACTGTTGACAGCTGTGATATGAATGGAGGGTGCCATACTGAAGACATACTGATATTGTGCTTGTCTGTGTCCCTGCAGTCAATTTTTTAAGGCAAAATATTTGTAGGCCAGTGGGCTTCTACACAACAGTTAGATTACTAATTGACTCCCCATGCCATGTGTCACAAGCTGGAGTTTAAGAACCGGCTACAAATATCTGGCCACTCAGTTCTGAGTGTTCCTTCAGTCTGGTCACCCACAATGCAAGCATGTGTCACATGCAACACCACATCCAAAAATTTGAAACAGTATGATTTTTGCTCTTTCACATTTTTCAAGTATGTGGTTGGCAAAAAGAAAATCACTTTTCAGATAATCTATACAGTCCTGCAGAATTTATCAGCGTATTCTAAGGATATTGATCCTACACTTGAAGAATCGGAACTGTCCTTCCAGTTCCTTGCTACAGCGCAGTGGCAGTACACACTGGGATGCCCATCATTCTGTAAGGGAGAAACTGGCACCTGGAGATGATCTGGTGTGACAGAGTGACTGAGTTGAGCATGAGCACTCCTGCAGGTTGGGTTCTGAGAGTTTGAAGTCCATACGGGGCACATAAAAGTGAAGTATTTCCCCGAAATATTATATTGTAGATTGAATCAGAGTTAAAGCACAAGCAGGACGCATACGTGTTTGAAACATGAGCATCAAAATCTCGTATAGCTCAATTCTGAATTGAGGTAACTGTTACACAGTGAAAAGGCCATTTTACATGAGCCGGCAATGGTAAACACAGACAAGCTCCTGATAAATGAGTGAGTAAATTTGCAGAGTGTGTGCACTAAGAACCAATAGGGTTGTGTCTTGCAAATTTAATGTGGAATAAAACTATATAACACAAAAGTCCTCACATATTACAACCTCTTGAACATTAATAGAATATTTTGGAAGACATAAATTTGTTGCTGTGAGCCTAAGATGTGTGCTCTGTTTATTCTCCCATGCTGTTAAAATTATTATTATAAAATAGTTGATGTGGCAGGGGGGGGGGGCCTTGTAAAAATTTTTCAAATGTCTCATCTAAAGTTAAGGCACATTATACAAGCAACCTATTGCAACGATAATAGTTAAGCATTTCAAAGGTTTCTACAAAAACTGGACTATTACAGCTTGAATTTTTTATCAAGATTCTTCAGTCGCTAGAGGACCTTCCACAGCCATACAGACCAAATAACTGAAAATTGAAGATGGAGATTCCCAAATGCGTACCATTCAGAGATCAGCAGCCTCAGAACCCACAAATGTGTAATGACAACAATTATGGCAGTTGGTTCAGTAGAAATAGCTATGAGTAGAAAAAGTTTGTGGACGTTGGATCCACAGACTGAGGAAATAATCCTATAGGATGATGATGACAATACAGGTGATAGTCGAGTCAACAGTCAGGATAGAAGAGATGATGATGATGATGATGATGATGATGGCTGGTTTGTGGGGTGCTCAATTCAGTGCTTATCAGTGCCTGTACGAAACCATAACTTTACTCAGTCCAGTCTCGCCACTTTCATGAATGATGATGAAATGGTGAGGACAATGCAAGCGTACAGTCACTGGGTTGAGAAAATACCCAACCCAGCCGGGAATCGAACCCAGGACTCCGTGAACGAGACACAGCACCACTAGCCACTAGATGGGATAAAGAGAGCAGTCATAGTAGCACTCACTTTTTACATCATGAAGATATAAGAGGATGGTATCTGATATAAGTTGTTTAATTTTATTTTCATCTACACCTACATACATACTCTACAAGCCACAGTACAGTGTGTGGTTGACTGTATCGTGTAACTCAATAAGTCATTTCCATTTCTGTTCCACTCACAAACAGAGTGAGGGGAAAACAATTACCTGAATGCTTCCATTATGCCCTAATCTTTTTTTCTCATCTTATCCTCATGGTCCTTATGTAAAATGTATGTTGGCAGCAGTACAATCGTTGTGCATTCAGCTTCAACAGTGTTCCTCAAAAAGAAGGCCACTTTCCCTCCAGGGATTCCCATTTAACTTCCCAATCTCTGTAATACTTGCATGTTGTTCAAACCTATGGGTAAAAGAGCTTGCAGCCTGCGTCTGAATCTTTCTTTAATCTGACCTGGTACTGATCACAGAAAGTCATTCACCCTGTGATTATTTTTGCAGGTGAAGACTTGCTGTTTTGCATGAAGTGTTACTCTGGTTATCAGCGACATCACGTATGGTAAGAGTGAAGATGAGAAACCTCGCTAATTCTGTCATAACAAAGAATTGCAGTTATGGAAACAATTGTGGAGAGAAAGAAGTTTTAACTGTAGGAAGAAGGAAATTCAATACTAATTAGGTTGGCCCAGACATACCGAGGACATAAGCTGTCACATACACAATTTTAGCAGTAGATTTTTAAAATTAACATCAAGTAGTATTGAATTTCAGTGGTGGAAAAGTAGAGCTCAATGTAAATGGTATTTTTGTGTTGTTAAGGGCAGCTGCATCAAACCAGTACTTGGACCGAAGGCCACAACAAGAACATTGTTTGAAAACTGTGTTTTGATACAACATATTGGAACAGATTGACTGAGGTTCCTCACTCCTCCTAGATCACGAACTGAGCTAGGATCCTTTGATGGGGGTAACGGTTAGATTGGGATGTCATGTTGTGACCATGATTCATGTTCTGAATTGCCCTCAAGACAACTTTCACACAGATTAAAATTGTATGCTGGACTGGGGCTCAGTTCTAGAAACTTTGCCTTTCATGGTCAAGGCCTCTACCAATTGAGCTATCCAAATATGTCTCATGACCTGCCTTCACAGATGGATATCAGTCCCAAAATGTATGCAGGAAAAATTCAGTGAAATTTGGAAGGTAAGGGATGAGATACTCACTAAGACTCCTGGAAATGATCCCTCAGGCTGTGGTTAAGCCATAGTTCCAAAATATCCTTTCTTCCAGGAGGGGTAGTCCCAGAAGGTATGCAGAAGAACTTCAGTAATGTAGGGAATGTACGAGATGAGGCTCTGGTAGAAGTACAGTGGTGAGGGCTGTTCACAAAGTGTGCTTGGATAGCTCAGTCAGTAGTGCACTTGCCCTCAAAAACAAAAGATGCCATGTTCAAGACCAAGTCTGGTATATGGTTTCCATCTGTCAGGAAATTTCTAGTTTCTAATCAGCACAAACCTTGCAGCAGAGTGAAAATTCATTTTCAAAATCTATATAAATTTCATCACGTTGAAAGTTCTTCAGATTCAGACAGACTTTAAATGGTTGATTTTTGCAATATCAACCTCACGAGAAGAGGAGGCAGAGAAAGAACTGGCACTAAAAGGATGCAACATATTATTGGCAGAGGTAACAAATTCCCTTATCATGCAGGTCAACACCTTACAAATCCATCCATATCTAAACACCGACCTGGCATCCTCATAGATTTCCCACATTCACCATTGGAGGGCATACCAGTAGTTCAACACACCAAAGTTGATGAAATGTACTCATTGTTTCAAATATGAACAACCATCAGTGTATAATGGAATGACAACAATGAAAATTTCTGACAGACCAGGACTCTAACCCAGATTTCTCTTTACTAAACACAGTACTTACCATTAGCCTATCCCACCATGATTCATGGGTAAACCCAAACTTCCACTTATTGTCAACCATGTGTCTTCAACTTGTACTCTTACATTCATTATGTGTACTCCTGTACAGGCGAAATATATTAATCAAAATTCACAATTTGTTTTAAAGTCACTTACCTGGTGTCAGCAGATAGACCTGAACAACATAGCGCATAAGTACAATGCACTGTTGCTTTGGACATGCATGCCTGTCTGAAGGAACATTGCACTGTATATCTGAACATCACAAGCACTGAATTACCCCACCCCAGTGTTCACATTACCACAATTCACACATTGTATAAGGAAAAACAGGTTATTACAATTACTATACAGTTATGGCTAGAAGTTTTCTTCTGACATTCATCAAGGCAGTCAAAGAGGATGCAACAATTTTTGTAGCTGTAACATAAACCTGGGTATTTTTTGCACCCATATTTTGTGTTGGTACAAATACAACATTTTCTTAACCAAGAGCAGAGGCTTTTTCTAGAACGTCACACCTGTTAAAGTTGTCGCAGAGCCATTTAATAGATGGAGGTATTATGCTATGCAACAGACTGAAGTTAAGAAGTTTCTGTACCACATTCTTCATAACTAATCAAATGAGTGGCCTAACAATAACAAACTGCATTGCTGAGGTATAACTTTAGTCTAAATGGATGAGAAATGCAGGATATATAGATGACATCATGCCTATTTCCATGATGAATAGTTCAGTCCTTTAATGACTTCAGCAGAATAACCCTTATGTCATTAAGTACATTCTGTGCAAAGACACTATTTGATGTACTGAACTACAGAATCCCAAAAGATAAAGGTTCACCTCTATGCAACAGATTTCGAATCCTTGTTACAATTCAAGAGAATATTGTAAAAAATTACTCAATTGCAGAAACTCTCAGCAACTGCATCCACTGCCTAGAAGCTGCTGAATGGTGTCACTCTAGCAGATGGCTGGCCACACTCACACACACCCTCTTACCCACCCACAAACACAAACATACAAAAAAAAAAAATTATCTGCAAGTACGAAGCTTGCTGCCTATGCTAACTGCGATTCAGTGTGTTTACACAGGTTAGAATGAGATGAGAAATGGGTAACAGTGCTGCGACATCACACCCCCCTCATGAGGCACCTCAGGGCAATGCCAAGTGACATAGAACATGGTTGAACGTCACTACACTTCCTATTACAACTAACAACAGCTTCCAGCTGAATGCTGTTGCTATGGAACTTGGGGTCAATGTAATGCCCAGAAACATCACAACCCACAGAGTAGGAGAAGAGAAATGATCTAAACTTGTTTTCAATTCCCTGGCGTCTCTGGCTAAGACACAACAGCCAATGCATGTGATGTTGGTGGATTGGTGGGCGGACTACAGATACGGAGAAATAGTGTGCTGCCACAATCCCTTAAAAACCCGGTTCCATTTATTCAGGGCAAGTGCTCAATCAGGCCATTGGGCAGTGAACTTCTTATTGCTCATAGCCAGCTTCTACTGCTACATCTACATCTACAGCTAAATCTGTACTCTGCAAATCACTGTGAGGTGCGTGGCATAGGGTATGTGCCATTCTACTATTTATTAGTGTTTCTTCCTGAGCCATTCATTTATGGAGTGTGGAAAAAATAATTGATTGAATGCCTCTGTGCATGCAATAATTATTCTAACCTTATTCTCACAATCCCTATGTGTGTGATATGTAAGGTGGTGTTGTATATCCCTGGAGTAATCATTTAAAGCCAGTTCTTGAAACATTGTTAGCAGACTTTCTCAGGATAGTTTACAACTATCTTCAAGAATCTTCCAGTTCATTTCCTTCAGTATCTCTGTGAAACTCTACCACAGATTAAATAAATTGGTGACCATTGACCCTGCCCTTCTCTGTATATGTTGAATATTCCCTGCTAGTCCTATCTGGTACGGGTCCACACACTTGAGCAATATTCTAGGAAGGGTTGCCAGAGTGATTTGTAAGCCATCTTTTTTGTAAACTGATTGCACTTCTCCAATATTCTACCAATAACGTGAAGTCTACCACTTGCTTTATTCACAACTGAACGTACTTTCTCATTCAGTTTCCAGTGACTTATTGATATAATAGTCATAGGACATTCAGTTTTTTCATTTGTGAATTGAAAGATTTTACTTTTCTGAACATTGAGAGCAAGTACCAAGTCTCTGCACCATATTGGAATCTTAGAAACATCTGACTCAATATTTCTGGAGCTTCTCCCACATAGTATTTCATTATAGGTAACAGCATCATCTGCAAAATGTCATTAATATACAACATAAAAAACAGGACTCACAACTCACTTTCCGGGAGGCACACCCAATGTTACTTCTGCATCTGATGATGACTCTCCATCTGAGATAACTTACTGTGTGCTCCCTACCAAAATCTTCAGATAAGCTCCAACAAATCTATTTTCTCACTTGGAGTAGTGGCCTCGAAGTTCACACTTGGCAAAGCTGCAAGTGTGATTCAGCCATTCACTCTAACCCTGTGAGCAGGAACACCTACTTCTGTTGTGCAGCCAGTTGCAGCCTTTGCTTTTTATAATGTATACAATCACCCTTCGGTGTAGTAATAAGTCTGAATGCAAATTGTGTTATTCAGACCCAAGAGTTACAAGAATTTCCTGCACCTAGTAGCCTTTAGAATCCCAAAACTTGTGACCCTCATATATGGCCTGTGATTGTTGGAGCTGATCAAAGCAATCAACCTGCTGTCACTTAAAGTTTGTCTTTCTGCATTTGCCTCCAATTCCTTGGAAAGTGCAGACTGACCTATATCACCTGTCTTCCTTCTATCTGATTTTATGACAACAAACTATGGTGGTTGGTAGTGACAAAGTGTTGCATTTTCAAAAATGTTTCATTATGTCAACAAAACGTTTCTTTGGTGTTCAAAACCCTTAAAAGTACAATACTGTCCATTAAAATTGCTACACCAAGAACAAATGCAAATGACAAACAGTTATTCATTGGACAAATATATTATACTAGAAGTGACATGTGATTATACTTTAATGCAATTTGGGTGCATAGATCCTGAGAAACCAGTACCCAGAACAACCACCTCTGACCATAATAACGGCCTTGATATGCCTGGGCATTGAGTCAGACAGAGCTTGGATAGCATGTACAGGTGCAGCTGCCCATGCAGCTTCAACACGATACCACAGTTCATCAAGAGTAGTGACTGGCGTATTGTGATGAGCCAGTTGCTCGGCCACCATTGACCAACATTTTCAATAGGTGAGAGATCTGAAGAATGTGTTGGCCAGGGCAGCAGTTGAACATTTTCTGTATCCAGAAAGGCCCGTACTTTCATCATGCAGTCGTGCATTATCCTGCTCAAATATAGGGTTTAGCAGGGATCGAACAAAAGGTAGAGCCATGGGTCATAACACATCTGAAATGTAACATCTACTGTTCAAAGTGCCATCAATGCGAACAAGAGGTGACCGAGACGTGTGACCAATGGCACCCCATACCATCATGCCGAATGATACACCTGTATGGCGATGGCGAATACCAGCTTCCAATGTGCATTCACTGCGATGTCGCCAAACATGGATGTGACCCTCATGATGCTGTAAACGGAACCTGGATTCATCCGAAAAAATGACATCTTGCCATTCATGTACCCAGGTTTGTCATTGAGTACACCATCACAGGCAATGCTCTCTGTGATGCAGTGTCAAGGGTAACTGCGGCGAAGGTCTCTGAGCTGATAGTTCATGCTGCTGCAAACATCGTCGAACTGTTCATGCAGATGGTTGTTGTTTTGAAAATGTGCCCATCTGTTGACTCAGGGATCGAGACGTGACTGCACGATCCGTTAAAGCCATGCAGATAAGATGCCTGTCATCTCGACTGCTAGTGATACGAGGCCATTGGGATCCAGCACAGCATTCCATATTACCCTCCTGAGCCCACCGATTCCATATTGTGCTAACAGTTATTGGATCTCAACCAATGCAAGCAGCATGTCGCGATACGATAAACCACATTTGCGATAGGCTACAATCCGACCTTTATCGAAGTTGGAAACGTGATGGTACACATTTCTCCTCCTTATATGAGGGATCACAGCAACGTTTCACCAGACAATGCCAGTCAACTGCTGTTTGTGTATGAGAAATCGGTTGGAAACTTTCTTCATGTCAGCACGTTGTAGGTGTCACCACTGGCACCAACCTTGTGTGAATGCTCTGAATAGCTAATCATTTGCATATCACAGCATCTTCTTCCTGTGGGTCAAATTTCACATCTGTTGAACATCATCTTTGTGGTGTAGCAATTTTAATGACCAGTAGTGTATACACATCAGTTACATATTAAATTGTAAACTAAATCACGCTAGCTTGTTTTTTGTTTTTGCATGTGGGATCTGTGTAATTTTTATAACAATTACACCATTTGGTGTAAGGAAAAAAGGTTGTGTCTTTACACTAGTTCTGCAGACTGGTGAGGTCACCCTATGATCTTATTTGATACCTCAATATTGCCAACATATCACCTGTTCATTTATTACTCTGCTCCATCATTTGATCAGCTGACACACACAAATGCTATGGACAACAGATTTCATTACAATCTTAAGCTTCACCTTCCAGCCTATTCAGATAATTAGGTCAATGCTTTGGTTAATGCTGCCAGGAACACATCAGTACAGAAATATGGCAATGAAACAACTAAGGACAAATTTATATCCCGTTTTCGCACATCTAAATGTCATAGTTCAATCCAGAAATTTCCATACAATGTGAGTTTATGCGAAGTTACCTGAGCTCATTATCTGCATACATAGACCTGTAAAGTCTGCCGTGTCCCTTTGATTTCATTGGTGGACTGACTGATCTCTATTTTGGTGAAAAAATTACAAGATTTGAGTTAGGTGAGACAACAGCATTGCTCCAGCAGATCGCCACAACTTTGGATCTCTGCTTATTACATTGGCCACAGTAGTGGGGAGGAGATGGTCCACTTCCCAATACAAGTAGTGGAAACCAGGGTCTCACAAGCAATTAAAAAGATATCTCTATGAAATTTGTGTGTTTTTCATACTTTTTGACACTAATATTACAGGTATGATAGTATCCCATACTAACAAATATGCTGACAACCTTAGAACAAATTACAAATTCATCATAGATTGTAATGTTACAGATAGGCGTGAAATTATGGCACTATTTGGCGTTTTACATTTAACAGGTATAGAGAAAGTTGGTTGGTTGGTTGATTGGTGTTGAAGGGACCAAACAGCAAGGTCATCAGCCCCTTGTTTCAAAGGTGATCCACTTGAATTGATTCACATCTGAGAAGAGTCATAATGATAAAAGGTAATAGACCAAAAAAACGTAAAAGTGCAGTCGTGTTGCAATGGTGAAAACAAAAGGAGGGAAGTCAGCAAGTGGACAACCTCAAGGATTTGCTAGAGGCAGGAAATATCCCACCTCTGATGCAGTACAGGCAAGATCACCTGCTATTCAAAAGCGTTCAACCACTAGAATGTAAGGGTGCATATTGTAAAAGGAGACTAACCAAACCTAAAAAGTGATAAAGAAAGAGTAAAAGGGAAAGAAAAGAGGAATCTCCAAAATACAGCTTACAGTGGGAGACACCCCAACCCTCACTACAGTTCCCCTATTCCAGAGGGAAATTAAAAACCTTTAAACTGAAAATAAAAACCACTTTCACAGAGGAAACAGAGAACCAGTTCAACCATCTGGGAATCATCTGCCAATATTATAGGTAAAGTGCGGGGAAATCTGTACTTGGTATGCAGAGCCAAAAGAAGGGGGCATTCCACCAAAATGTGGGCTATTGACTGGAAGGCTCCACAACCACATAAAGGGGGTGGCTCATTACGCAAAAGAAAACCATGGTCAGCCTGGTATGGCTGATGTGGAGTCAACATGGGGTGGTCAAGTCCTTTTGGAAGAGGCAGAAGGAAGAATGCCATGGGACAGGTGTCATCTTAAGCGCACGAAGTTTATTAGCCTCCCAAGAGTTGGCCCATGATTGTGCCAAGTGGGATTTGATATGAAGCTGTAAATCAGCCGCAGGAAAAGTTACAAAGAAGTGACTGCTCCCCCAGCCGAACCATCAGCAAGGTCATTACCTGGGTTACCCACATGGCCAGGAGCCCAAAGGAAGTCAACAGAAGAATCAGCATGGTGAAGATCAGCAAAACAGTCATGGATGGCCAAGACCAAGGGATGGCAGGAAAAACATAGGTCAATAGCCTGAAGGCCACTCATTGAGTCCGTACATAACAAAACATGGTTTGGTTGGGACTGTTTACTGCAGAATTGATGGCAATTTCCCAGGCTCTTACCTCTGTTAAACACCCAACATGCAGTTGGCAGGAGATGATTTTCCATGCCAACAGAGGACATGAAGGCATATCCTACATGATCAGCAGATTTAGAGCCATTAGTGTAAAAACAACAGCATCCCAAAACTCCCATAAAAGTCAGTGGGAAAACAATGGAACATCACTGGAGGAACAGAATCTTTCAGACCTCAGTGGAGATCCATCCGAATACGGGGCCAAGGATCTAACCAGTGAGGAGGGGGGGGGGGGGGGGGGGAACGTGACAGACGGGACAAAGAAGGAAGCTGAAAATCATGGTGAAGAGACACAAGGCGGAGCCCATGGATAAACCCACCCAAGGGCGGGAATCGGGTGGGTGACATCCTTGGTATAGGAACAGGATAGAATAGGAAGGATGAGTGAGAGATGAATGGACAATGATTGAGTAAGAGACCAGAAGCTGGGACCATCGACAGAAATCTTCAATCAGGAAACCATCAACAGGGCTCATAGGAAAGGCGCTGGGGGCCAAACGGATACCACGATGGTGGACCAGATCCAGAAGGTGCAGTGTGGAAGGAGCAGCCAAAACATAAACTTGACAACCATAGTCCAAGCGAGACAGCACTAAATCCTGATAAAGGCAGAGAAGAGTGGAACGATTCGCACCTCAAGAGGTGTGGACAAGAAAGCAAAGGACATGGAGTATACGGAAACATCCTATCATCATAAGTCTGATATGAGGCAGCCAAGTGAGCTTCTTGTCAAAAATAAGACCCAGGAAACGAAACTGTGGGACCACAGGTAATCATTGTGCATCGAGGTAGAGCTCTGGATAGGTATGGACCGCAGTATGGAGACAAAAGTGGACCAACCACAATTTTAAAGGAGAGAATTGAAACCCGAGTGAGAGGGTTCATGCAGAGGCACAACATATAGCACCCCGGAGCTGCCGCTCTGCAGAGGCCATCGAAGAGGAACTAACCCAAATGCAGAAATCATCCACATACAGAGCTGGGGTGACCAATGGAGGCCACAAGTCCATCTATAGCAATGAGGAAAAGAAGTTCACTCAATACAGAACCCTGTGGGATGCCATTCTCCTGGGGCCATGGAGAACTAAAAGCAGTACCAACCTGAACCCTGAACGACTGATGGAACACCAACTGGCAGATAAAAATCCGGAGTGGGCCCCAACGACAGCACTCATGAAGTGTAAGTGAGATAAGATGGCGTCAACCTATGTCATAGGGCTTGCAAATGTCGAAAAATACTGCAACAAAATGGTGGCACTGGGAAAATGCCTGATGAACTGTGGATTCCAAACGAAGTAAATGATTGATTGGAGACCATCCCTCTTGGAAGCCACACTGGTTAGGGGACAATAGATCACAAGCTGCAAGGACCCAATTGAGCCGACAGGCTATAATCCATTCAACTAACTTGCAAACTACATTTGTCAGACTAATTGGCCGAAAGCTTTCGGCAAACAGGGGGTTCTTACCAGGCTTAACGACGGGAACAACGATGATATCCCTCCATTCATAAGTGAAGTCACCCTGGAACCATATACGGTTAAGCACCCAGAGAATATGTTGTTGTTTTTGAGCACTGAGATGTTGAAGCAACTGGTGATGAATGGAGTCTGGGCCAGGGGCCATATGATGAGAAGAAGAAAATGTGGAAAGAAGTTCCCATTCAGGAAAAGGTTCATTGGTAGATTCTGACAGACAAGGGGTGGATTCTTCAGTCCACTGTTTCTGGTGAAGGAAAGCAGCTGGATAGGAGGTTGATGCTGGCGCTGTTACAAAATGGGTCATAAGACACCCTCCCGGATAGCCTTTGCATGGACCTCTTGATTCTTGTGGGACAAGGACTGGGAGGGAAGACTTCCGATGGCAACCTTGGAGAGAGCAAAGTGAAACCCATCTGCATCTACATCTACATACATACTCTGCAATCCACCATACGGTGCATGGACCCATGACAGTGGGACAGTAGAACCGAGGGGAGAAACAAAGCATTCCCAATACACCGGTTTGCTCCATTTGATTAAGTAACGGGCTTTGGTGCAGGGGCATTTAAAGGTAATAAGATTGGCAGTGGATGGGTGCCTCTTAAGGTGTTGCAAAGCTTGGCAGCAATCACGGATGGCAATGCCAATTGCTGTACAGTACCACGGGTCATGCCAGCTGTGAAATGGTCCAGATTAGCGTGGGATACAAGGCTAGCAGCGTGAACATTCGCATCAGACATGTCACGTAGGACGTCATCAATACAACCCAACAGAGAGGGAGAAAAAACTACCTGTGCAGTATAGATGCCAACAGGCACATTGGTAAGACCAACGAGGTAACCTGTCCATTGGGGAGCGGGAAGGTAGCGAGAGAATCAACGGGAAATTGTCACTATTGCAAAGGTTGTTGTATGGCAACCAGTGCAATGAAGGGAGAAGGGAGCGAGAAGAAAGAGAGAGATCAATGGTGCGAAAGGTACCATGACCGACACTGAAATGGGTAGGGGAGACATCATTAAGAAGGCACAAATCGTGGTCTGCAAGGAACTGGTCTATGAGAAGACACTTACTAGATGGAAATGCACTGCTCCACAAGGGATGATGAGCTTTAAAATCCCCGAGAACGGGGATGGAAGGAGGAAGTTGCTGAAGAAGGGCAGTTAAAGCAGCAAGTGTAAGAGTCCTGTAAGGAGAGAGATAAAGATTGCAAATTGTGACTGCAGAGTCCAGCAACTGCTTCCAATGAAGTTTGAAGAGGAATCCATGTGCTAGTAGTGTCCATACGAACCAATGTACAAACGCCATCAAAGGCCTGCAGGGGGCCAACACGATTTCGGCAGAAAGCATGGAACCCGTGGAGGGCCGCCGAGTGATCATAAGTAAAATGAGATTCCTGTAGAACCACAGAAGCTGCAGAGTAATACAAAATAAGGGATTTCAACTCCGGAAGGTGATGGTAATATCTGTCACAATTCCATCGGATAAACACATAATCATGGTTCTAATGGGGGTGAACAGGCTAAAGCCAGTCACGTCACTGGGTCACTATCCATCACTGACAAGGAGGGGGCGACATCCGTGAACAGTAGGTCAGAGTCAAGTCTTCTTCTTTTCTGTTTGAGATCGAGGAGGGCTGTGCTGCGAAAGGGAGCCAGCTGCAGCAAGCTCTGGAACAGAAAGAGAACGGGTGACCTGGGGCCTCACAGATTGTGGTTCTCATGGTTGTAGTGTGGCAGCAGACCTTTGGCCTGGAAGGTACCAGGAAGGGGGGTCCCAGGAGGGGTGCCCTTGACCGGCAGATGCCGAAGAAGCGGGACACTTCTCCGGCTAGGGAGTGGGAGCAGCGCCAGGAGGGGAAGGTGGGGGAACTGCAGGGAGAGGGGAAGAGGCGTTTTGGACTGGGGTAAGGAAGGGGGAGGAAGGGGTGAAGATGTAATTAAAGCATAGCTAGGTGTCATTGACACAGGATGAAGACGTGTATACTTCTTACAAGCCTCAATATAGGTTAGACGATCAAGGAACTTATACTCCTGAATCTTCTTTTCTTTCCTATAACCAGGCCAATCCAGTGAACATGGAGAATGATTCACACGCCAATCCTGTTTGGTCCCGCCACATTTTCGTTAGTGGCAACCCCGCAACCGTTCCTGTCATGGTTACAGCATTGTGGTAACAAGGTAAACGGTAGTAGTTGTTAGCATGGAGTCTACGTTGGTCTGCCTTCTGGAACAACAGCAGCAACTCGTGCAGCAGCAGCAGCAGGTACAGTTAGCAACCATATGAACTTTTGTAAGATGTCTATCAGATAAAGTCAGTGTCTGGGATGCATTTCCACAACAGTTTCTGAGTCCTCGGGTGTCCGATGCTTTCCCAGGTCTACCGCCGTTCCCACCATTTAATGATGCTAAAAAAGACTGGGAAACGCACTTAAACTGTCTGAAAAACATTTCACAGCTTTTCGGGTCACGGATGACCCCTTGCAGCGGTCGTTGTTTTTGTCGTGGGGCTCCCCAGACACATTTTTTCTTCTCCGCAATTTGGCCTGTGGCTTGCTCTTTCCAGGAGAAATGCCTTTTGCTGCCAAACTATTATTCTCAGCACTACCATGTGGTCGCCTCTCAGATGGAGTTCTACCAGTACCATAAACAGCCTGCTCAATCATATTGTTCCTGGATCACGGACTTGCAGGGTGTCGGCTGTCACTGCAATTTTACATGCACCAATCATCAGTGTAAGGCTTCGTATGCAGATTTCCTCATCCGGGATGTGGGTGTTCAGTTGGCTCCTGATCCTAAAGTCTGCATTGCAGCATTGAAACTCGATAATCCCTCATTCAAAGAGTTTCTCCTCATTGCCCACTCATTTGAAATTGCTCAGGTGGCTAACGAGCATCTTATGGCACAGCCGAAAGTGGCAGCGATTGATGTGTCTCTGTGGGTTCCGCCATCATGACGTAGACATGGCGTAGCCAACAGAGGCCAGCACCATCGGGATTCCTCTATGTCTGATATCTCTATTGCATCAGAGCCTCCAGTCGCCCCTCATCACTGGTCACGCAGTCCACTTCCACCTTGCCCACAGTGCTTTACCACACACTCTGTGCACGTTTTCCAGCGGTGGGGGGCAATCTGATAGAATGTTTGAGAAAGAGGGCCACATCCAATCTGTTTGTTGTAGTCATTCGACTTGCTCCCATCCTGCCCCTACTGGGCCTCAGGATACAGCACATGCTCTGCAATCAGTCATCCAGCTGGAGGACCCATCAGCATAGAAGCTATTCCTCATGCTCTGCCTTTTACTGAGGATGTCAGTTTTCAGCTCAACACTGGGGCCACCATCTCCCTGATTAATACTGTGACATATACCCACCTTGGCTCCCCTGCATTCTCAGCATTTGGTCGCCTATGTCGATGGTTCCAATCCCCTTCATGGGCAGTTCATCATCCAGGCGACATACACACATGTTGCCTGGCTCCTTACCCTATTTGTTGTCGACCATCCATAGGTTTAGAATATTTTTGGCCTGGATATGTTTAAACTGTTTGACTTTTCAATTTCTAAAAAAGCTAAGGTCTGTTCCTTTTCAGGACTTGGATGCTCTGTGTTCAGCTTTTGTGTTGCCGTTTCCAACGAATTTCGGATGTGCTTCAGATTTTCAGGCGCACATCACACTTTGGCCGGATGCACAGCCTTGCTTTTTCTGGGCCTGTCCCCATTCGGTGGCCTTATGGCTGGCAGTCAAGTAGGAACTTGATTGTCTCCAGAACGCCAGCAGCCTGGAGCTGGTACATAAAGTGCCTGGGCGACACCATTGGTGGTCATACGGAAACCCAATGGGTCAACTTTGGCTGTGTGGGGACTTTGAGCACTGATAGTAGTGCCAGTCTTTAGTAGAAACTTACCCCATTCCCCGCCAAGCTTGTGGGGGTGAGTACTTTTCTAAGATCGACCTGGCTGAGGCATACCACCAGTTACCCTTGGATTCCGATTTCCAGAACGTCATGGTTATCAACACACCTTTTGGATTCTACAAGTACAAGTGCCTTCCATTTGGTGTCACTTTGGCACCGCCTGTTTTCCAGGGTTCCTGGAGCAGCTTACACAGCCTATCCCAGCCTGCGTGAATTATCTGGATGACATCTTGGTCACCTGGAATTCCTGTCAGGAACATTTGCACAACCTCAGCGCATTATTTCACGCTCTACAGTCTGCAGGTTTATGCTGTCGGTTGGACAAGTGTCGTTTTCTTCACCCGGAAGTGGAATACTTAGGCCACTCGCTTAGTAAAGATAGCATTTGCCCTTCGAATCACAATGTCGCAGCCATTGAGGCCCTTCCTCGTCCCAAGGACTTATCTGCACTCCAGGCGTTTTTGGGCAAGGTTACTTATAACTTAAAGTTTTTACCCCAAGCTGCCTCCGTTGCTCAACCACTCAATCACTTGCACCGCAAAGGGATGACTTTTGATTGGACTCCTGCCTGTGACCACACTTTTCTCTGTTTAAAGATGATGCTGTAGTCCACCCTTTGCCTTGCTCCCTTCTCTCCAGACGGCCCCTTGGTTGTGGCAGCTGACACATCGGCATATGGCATTGGGGCCGTCCTCGTACATTAGAATACCAGTGGCTCAGATCAGCCCATTGCTTATGCATCTAAGACGTTAAACCCAGCACAACGGAAATACTCCCAAATTGAAAATGAGGCCCTGGCAATTGTGTTTACCACCCAAAATTTAAAATCTATCTTTTTGGGGAAAGTTCAACCTGCTGACAGACCATAAACCTTTAGTTATGCTTTTCGGACCCCACTCTCACATTCCAGAGTGGGTGACTCTATGTGTCCAGAACTGGGTTTTATTTTTACGGAATTACACATACACCATCCAGTATAAGCCCACTGCCCACCATGCTAACGCAGATGCTTTGTCACATCTCCCAGCAGCCCCCAATCCTGCGTTCGACCAACAGGACGGCCTCTGCTTTCGCATTGATTCTGACCGCCGGGATGCGCTGGATTCCCTGCCTCCTATGGCTGATCACATTGCCACGGCTACACACCAAGACCCTATCTTGTGGCAGGTTCTCCACTACATGGTCCATGGTTGGCCTTCCTATACTACTTGTTGGATGGAGACTGACATAAGTCCCTGGTGCCACCTGTCGAACAGCCTCTCCATGGTTGATGATGTCCTTCTTGTTACACCGTGCGCACTGTGCCACATGAAAATTTTGGCGCGCCGGCACGTGTATTGGCCCACCATCAATGGCGGTATTGACAGCCTGGTCTGCAGGTGCACTGTGTCTGCGCATCAACAGGCAAGCCCCCATCAGTCATTCATTTTGTAACTGCGACCAGGATGGTCATGGGATAGCAATGATGGAAGGCACAGTGGGACCCACAGAGAGGCCCGCGTACAATAACACAACATAAGAGGACAGACATGACTAACAAAGGACAGAATGAATGCAACAAGACCGAACAACAGAGTCACAAGGAAACAAACATGTCCACTCGTACACGAACCAGGAAGTAAGAAGTCTAGTGCAAAGCAAGGTGTAAACCGACGTAAGCAACATTAGACTGACTGGCTGAGCAAGAGGCCGCTGCTTAAGTACCCTATCAGGGGTGCTGCTATTGGCCACTGGGACCATGTGTTCCACTGTGGTGTGCCCACACTAAATGAGGGCCAGGAGGCGCACGCCACTACAGCTTATGGCGCAATGGTGCAGAGACCTCTATGGGTCTTCGACGTCCATTACTTCCCCCAAGGTGGGCGGCAGTGGGAAAAGGAACTGTGTGTGTCAACAGCTAGTGACAGGGAGGAAGTGACGCCCAAGGTATCCATGACAGCCGATCCAGAGTCCATGGGCAGCGGAGGGAGCTGCCAATCCATCCGGAGGTGCAGAGGGCCGGCAGCAGGCCCGCGGGGAGACGGCAACCGGGGGCTGGGATGGTGACTCGACGACCACATCCGTACCTGAAGGAGGTAGGGAAAGAGGCAGTGGCGCTAGTCCCGTGGCAGCATGAGGGTGGAGCTGATCGTGATGGTGGCGCTCCAACACTTTCGACGTCTGCACTGACATAACATGCCGCCCGTGGGCTGCGACATCCACGGCGGGTGTCCAACCCACCTTGTGCCCGTACTCGCGGGCCCACACGGCCGTGCCAGGGGCATACCGCTGCGAGGGCTGCGAGTGGGCGTGGGAGGAGGACGGCATCAGCATGGACCAGGACCAGCATGGACCAGGGTCCACGGCTGTCGCCCATGAAGGCGCTCTGCCGGACTGCGACCGTCAAATGGCGTAGTGCGATAGGTGCTCAAAAACAGAGTGGGGGCCAACGTGGTTGGAGATGTGTCAACCGCCTTAGTCAAATGGTGTTTAAAAGTGCGGACAAGCCTCTCCGCCGCACCATTGGATGAAGGGTGCAAAGGAAGGCTACAGATATGCTTGATACCGTTGGCCTGACAGAAGTCGTGGAATTGGGGACCATTATTGGAGACCAACATGTGGGGCAGGCCCTCAGTGGTGAGAACCTGGACCAGTTCCGTGAGTGTAGCCTCCGTGGTGGTGGATGCCATTCTGACAACATATGGGTATTTGGAGTAGGCATCAACGATGAGTAACCACATGGACCCCAAAAACGGTCCCGCAAAATCGACACGGATGTGATCCCAGGACCGGCGTGGCACAGGCCAGTGTGCACAAGACTGTGCGTCACCAGGCAAGCCCCCCTCAGACAGTACAGCCACGGATCAGGTGCTCAATATCACCTTCGATGCCGGGCCGATACACATGCTGGCGAGCCAAAACTTTCATATGGCACATACCCCAGTTCCCGTGGTGTAACAAACTGAGTACCTGAAGCCGCATTTCCGGAGGGATGACCACCCAGTGGGCATCTGACTCCACGGCCAACAGAAGGACATCATCAACCACGGAGAGCCTGTGGGACAGGTGGCGCCAGGGACAGGAATCGGACTGCATCCGACAAGTAACATAGGATGGCCACCTGTGGACCACGTAGTTGAGAACCTGCCGCAAGACAGGGTCATGGTGGGTAGCCGCAGCAACGTCAGCAGCCATAAGAGGAAGACCATCCAGCGCATCCCGGTGGGCAGAATCAATGTGAAAGCAGAGGGCCTCCTATTGATCAAAAGCAGGATTGGGGCCTGCTGGGAGACGTGACAAAGTGTCCGCATTAGCATGGTGGGCGGTGTGCTTATACCGGATGGTGTAAGCATAATTACGTAAAAACAATGCCCAGCGCTGGAGTTGTTGAGCCGTCTGCTCGGTAAGGTGAGAGTGGAGTCTGAAAAGTGTAACCAAGGGTTTATGGTCCATCAGGATGGTGAACTTTGCCCCAATGAGATAGGAATGAAATTTTTGGATGGCGAACACGATCGCCAGGGCCTCCTTTTCAATCTGGGAGTAGTTCCATTGCACTGGGGTCAACGACTTAGAGGCATAAGCAATGGGCTGTTGAGAGCCATCGGCATCCCAGTGGGCAAGGATGGCCCCAATGCCGTAAGCTGACGCATCAGCTGCCACAACCAAGAGGCGGTCCGGAGAGAAGGGAGTAAGGCAAGGGGCGGACTTCAGCATCACCTTTAAATGGAGAAAAGCCTGGTCACAGGCAGGAGTCCAAACAAAAGGTATGACTTTGCGACACAAGTGATTGAGGGGTTGAGCAATGGAGGCAGCCTGGGCCAAGAACTTTAACTAATAAGTAACCTTGCCCAGAAAAACCTGCAGTTCCAATAAGTCCTTGGGACTAGGAAGGGCCTCAATGGCAGTGACATTATGACCTGAATGGTGAATGCCATCTTTGCTATGCCAGTGGCCCAAGTATTCCACTTCCAGTTGAAAGAAACAACACTTGTTCAGCCGACAGCGTAGACCAGCAGACTGCAGAGTGTGAAATAGGGCACTGAGGTTTTGCAAACGTTCCTAGTGGGAACACCCGGTGACCAAGATGTCATCCAGATAATTCAGAGATGCAGGGATAGGCTGGGTAAGCTGCTCCAGGAATCGCTGGAGAATGGCTGGCGCTGAAGAGACACCAACGGGAAGGCACTTGTACTTATACAATTCGAAAGGCATGTTGATAACCATGATGTTCTGAGATTCGACATCCAAGGGCAATTGGTGGTATGCCTCAGTCAGGTCGATCTTGGAAAAATACTCTCCCCCGGCAAGCTTGGCAAGAAGGTCTTCCTGTCAGGGAATGGGATAAGTAACAACGAGGGACTGAGCATTGACTGCAGCGCCAAAACCCCACATAGCCAAAGGGGCCCATTGGGTTTCCGTATGACCACCACTGGTGTCGCCCATGCACTATAGGTTACAGGTTCCAGCACGCCAGCGGCCTGGAGCTGATCAAGTTCCTGGTTGACCAGAAGGGGCCTGGCCCAGAAAAAGTGAGGCTGTGCATCCGGCCATAGGGTGATGTGCGCCCGAAAGCCGGAAGCACATCCGAGATCCGGTGCAAACAACGACACAAAATCAGAGCACAGATTGTCGAAGTCCTGAAAGGGAACAGCCGGGGAAACGACCTTAACTTCGTCGGAAATTGAAAAGCCAAACAGTTGAAACGCATCCAGGCCAAAAATATTCGAAGCCGACAGATACTCTACGACAGAGAGGGTAAGGAGCCACAGAACATGCTTGTATGTCGCCTGGACTATGAACTACCCAAGGAAGGGGAATGGAACCGTCTCCGTAGGCGAATAAACGGCGAGATGGAGGCGACAACGCAGGAGAGTCCAGCCGGGTATATGTTGCCATAGCAATCAGGGAGACGGTGGCCCCAGTGTCGACCTGAAAGCTGACATCCTCTGTGAAATTGCGGAGCGTGAGGAAAAGCTTCCACGCTGATGGGTCATCCTGTGGGACAACAGATTGCAGAGCATGGACGGTATCTTGAGGCCCAGGATGGGCAGGACTGGATCGAGTCGAGCGACTATGACAAACCGATCGGATGTGGCCCTCCTTGTTACACAGCGTGCACATTTTCCAGTGGTGGGGACAATCAGCCCGCGAATGGGCAGTAAAGCACTGTGGGCAAGAAGGAAGTAGGCCACTCGACCGGCGCCGTGGGGCGACCAAAGGGCCAACGCCATAGAGATGTCGGAACACGAAGAGTCCCGATGGGACTGGCCCCTGTTGGCTGGGCCACGTCGACATCGCAAGGGCGGAACCCACTGGAACTCCGCGATCGCTGCCACCTGCAGTCGCGCCACAAGACGCTTGTTAGCCACTTGAGCAATTTCAAAGGAGTGAGCAATGCAGAGAATCTCTTCCAAGGAGGGGTTGTCAAGATTCAACACCACAGTGCAGACCTCAGGGTCGGGAGCCAACTGAACCACTACATCCCAGATCAGGGAGTCCGCATACGAAGCCTTACACTGCTGATTGGTGCACGTAAAATCGCATCAACAGCTGAGACCCTGCAAGTCCGTGACACAGGATTGATACAATTGACCGGGCTGTTTATGGTACTGGTGGAATTCCAGCCAAGAGGCGACTACATGGTAGCATTGGGCATGCGGAGATGATAGAACGTGTCCGGAGAGGCCCTAGACGAAAACAGTGACCGCTGCAAGGAGTCGTCCGTGTCCTGGAAAGCCGTGAAATGTTGTTTCAGCCTATGTAAGTAGGTTTTTAGCGTCATTAAAGGATGGAAAGGACGACGGACGCGGGAAAGCATCGGACACCCAAGGACCCTGAAGCTGATGCGGTAACGTGTCCCGAGCATCAACTTTGTCAGTTACAGCGGCTTTTGTAAGATGTGTAACTGGAGCTGCTGCTGCTGCATGAGCTGCTGCTGCTGCATTAACTGCTGCTGTTGCTCCAGCAGACAGACCAACTTCGCCTCCATACCAAGAACGACAACTGTTTACCTTGTTGCCAAAATGTTGTAACTGCGTCCATGACGTCTGGCACGGATTCAAATTCCACCGGTCATGGTACCAGAATTCACACCCTGGCGTTTGCCACGCTTACCCTGGGATCGCATCAAACTTAATTTTCCAGGTGCGGTTTTGGTGTCCATGTGGTTACTTATCTTTGGTGCCTATTCCAACTACCCAATGTTATCTGCATGGCACTCAACAACACAGAGGACACAGTCACAGCCCTGGCTCAGTTTCTCACCACTGAGGGCCTGCCTCACACATTGATACTGTAGGCCTGACAGAAGTCTTGGTAGGAGAACGCCATGAATTGGAAGCCATTATCAGAGACCAAACATATCCATAGTCCACATTTCCTCCAATGGCGCAGTGGAGAGGCTTGTCCACACATTTAAACAAGAGATGACAAAGGCAGTTGAAACAATGCCAACCACATCAGCCCTCACCCTGTTCTTGAGCACATATCGCACCAACCACTTGACATAGAGCAAGGTTCATTGCTGTCACCCAATGGAGAAGCTCTGCCGGACTATTTGCTGATACCTTCACCCTCCCACCCCTGCTACTGGCCCTCCCAGCATTATGCCTCTTGTGCAGCCGTGTGGGCTCACGTGTACGGGAACAAGGTGGGTTGGATGCCCGCCTCAGTCATCGTAGCCCATGGGCAGCATGTGACATCAGTGAAGTTATTAAAAGTGTTGGAGTGCCACCATCATAACCAGCTCTGCCCTTGTTGTGTCTAGACAAGACAGCCTAGACACAATGAGAGGAAGCCGAAAGGCACCCGCTTAACCTCACGCAGGCTGGCATGAGGTCTGAAACAGGATACGTAATGAATGCTATAAAGACAAGTACGTAGCTTCTGGAATACTTAACTTTAATCCACATTTGTAGAACATCGCTCTTGATGATACATTAATAGAATCTCAATAACAATTGAATACGGCGCCTTGCTAGGTCGTAGCAAATGTAGCTGAAGGCTATGCTAACTATCGTCTCGGCAAATGAGAGCGTAATTCTCAGTGAACCATGGCTAGCAACGTCGGCTGTACAACTGGGCTGAGTGCTAGGATCTGTCTCTAGACCTGCCGTGTGGCGGCGCTTGGTCTGCAATTACTGACAGTGGCGACATGCGGGTCCGACGTATACTAGTGGACCGCAGCCGATTTAAAAGCTACCACCTAGCAAGTGTGGTGTCTGGCAGTGACACCACGGCCCTCGTACCCCTGTGGGACTCCCACTGCTGTATCTTCCTGCACTCCCTACTTCGGGTACAGACACTGTCTTCGAGTTGCCACCGGTTGCTGCCTCCCCGCGAGCCTGCTGCCAGCTCTTCCCACCCCCTGGTGGACTGGAGGCTCCCTCCGATGCCGTGGCCTCTGTGTTGGCCATCGTGGACACCTTGGACGTCTCTTCCTCCCCGACAGTGACAGTTTACAAGTCTGGGTTTTCTCCCATCTGCCGACCACTGTGGCAAGTCCAGGGCATTTTCGCCTCTATGCACAAGTTTCAGGGGGGAGGGATCAGGTACCGAGTGCCGCGTGTTTCAAATCCGCACCAGACTGCATGGAACTCAATGACCACTGGAGGTCTCTGTGCTGCCATGGCTTACGCCATGACTACTGCACACTCCTGGCCCTGAGTCTAATGTGAGGGCTCCACTGTAGAGCACATTGTCCCAGTGACCAATAGTGGCATACCCTGTCATATATTTAGGTGGCAGCCTCTCACTCAGTGAGGCAGTCTGGTATTCACATTGAATCGGTTGATATCTCGCTTACAGACATCGTGTTTATATTGCATGTGCTTGCTTCCCATTTATGAGTGGATGTTGTATTGATTTCATGAGGCTCTCTCTTGTGACTCCATTGCTTAATACTTTGTTGTTGTACTTGGAGTCTTGCTCGGTTGTCTGTCGTCGTGCCGTGCTTCTCCTTCCATTCCCGTTCATCCATCTTGTTTGTTTGCGGGCCTCTCCCATTTGGTCCCGCTACATTTTCGTTAGCAGCAAACCCATGACAGTTCCTGTCGTGGTTATTACACGATCCAATGTGGTAATCTTTGCACCGCCTTGCTAGGTGTTTGGTGTGACAGGTTACAGTGTAAGGAAGGGCATTATGCGCTACCAAGCCAGGAGTGAGAAATGTTTCAATGGTGATTGGTGAACCAACTCTCGCTATTTCATATTATTTCCATAATTCTGCAGCAGGTAGTCATTTAGCAGTTGCCAGAACACTTTCTAAGATTAGGGAGCACCTCGCCTGACCTGGACTGTATCAGGTAATTCAGAGTGAGAGAATGTCAGAGCAGCAAGGTAGCCAAGTCTAACCCTAATTCTCAGAATGGGAGGTTGCATTCTGGGAAGGAAAATAACCCAGTGGGCTACCTGTCCATTGATTACATTTGTCTGTTATCTAGGACACAGGTTGGTGACCTTTATATCCGGGTTGTCATGGATTCTCTCTCCAGTAGTGTGTGGCTTGTAGTAAGTACTGGCATCACAGTCAGTCTAAAGATTCGGCATTTACCTCAAATATTTTCCATTATTGGCCTTCCGAGATCATTTTTTAGTGATAATGCCCAGTGTTTGTTTTGCATCAGTTTAGGAGGCTTTGCTCTGCGAATGACACTAATCATTCCACCACAATACCCTAGTATCTGCAACCCTCCTTTGCAGAGTCTTAATCTGAGTTTGAAATTGATTCTTATTGCATTTCATCAGCATTCTCACTGAAGACAGGACACCTTGCTTAAATGGTTAAACCTGAGTTTTAACTCTGTTCACTACAAGGCAAGTAAGGCCACTACAGCCTCTTCCATGTCGAGCTATCCCATGAATTACCAGCATGTAGGAACATAGAACTCTCACTCCAGAGAGGTGCACCATTGTAATGAAGGGGGTCACTCCTCTGAGGTTAAGCCAGGGGAAAAGGGGTTCATCCATAATTTTGGAGTTTGGGGGGCAGGGGGACGGGCAGGGCAAAAAGGTAATCTTCAAATAAGCTATCCCCCCAGTTTGAGGGGCCCTGTCAAGTTTTTAAGGTTCTTAATCCAGTCAGTCTCTTGGTCCAGAATATGCAGACTGGAAAAATCTCAAGTCCACATATCTCCGGTCAAGAAGTTGACTAGTTTCCTTCTTGCTGTGAGAGAAAAGGGAGAAGGTATCTGCTTTTCTGTGGAGGAGGATAGGCTGTGTGGCACACCGATGATAGCACAAATGTGTGAATTGATGTATCTTCTATAATGCCTTAGGGCTGGTGGTGGCAGTGTCTGCTGGCCATTTTCATACAGCTGGGAGGTATGGTTCCGAGCTGTGGACAGTTACGGATGGACACCAGTTAACAGCAGATGTCTCCTCCCTACTACGACATCTGGGCTGGTTTCAGCACAAGTTGGCATCGTGTAACAACGAGAGCCACAATTGTGTCCTTGCAGGGCTGTAGCGCTGCAGCTAAGCTGTGGATGTGCAGTTTGGAGTGCTCGAGTCTTCCCTGGGAAGCATCTAGTGCATTCTGCTGGACGATACTTTGCTACCTCAGATGTTGCTAATGGCCGGTTCTTTCATGAAGTGACAGTTATCATGTGTGACACATTTCTGATACATTGTCTCACATTTTAAGCCTTTTGTGTTTAGAATCTCTAATGTGACCACCTCCCACACCTGGCTGCCTAGTTCAAATTATAAAAACCATTCTATTCAATTTCTTATTGCATTTTTTTTGGGTGAGAATAGAAAAATTTGCTCAAACTAAAATAGGGTCAAAAGCTTAATAACTGAGTACTACACAACTTGAGATCAATTTTTCCCCTGAGAGTAACTGGCACACTGTATTTCAAATAATTGTGCCTAATCAATGACCATTATTGTGCATGATTGTAGGTGTCTGTTTCACATCATGTAATAAGTAGGCCTAATTGCCCCTAGGCTAAATCAAAATGGGGAGAAATTGAGCTTCCACATTTTCAAAACGGGCATCTACAAAACTCTGTGTCCATGAGCTATAGAATGAAAGTGATCTCATGAATGCTTGGGTTTACAAATCGTGAATCCTAAATGTGCAGGGTGATCAATTTCCAACTACATCACCATCCTTATAAAGACCCCGTATCAGATCATGAGGGTGAAGGATTCATACCACAACACCCAATAGATTTGAACAGTAATTACATCCGTCCAAGCTTGATACAGCAACTAAAATGGGACATTCCAACACAGAAAATTGGAATTCACTTAATCAGAAGCTGCAAGACGTGCTGGCAGAACAACTGAAATTAACAACAAACCCAGAATGAGTTCTCAAATCAATTACTGATAAATCTGATGGACTGTTCACTACATTGCCACAACCCCGTGAGCTACTAAGGATGATACATGAGAAATGTACATTTATTATCTATTGATAATGGAAATGATGAATTTCTTTACTACTCATATATTCATCCAGTATTTGAGACTGAGAACGCCTAGTGACTCTCTCACATATGTACATGAAGTTTGTTTGGAAAGTTTGTGAAATATTAGAATTAAGTTTGAAATGCAATACTTAAAACAGTAACTAATTTACGAGTAATCAGATGACTGAAGCTGTTTTATATATGAGAGCTCGAGTCTCTAAGCATCAGGGGGTTTACTGGTACATTTAATACATGAGAATGTTCAGGTACAGCATTTCCTCAAATAAATTAGAGGTAAGTGGAACCACCAATTCAGTAACATGACTGTTCACAACAATAAAAAGGTTCATAGCAAATTAATATTATGCCTGCATTTTTATCACATAAATATTTTGAATACAATCAATTTTTTAGACATTACATAACATCAGTGTATATCAACATGCAGTAATATAAACACACAGGGCAGAGAGCAGAAAATAAAATTTGTGTATGACTAAGGATTTTATTCCTGAAGTCTTACTTAATGTGTTTTGGAGCTACAACTCAATTTTCAAGGACAGTTTGGATATAATAGGCTGAAAAACTGAAGCAAATGAAATGCCCAACGACACAGATTTCATGACAAAATATACCCTCAAGTGGGGTAATTAGAGTAGACATCTCTCTCCTCTTTCTGGTATTTTAACTTATTACCTGCATCTGATGACACAATTTTCACTTCTACATTGGTGAGAAACATTTGCACTTTCAATCTGAAATTATTTGACATGTTAATGACAGTACTATGTGACTCAAATGTTGCATATTTAACCATGTTACAGTCATGTGATGAAGTAATGGATTAACTTTAACTTTCATTTCCACTACTAACAAAATACAGGAAAAAATATATTACGAGGAGACCTGACAGTTAATTTCAGGTTTATACACATATTCAACATGATATTTTACTTACTTATTAAAATAACAGTTATTTCAGTATAGAAGCAGTAGACGACTGTATGAAGTATGTAAGAGAGGGGAGTTGAAGTGGGGAATGTTGTCAACTTCAGAACCTCTGGTCCTTAAACTGTCACTTTCCTTCAAGAGCCATCTTGATCGTGTCTTGCTGAAAGGCCTGTAAATTGTCGGGAAGTGATTTCCACTTTTGAGGTGCCGGCCTACAGCTTGCATCTTTCTCTACATATCTTGTAAGCTAGGTGCTTTCAAGTCAGGCAGAAGTAATAGCCCAATGCCACTAAAGACTTCATTCAGCTGCCAGCATGATCATCTTTGTCAAGTGAAAGATTGCAGGTGAAGTTCTGGCTGGACCTCTTCTCATATTATTGCTGCCAGATCAGCAGAATGATCTACAGTGAAAAGAGATCACAACTCCTCCAGTTGTAGTCAGCAAAATACAAATGATGAGAATCAGTGAAGACATCCATGAGGTGTGAGACAGAGAGAACTTGGAACATGGTACCATCTGGAGGCTGTGTACTGCTGATATACTGCTTTTGGAAGAAGTACACCAGTATCTGATACTTTCAGAAATGTTCCACCACAACATTCTATCCTCATTTTCACTTTGTCTACTCTTCGCACCTGGCAACCACAAAATTACTTTGCTTGTGAGGAGTCTACAGCCTGATGCACAGTATAACTGGAATTTTGAAACAGCAGTCTGCTCTTGTCTCACTTTCATTTATTCACTAGTCTTCAAGGTACCTTCAGCACTGTTCATCTGTCCAGGATTGTCCCTGTAGTAATTGCAGCAACTTAGAAATATTGGAGAATATTAGAATCATGTAATTTCATTGGTGATGACACCGCCAACAGCAGCAACAGTTAACATTTGACATGGTTTACATCCTTCTGGTAAGGATCCTTTATGATGTGTAATGCTTCTTTTTCCACCCCCTTTACTGATGCAGAGAAGCATCACCAACTATGGTTCAAATTTTGTTCCCAAACTGGGGTTATTGTGAGTGTATGGTCATACTGACACTGCTGTCTACACATCAAGTATGGCTTGTTCCGACCTCACCATCTCTTGCTTGGCCTTCACATCCGAGAATTATTTTCAGGCCTGTGACAATGAAGATTTTTACATGCATCATTTACCAACCAGACCACATAACACCCAGCTTGGAGGACCAGCCTTTCTCCGATTGGTTTGCCCCCTAGGAATGCTGGCTTCCCCTTCACCAGACCTGAGACAGCACCCTCCCCCTTCCATGGGAGGTGAGATTGAAGAATGAGAATGAAAGACGCCCTCTGGCCTCGCAACCTAATACCATTGGGGGCGAATAAAACAATAAAAGAAAACAGATGATCGACAAGTAAGTGGAAGCAAGGTCAGACTTTGTTTCATTTGTGCAAATAGTCTGCTAGTAATGGTTAACGTTGCTGTACTAAGAATTGTCAAATTCTTAACAGCAATAATTCTAGTCTAATTGTGCTTCTATATTATTGTTTACAAAGGAATGATGATGTCAAATAGATCAGCAGCATTATTAAATAAGTAACTTTTACCATGCACAGTATGCAGATACTTCTTTTAAGTTACCTTCTATTAGGCATTGAAAGTTTTTTTATCATTACACAACCAAAGCTACATGTAGCTAAAAATAAAAACATCTTGAGTTAAAATTTTCTTAATCTCAGTTATAGTTGAAATAACTATGCTAGTTGTTTGATCTGGTCATAAGAAGTCGTGTATTCATTACAATTCAACTGTAAAGCATTTTTTATGTCTACCATTTACCAATCATACTACAGACAATTTTTGTAACAGGCATTATTACAATGCCTGTAAGAATTAACACTAATTTCAAAATCTCAGCAATATTTCAGATTATATTACTGTTTCCTTTCAGAGAGAGGGATTCCAATTGACTGATATACAAATGTCAGTGATGATAAATTTATGAAATGCAAATATTAGGAAGAGTTCTCTGACTGAGGCACAATTTTTTTCCAGATCCAGAGGAATACTTCAAGCACATAACAAATTCCATTTTTAAGAACTACTTTGAAAAGTCTGTATGAGCACATTTGCAATATATTAAAGAGTGAAAATGAAAAATTATCAAGTGTTACATACACTGTTTAATCCATACAATGACAGACTTTAACAATATGAAGAGACACAGAAGTTCGTGTAAGCACATTAATGGTAATGAAGGGAAAATACAATTAAGAAAATCATGGATTCTGTAATTAGTAGTTCCTTTTTCAAATAGGAGAGGTAGGTTTGGACAGATTACAAACTGTAAAGAAAACAAATGTACAAAGTAGGCCTACAATAACACTCGGCTACAGAGAACTGAACATCATCCCCAATGCTACTGTTACATCTGACACGTCTCACGAAAATTTGGTACCCAAGTGCAAAAATGGTTTGGATCATACCAACATCAGAGCTCAAGCAATCTCTAGTTTTATCTATATTAGGTGTGCTGAATTATCACAGCTGCCTATTCCTGCAATAGTTAACTCTCAAAGGAAATCTTTTTTAGACTAAAGAACAATAAGCGTTACAGAGCAAATGTTGTGCCCGAGTCCCACTCACCTGAAAAACCATTGTACTCACACAAAAAGTCAAAATTTTGTGTTTTCTTCCAGAACATGCAAAGCATAAGGAACAAAAGTTTAGAACTACAAATATTTTTAGAAAGCTTTAGAGACACTATAGATGTGCTTTGTATAGCCGAGCATTGGCTTAAAGATAATGACGCTGCTTATTTTTCCCTTCCAGGCTTTCAAATGGTTAACAATTTTTGCAGAACTAATAAAAAAGGGAGGTGGCTGTCAAATACTTGCCCAAGATAATGTAGAATGTAATCCATTACTTAAAACCAAGCATACGAACTGTGAAAAGCATTTTGAACACATAACTAAAAGCTTAATAGATTTAACTTCTACTGTGACATGTATCTACAGACCACCTGATGGTAACACACAAATATTCACCTCCAAACTAGATATGCCACTACAACAGTACAGTTTAAAATATCCCAGTATTATCTTATGTGGAGACTAAGTTTTTCATGTTATAACATTGCAATATATTCACTATTTTCCAGGAAGCAGTGGATTCTAATAGGAAATCTACACTCCTGGAAATTGAAATAAGAACACCGTGAATTCATTGTCTCAGGAAGGGGAAACTTTATTGACACATTCCTGGGGTCAGATACATCACATGATCACACTGACAGAACCACAGGCACATAGACACAGGCAACAGAGCATGCACAATGTCGGCACTAGTACAGTGTATATCCACCTTTCGCAGCAATGCAGGCTGCTATTCTCCCATGGAGATGATTGTAGAGATGCTGGATGTAGTCCTGTGGAATGGCTTGCCATGCCATTTCCACCTGGCGCCTCAGTTGGACCAGCGTTCGTGCTGGACGTGCAGACCGCGTGAGACGACGCTTCATCCAGTCCCAAACATGCTCAATGGGGGGACAGATTCGGAGATTTTGCTGGCCAGGGTAGTTGACTTACACCTTCTAGAGCACGTTGGGTGGCACGGGATACATGCGGACGTGCATTGTCCTGTTGGAACAGCAAGTTCCCTTGCCGGTCTAGGAATGGTAGAACGATGGGTTCGATGACAGTTTGGATGTACCGTGCACTATTCAGTGTCCCCTCGACGATCACCAGTGGTGTACGGCCAGTGTAGGAGATCGCTCCCCACACCATGATGCCGGGTGTTGGCCCTGTGTGCCTCGGTCGTATGCAGTCCTGATTGTGGCGCTCACCTGCACGGCGCCAAACACGCATACGACCATCATTGACACCAAGGCAGAAGCGACTCTCATCGCTGAAGACGACATGTCTCCATTCGTCCCTCCATTCACGCCTGTCGCGACACCACTGGAGGCGGGATGCACGATGTTGGGGCGTGAGCGGAAGACGGCCTAACGGTGTGCGGGACCGTAGCCCAGCTTCATGGAGACGGTTGCGAATGGTCCTCGCCGATACCCCAGGAGCAACAGTGTCCCTAATTTGCTGGGAAGTGGCGGTGCGGTCCCCTACGGCACTGCGTAGGATCCTACGGTCTTGGCGTGCATCCGTGAGTCGCTGCGGTCCGGTCCCAGGTCGACGGGCAAGTGAACCTTCCGCCGACCACTGGCGACAACATCGATGTACTGTGGAGACCTCACGCCCCACGTGTTGAGCAATTCGGCGGTACGTCCACCCGGCCTCCCGCATGCCCACTATACGCCCTCGCTCAAAGGCCACAACTGCACATACGGTTCACGTCCACGCTGTCGTGGCATGCTACCAGTGTTAAAGACTGCGATGGAGCTCCGTATGCCACGGCAAACTGGCTGACACTGACGGCGGCAGTGCACAAATGCTGCGCAGCTAGCGCCATTCGACGGCCAACACCACGGTTCCTGGTGTGTCCGCTGTGCCGTGCGTGTGATCATTGCTTGTACAGCCCTCTCGCATTGTCCGGAGCAAGTATGGTGGGTCTGACACACCGGTGTCAATGTGTTGTTTTTTCCATTTCCAGGAGTGTATATTAAACAAAAAAACCTACTAGAACAACTAATACCAGTTCATCTGAAATAGATACTGTTTTGGTTAACACTGGCATGTCATCTGTCTGCAAACTAGACATAATCTCCAACGGTATATCAGATCACAACTGCTTGATACTGAATATGACCATGCAAGGTGCAAATAGACAGACAAAACCTCCCCAACAGACTTACAAAAGATCAACTGGCAATAAAAATAATATAGCACATTTCTCACTTCTGCTCCATAAAGCTGACTGGAAAGGTGTCTATTGTGCCAGCAATGTTGACAGAAAGGCTAATGAATTTATGAGTATCTTGCAACACTGCTATGAAGTGGCATTCCCAATCAAACATACAGCTAAAAAATACACATCTCAACTGTCCAATAATAAATGGTTAACATGAGGAATAGAAACCTCTTGCAGAAATAAGAGACTGCTATATGCCTACATTAAAACTAGAATTCTTTTATACTGCTTGAAATAGTTACGGTATATCTCACTGTCTATAAACAAGGTAATTCATGAAGCAAAGAAAATGTATAATAGGCAATTCATTATCAACTCAAGCAATAAATCAAAAGCCATGTGGAGATTGATAAATGAAACAGTTGGCAAAACAGACAGGACACACTCAATAACCTGCATTAAAGATCAGGATGGTGTTACCAATGACCCTAAGCAATTATGTGAAATATGTAATGACCATTTCACAAAAATTGGTGACAAGTTTTCTTCTTTAATCAAGACTGCTGCACTCACTTATCACTCAGATTCAGCAGTATTCCCACTATAAATGTTCCCTGACCCAGTCACACCAAATGAAATCTGCAATATTATAGGGCAGAGACCAAACAAACATTCCTGTGGTCTTGATGGTATATCTGTTTGCCTTTTAAAACGAGCCTGCCATCATGTGTGTGAACCACTGACAGATATAATAAACTGCTCTTTATCATCGGGTAAATTTCCTAGAATTTTTAAAGCAGCAAAAATTATTCCTCTGTTTAAAAAAGGGGAAAGGAGTGATGTAAACAACTACAGACCCGACCCATCTCAGTCTTTTCAAGCTCATCAAAAGTCCTCAAAAAATCAGTATATGACCATGTTATAAGTTTCTTGTAAAGTAACTGCATACTAAGTCCTCACCAGTTTGGGTTTAGGAAAGGGAGATCAATAACTGGAGCATTATACTCATTTTTAAATGAAATCTATAGGGCACTCAATGACAGAAAACACACAACAGGTGTGTTTCTTGATCTCACTAAAGCTTTTGATCTTGTCAACCATGTATTACTTTTGGAGAAACTACTACGTTATGCGATTAGGGGAAATGACTGGTTTAGGTCATATCTCTCAGACAGAATACAGAAAGTAGTGACTGAGCATTTTCACCAATTTTCATGTAATCAGAGGAGCAAGTTGTAAGACAAGGTATTCACCAAGGCTCTACACTTGGTCCCCTTTTATTTCTAATATTCATCAATGAATACCCCAAAGCATTCAGGAAAGCCTGCCGGTAATGTTTGCTGATGACACCAATATACTGTTTTCAAATCACTGTCCTCATCAGCTCAACTCCACAATTGCTGATACAAATTGCAGTCTGGTAAACTGGTTGAACAAAAACAAACTTCTCCTAAATAAAGATAAAACAATGTATATAAATATCCACACGACACAAAAGGTATTGTCTGTGATAGATGATATCAGGATTGAGAAAGTGCCCATACAGCGAGAAAGAGCCACAAAATTCCTTGTGGTGTGGATAGATGACACACTACAGTGGGACATACATAAAGATAAATTATTAAGTAAAATGAACAGTTTGTGCTATGCTTTTAGTATTTGAAGTAAAATCTGTGATATCAAAACACTAAAATGTGCCTACTTTGCGTTAGTAACTCAATTATGTGCTTCTGCATAATAAATACATTCTTAAGGGAGAAGCCCCAAAAAGGAATGCAGTATGTAATTATTAAGACAATGAAACAAGTACCCCTGTCTTCCACGACTAAACATCTCTTTAAGGAGCTCAGTATTTGAAAATGTCAGGTCTTGCCAGAAAGGATTCAGATCCAAAATAAAGTCAATCCTGCAGAAGCACTGCTTCTATTCAGTGGAATAATTTATGAATAGTAATCTAAAACAATTTTTGTGATGTATTTTACTGCATGTGTTAAAATATTTCTTTCAACTGCCTTATTTGACTCTATTTACATTGTGTTATAACTGTTCCTCGTTATGGCTCATCTGCACTTATGATATCTGTGAACAGTGTTACATACAGTCATCAGATAATGATTATAGAGTAACATACCAAAAAAGTTATGATTCGCTATGTACAGCATATAATTTATATAAGTCTATACCTTAAGTATATCTACGTATCATAGCATGTTAACTGTAACTTATCCTACATCTATGTGTAATAACACAACAGGATTTCTGAATAAATAAATAAATAAGGGGAGTCTATGATGAGAGGTATTCTTCTGTGGTGTTTGTGAGGAATCACAGGATAGACAAAATTACTTTTATCATCATCTATCAGCAGTAACATTTTATGTTCACCCTGACAATACTGGGATACACTGGGAATCTGTGTGATGTTATTGGCTTGCAAAAATCTGTGACAATACTGTCTTCTAATCCTTATTTATTATTATTATTATTATTGTTATTATTATTAGTTTCCTTCACAGACCACACTCACAGTACTATACAAAGGCCATAATAGAGAAGCCAATGTAACAACAGAACAAAATTCAATATCCAATGAGATTACATAGTTGTCTTCACATACTTATCGTGAACTATTTATCACATCATCAGATATACTACATTTCTCCAGGTAAGAAAAATAACTATCACAATAAAAATGTATAAAACAGTGAACATAAGTTTGCAGCATTCTAGTTATACACTGTCAGGACAAACAAAGCATAGCAACATCGAACAATTTCTGCCAATATGTTGTAAGATTGTATTAATGTATGAAAGTAAATTTGTTACATTCAAAGAAAGGGAATTTTGGAATTAAGAAAATTGCTATTATCCCCACAGTGACTGAACTGTATGTATAGAGTGCGCACTCTTTATTAACATAAACTACACATAAACCCAAAGGTAATTAGGACGTACACCAAATATCAATCATTAAATTGAACCCACTACAGTGAAATACAAGGAAATCATGTTAAGGAATACAGTAATAAATTATACATCCAATATTTATTAAGTACCTAATATTATGAAGAGACTTGCAATAAATGAGTCCAGAAATACTCTTATTACATAACTAAAGATTCTTAAGCATATGGATGATGACATTGTATTTGAAGACAACACATGAATGTAACGTGAGAGCTTCTGAATGTGGTCTTAGAACTGTCAAATTACTATTCTACTTTAGACAAAAGGGGGAGAGGAATGTTAATATCAGTAGGCCACCAATACTAAATATAATTCTGAAACTACATGCATAATGATCGACTGGAAACACAACTGTTCACAAATCAACCACAATAGTGTACACAAAACAAATTTAGAACAAAATGTATAAGCCAATAAATTTGTGATTTAAATACTCATACAAAGTGAAAAATGGGTAGAGTTCAATAGCACAAGACTAATAACACATGCTTGTTTATCTCCATATGAACTTCAAATTACACTGAGAGCATAATTACAGTTATTAATATAAAACTGTCTTTAGATAAATACAAAGATACAGTGAGCACAGTTACCTAATATTACAGAAGGAGTTATAAGATCACATTTGGTTGCTTAAGAACACAAATTTTCTACAGTATATAATAAAATCCATGGATCATTAAAGAGCATAAAGGCATGAAAGCACAATTATAATACATTCGTTGTGTTGGCCCTTGTAACTTTCATATCCATTCTAAAGCACACACTCTTTATTACCATATTGCTTGTCTTTCAGCTCTAATATCTAAAATTATATATAGTCTACAAATTGCTGAATTTTTCAGTGAGGGAAAGTCATTGAGTGAATGTAGTTAGATGTTTTGGTGCTTTGCTATCATCACACATCTGTAGAAATAAATCAAATCAACTACTCGTGAAATAAAAATGGTTTACAAAACCATCATCAGCATGCAATAATGGCATTGAAATTCTTAAGATGACATGTACCATGGAACTGTATGCAGCCAGCAGACATAGCAGTTACAATTATCACTGGACGTAATAGTTACAAGTTGTAAAGGTAACAAACATACACAGACTAATAACACTGCTGACCATTAGATGAGAACACAAATGTTTAACAACAGATGGCATTGCAAGAGAGGGTGTGGCATCCTGCAGCTCCATCTTATGGAATTATGTATGACTTATAAAGAGCATTAAACCAACAGAAATGCAATGCAACAACTGTAATAAATGTTTATACAACATAAGTGTAAACTAAAAAAATGCATAGAAACACAAACAGCATTTTATGAATATTCAGGAATTTATAAGTGTTTGTGCCAGATGGCGTTGCAGATGCAAGTATGATGCTACATAGTGACAGTTTTAATTGGTGGTATGTACAAATATATTACATAGAATTTTTACATACTAGCAATGGTCACAATAAAAATAAGCTTGGTTCTATACATAAAACACAAAACATATAACTTGAATAGTACATTTTC